>NW_023270268.1:100717042-100855661 GCF_011800145.1 Mirounga leonina
GGGAGCCCGATGCGGGGCTCGATCCCAGGACCCTGGGATCATGACCTGAGCCGAAGGCAGATGCTTAATGACTGAGCCACCCAGGTGCCCTTCACCGTTAATTTTTGGAGCCCCCACTATGTATCAGGCATAGAACGCAGAGTTCGGTTTACAGCCTAATTGAAGAGATAGTCAAGAAGGAAGCAAGCAAACAAATGAAGAAAAGATCATGAATTGTGATAATAAACAGGGTGAAGTGATAGAAAACTCGAGAGCAGATTCAAATTAGACGGTTTCTCTGAGAGGATGTCACTGAAGAATGCTGAGGCCAAATGATAAGAAGGATCAAGCCAAGACTCAGGTGTGATCTGGCGTTGTGTTTAGGTTGTGATTGTGAAAAGTATAGTGGCCAGAACAAGAGGGGCCCCAAAACCATAGTGTGGAGTTGCAATTACATTTGAAGGGCAGTGAGAAATCATTAAGGGCTGTTTAGCAATGGGGAGAGGCAGTATGTATTTTTAAAAGGCCATTCTGCCTGGTGAGTGGAGAATGTATCAGAAGGGAGCCAGCACGGGCATGGAACATGCAGGAGGAGGTTCTTTGCAAAGGTGAGAGATGTCAGTGGCCGTGCTGCAGAACAGTGCATGAGTTGAGATATTTTGGAAATCCATATACCAGGACTTGGTCCTGGAATGAAGGTGGAAAATGAGGAAAGTTATCAAGGATGGTACCCAGGTTTCTGACTTTGACACTGAATGGATGACAATGTTGGTGCATTTACTGATATGAGGAGAACGGGGGAGGTTGGAAGCAGGTTAGGATCTTCAGAGATCTCATACAATAAAAATCTCGTGTTGCCTCCTTCCTTTAAACATAATAAAAAATAAAAACAACAGTAAGTTATAACAAATGAAAAGCTGTCTTATTGATTCCTAACCCTGATGGCCACCTATATAGTTTTGTTTTAAAAATATTACATATTCAGCTCTTTCTTTTTTTTTTTTTTTTTTTTTTTAAGATTTTATTTATTTGCGAGAGAGAGAATGAGAGACAGAGAGCATGAGAGGGAGGAGGGTCAGAGGGAGAAGCAGACTCCCTGCTGAGCAGGGAGCCTGATGTGGGACTCGATCCCGGGACTCCAGGATCATGACCTGAGCCGAAGGCAGTCGCTTAACCAACTGAGCCACCCAGGTGCCCTCAGCTCTTTCTTTAAAAAATGTTTTGGAGGACTTCCCCAGTTTTTTTGATGTTTTATCCACAAACTTGTTCTTTTCGTTCAAGTACCAAGCCCTGGGAAAGATCGAGTTTTATTTTGGTATGGTGAGATGCATGTAAAAGTGCTAAGAGATGTCGACTAGGTTGTTGGATATACAACAGCAGAAGCTCAGGGGGTGGAATAGAGACATAAATTTGTGAGTTGTCAGCATATAGATGGTTTCAAAAGCTATGTAAACAGATGAGATCACACAAAGAAAATGTGTAAAGAGAAGAGATCCAGTTGAATTTCTAACTTTTAGATGAGGAGCAAATGAAGGAGACTGAAATGAAGTGGCCAGACTGAGAGAAGATGATGTCAGGGAAGCTAAGAGGAGAGTGATTCAAGAATGAGACAGTATCTAGTGCTCTAAGTGCTTCTGAGTGGTCAAGTAAGATGATGTCAGAGAAGTGGATGTTATTGGTGACCTTAGCATAAAGGCATCTCGGGTTATTGTTGAGAATAAAGTAGATTGAGAAGGTAATGAAAGGTGAAGTAGTAGAAATGATGTATGTAGAAAAAGTCTGTAATCTGTTTTACTGTGAAGGAGAAAGAAAGTTGGTATAGTAATTGGAGAGGAGCACTGGATCAGGGGATGTTTTATTTGGTTTAGTTTTTAAGGATGAATGAGAGTAACACATCTTTGCATGAGAGGAATGATCCAGCAGGAGGATGGGTTAGTTGATGTAGAAGAGAGAAGGGATAACTGAAGGACCGAAGTTCTTGAGAGGATGAGAAAGGCTGGGATTCAGAGCAGGAAAGTTAAAGAATATGGGGACTTCCTGTTTAAGAATAGGCAGAAAATATCTTAAAATCTTCATCTTTTTGCTTTCTTAGCCACCATCCTTGTCTGAAATCTTTCCTTTGATCAGATCATACATGAGAAATAGGAGTTTTATAGCATGACTAAAATACTGACAAATTGTAAAGAGTCAAAAGGGAAGACCTGAAGAAGAAAGGTCCAGAATTTAGGTCAGAAAGATGCCCCTGTAGAGCAATAATGAGCCTGAGCTGCTCCCTCTTCCTGAGACTGAAGGCTGAGAGAGGAGGTCCATGGGGAAGAGACTGGATGGGAGACCTCAGAGAATCATGTAGAAGAGGAACAGGTTAGAATTAGGAGACTGCTGAATATTCTCTGATAGCCAGCATCCAAGAGTTTTATGGAAGCCTAGAAGAGTAATAGCAGTGACTCACATTTATTAAGTGCTTGCTATGTGGCAGGCATTGTTATAAGCAATTTTTACAATAACCAATCTAATCATGTTGTATAATCCCAATAACATATGAGGTAGGAAGAATTATTTCTCCATTTTATAAATGAAGAAACTGAGGTTTGGCACTTAGATAACTTTCCCAAAGCCACACAGCTTTAAGTGGGGGTCAGAGCTGGGCAGTCAGGTTTTAGAACCTCATTAATCACTATTAATCGTTATTGCAGATGTGTGTAGACCATTTATTAACAGCAGAGGAACTCTCTACATGATGGCGAAGGGTTAACCACATTAGCCATTCGTCTTTTTACTGTAGGGTGAGGACTTTCCACCAAAAGTCACATATATATCTGGATGCTGAGGGACAGAAGGCACTAGGCAGATGATGTTCAGATTCTGGAAACGTAGGTTGATATTGCTTGGACCACTGGTAGGCTGAAAATACTCTAAACAAAACCTCTGCGTTAAGTTTCATTATATAGGATCTGAGCAATATCCTTTACTTCTCTAACTTTTTCTGGTTAATAATGCTGGCCCCAAAGGAGAAAGATAAGAAAGCTAAGGCTTTAGAGGAACCAGGCAAGGACATCTTGGAAGAGGGTATCAGCCAGCACTAGTCAAAGTCTAGCTACTGAGGATGTGAGAGCAAAATGAACACAGTTCTTAATTGCAGCCTTGCTGGGTTTCAGAAAAAGAACTCCGCCATTGGCCTCTCAAGAGCTAGGCTGCTAGGATGTAGTGGACTTGGTACTTTCCCAGAGTAGACTGGGGACATTGTATTTTGTGGGGGTCAAGAGGTAGATAAGGAGGGATAGGGATGAGAAAAGTATATAGAATCTGTATTTTGAGGGTTGGGATCCTAGAATTAAATCAGGAAAGGGCAAATGGGTCCATGATCAAGACTTTTCCAGCCTCTTCCTGAGTAGTCCACACCTGGTTACAGCACTAGTGCTCTTACCTCCTGGGCTGGTAGAGCTCTATGTGGAGGTTACTGCAAATGTAGAAGGAGAACAGGCATTGGAGCTCTTTGGTCCTAACTAGCAGGTTATATGAAGATGGGAACAAATCTTCCAATGAGAAACAGAGACAGATTTATATAAAGTCAATGAAGTTAAAATTTCATGGTTTTTCATTCACATGCATTCCCGTCTCCAGATTGGTAGATTCTTCTCTGGAGATGCACAGAGCCCAGCTGGGACCACTTCCCTAGCCTGATGGTGGTCCTGGGCTCTGGGTGCTGCCAGAGGGCTGTCAACACCACCTCCACCTCTAGCAGGCCTCTAGCAACAACTCGTTCCCATGGACTGCATCCCAAGGAGAAGCCCTTAGAGTAAGATTTGTTCCTGGCTGGGGGCCACTATGACCAAGAACCCATCTAGAGGTAGGGAGGGTAAAAATGGGGGGGGTGGGTCAGGACCAAAGCCTTGACTTCTGGTGGAGCCAGACCAGCAGCTATGCAACAGCTGAAGTCTGAGGCCAGGTCACATGAGATCAAAAGGCTAGAGTTCCCTCAAGGGTTTGCCCATCGGTAAGAAGCATCATCTGACAAACTGTGGATGAAGGTAGACATGAAGCATTAACTCAAACAAGCTGTGAAGCTGAAAGGATATTTACAAAATTATAAAATTTAAAAACCAAATTTTTATCAATCTTGTCATAGAAAGATCTACACTGCTTTTTGTTCCTGCTATAGAAATCGATATTATAAAATTGCCATAGGAAGAGGTGATCAAATAGAACGAACCCCAGAAAGGTAGAAAAAAATATTATCTGGGTGTGTTGGATAGTTAATAATAGTAGAGATACATTATGATTTTCTGGATTTTATGATACTCTCAGTGTTTTAGTTATCTATTGCTATAAACCAGATCACCTCACAATGTGCTGACTTAAAACAACAAAAAACCATAGACTTCTAATTTCCTCCTAAATCTTCCATTTGGGCAGGGCTCAGGAGAAAATAGCTTTTCTGTGTTTCAGGTGGGGTGGTTCAGATGGGCTTGGAGAGTCCATTTCTATGATGGTTCAGCTCAGTGGCCCAGCAAGTTGGTTCTGGCTGTTGGTTGACTGCTTAGCTGGAACTGTTCACCCAGCAGCCTCAGTTTCTGTCCTCATGGGCCTCTTGGGCCTACTTGTGAGATATCCCCTCTTGGGGATACAACATGGTGGGTGGGTCGGTTCTAAGAATAAGTTTTCTAAGAGGCCCGAGTGAAAGTGCAGGGCATCTGATGAGATCTAATTGTGCAAGTCCTCAAATGTCACCTCCACTACAGTGAATTGGGCATCAAGACATTAAGACCAGTGCACATTTAAGGGAATGGAACTAGATTTCACCTCTCAATGGGAAGAGTAGCAAAGAAATTGGACCATCTTTGTTTTACTATAGTCAGCTTTTTGAACTTTTTAATTCACTGTGATTTTTTCTCATTCTAAATAAGTACTCCCTTTCATATTTGATTTTGCATATGAATTTTTAAATATTCCTCTTAGGGGCTCCTGGGTGGCTCAGTCCGTTAAGCATCTGCCTTCAGCTCAAGTCATGATCTTAGGGTCCTGGGATCAAGCCCCAAGTCAAGCTCCCTGCTCAGTGGGGAGCCTGTTTCTTCTTCTCTCTCTGCCCCCACCTTCCTCCCCCCCCCCGCTCATGTGCTTTCTCTCTCACTCTCTCTCTCAAATAAATAAAATCTTTAAAAAAATTCCTCTTAAAGAGAGCCCCCAAATTGAATAAGGTTGAACCCCCTAAAAACCTGAATCCAAGCCTAAGGGGAATTATTGATGCCATCCCACAATGCAGAGGTAGACGATTTTGAGCCTGTGTGACTTAAGTTAGAGAATTGCTATCTTGGTTTTTTGTCTGTTTTTAAGTTTTTAAAGATTTATGTATTTATTTTAGAGAAAGAGAGAGAGCTTGAGCAGGGGTAAGGGCAGAGGGAGGGACAGAGGAAGAGGGAGATAAGCAGAGCCCCCCCCCCCCACCCCCACCAATGAGCAGGGAGCCTGGAGCTCAATCCCATGACCCTGAGATCATGACCTGAGCCGAAATCAAGAGTCGGACACTTAACTGAGCCACCAGGTGCCCCTTTGTTTTTAATTTTAGACTAGATTTTTTTCTCAGTGGCCTGGGTTCATTTAGAAGGTAGATAATCTAGAATTATAGGCACCAATCTAGGAGGCCTGCTGCGTGTGTCATTACTTATGAGAATGAATTCCAATTTTTTAAAAAGATGTTATGTATTTATTTGACAGAGAGAGACACAGCGAGAGAGGGAACACAAGCAGGGGGAGTGGGAGAGGGAGACGCAGGCTTCCCGCCGAGCAGGGAGCCCGATGCGGGGCTCGATCCCAGGACCCTGGGATCATGACCTGAGCCGAAGGCAGATGCTTAACCGACTGAGCCACGCAGGCGGCCCTGAATTCCTATTTTTTATGGAGGCAAGTCAGTAGTGTCAGCAGCAGACACACCTTGTATATTTAGATATACTTTTCTATTCATATTTATTTGCTGCTATTTAAAAAAAAAAAGATAGTGGGCATGTTGGCCAAACAGAAATATATGCCATAACTCTTGCTCTTCTAATTAGAGTTGCATCCATAGTATTTCCTAAATTAAAGCCCAGAATTTGGATTTTGCAGATTTCCTAGTACCTAATGAGGGGAAGGAGAAAATAGACAGGAGCAATTTTTGTCCTTTGAGTAAGAAATATGTTGTGTTCAGAGTTACAATAAAGAATAGAATAGGGCGCCTGGGTGGCTCAGTTGGTTAAGCGACTGCCTTCGGCTCAGGTCATGATCCTGGAGTCCCGGGATCGAGTCCCGCATCGGGCTCCCTGCTCGGCAGGGAGTCTGCTTCTCCCTCTGACCCTTCCCCCTCTCATGTGCTCTCTCTCATTCTCTCTGTCTCAAATAAATAAATAAAATCTTAAAAAAAAAAAAAAAGAATAGAATAAAAATGATCCACACACTTTTCAGAAGCCTTCTAGATAGGTTCTAAGGTGTGAAATTAAGCACATATGTGAATGTATTAAAGTTCTTCACCGACAACATTGGGTATGGGTCCTCCATGGGTTTGAAAGCAATCTGGCGAGTATAATCCCATGGATTACAGCATTCCGTGTAAGTGCATTAAAATAAACCAGTAACCAGCTCCTGAACTGTGTGCAGGAAGACATTGGAGGTCACACCTAGACTTGAGAAGTAAGAATGATCAGAATCTATGGCTGAGGTGGGCCAAGAAAAAAATTGACTTCATCTGCCTGTGTTTGAAAAGGGGGCAGAGTATTAACTTAAAATATGCCCAAAAGTGTTTCCAGGGCTTCTGCCAGTTTTCAGTGTTTAATGGAGAAGGTAATTGGGGAATATAAATTACCTAGAGGCATTTATCTATTTAGGTGACATAATCAATTTTGGCAGGCTTCTGGAAAAGCCAGAGCAAAGACTTCTTAAAGTTAAGGAAGGGCAGGTTTGATGATGTTCTCTGATGAATATTAGTGCTGACAAAACTTCATGAATTATGATGGGCAAGAAGTGACACAGCATGGCGTGCACGAATGTTCCTGAAGAAAATACCCGGATCACCCCAGTGACGTCAAATTAACATTGCTCTTTGACGTTAGTGATGACCACAAGACACTGTGAAGAGTATTGCCTAATTGCTAAGCCATTAACAACTGACAGTTTACCTCATCGAGAAAGGTTCAAGGCAGGGAAAGCCCAGCATGTGGCCCTGTGGCCTCTACGGGTTTTCAGGGATTCCCGGTTGAAAGCCTGTGACC
This sequence comes from Mirounga leonina, assembly GCF_011800145.1. Taxonomy (NCBI): domain Eukaryota; kingdom Metazoa; phylum Chordata; class Mammalia; order Carnivora; family Phocidae; genus Mirounga; species Mirounga leonina. Next base: position 100,724,260 of record NW_023270268.1, read on the forward strand.
AGGCAATCATGGAAACCTAACTTGGCTTTCGCTCCCCCTGCTCTGCCTTTATTACCTGTACAGATGTCAAGTCTAGGTTTAGGAGCTATTCCGCCCAAAGAGAGGAAACAAGCCTGCAGTGTTCACCAGCCATTGTCTGTTGGGTTGCAACTGGATATACACTCACACATTACTGTTTTTCTGGCCCTAAAACGGACCACTACTGACAGATTTCAGGGATATGTAAATGGGGTGGCTTTTAAGGTATGGACCATTAGCAATATGCTCATTCAGGCCAAACTAGACTCCCTGGTGGGTGGTTGATCTAGCTGACATATTCCAATGCTGATTATAAATCAGGCCTCACCATCAAGATATGTGGATGCTCATTTCCAAAGACACTTTATATAGGATGACAAAAGTATTGCTTAGAGAGAGCCAAAGCAGTTTATGGCTCAGAAGGGGCTGGAAGTCCTCTTAAAGGTGTTATGGCCAAAATTTGGGTGGCTCTTCCCTTTCTCCAATAATTCAGTGTCTAAGGCAAAGCTTCATTACCTTGTTTATAAGGCAGGCAGGGTGGAGAAAAGCACCAAGTGCTTCTACTTCATCTCTAAGGGTCTTAACGTTTTCTGTGAGCCTGGGGCAGAGAAGAACTGTATATGGGGAGCTGTGCTGAGCACTGACAGCAGTGCTCTATCCAATGGTAACCAAGACAAGTGGGGGTTTTGTTTTTTCTTTAAACAATGTTTCTTATTCCAGAGGTAGTATGTTTGTGTTGCAGAAATTTAATATAGGCAGGCAAAAATGAAAACTTCACATTCCATCCTCCAGAGATCCCTTTGTAATACTGTAGTGCCTATTTGTTTGGAAATTTCTCTGTGTATAAAATGTATATATAGGGCGCCTGGGTGGCTCAGATGGTTAAGTGTCTGCCTTCGGCTCAGGTCATGATCCCAGAGTCTTGGGATCGAGCCCCACATCGGGCTCCTGGCTTGGCGGGGAGCCTGCTTCTCCTTCTCCCTCTGCCTCTCCCCTGCTCATGCTCTCTCTCTCTCTGTGTCTCAAATGAATAAATAAAATCTTTAAAAAAATAAAAATAAAATGTATATATAGGGGCACCTGGGTGGCTCAGTTGGTTAAGCATCTGCCTTTGGCTCAGGTCGTGATCCCGGGGTCCTGGGATTGAGTCCTACATCGGAGTCCTCACCCAGCGGGGACTTCTCCCTCTCCTGCCCCACCCCCTCCTTGTGCTCTCTGACAAATAAATAAAATCTTTAAAAAAATAAATAAAAAAAAAATATATATATACACTCATATACATATACATAGAATATATACATACATAAAATATACTCATACTGTAAACCTGCTTTTTACAATATTTTATTTAGAAATAATTTCAACCTTACAGGACAGTTGCAAAAATAAAGATATTACAAATAACACTGATACACCTTTTACACAGATTCACCTACTGTTAATTTTTTATCCCGTTTGCTTTATAATTTGTACTATCTTTGTACTATCTATCCATCTATCTAGACCCTCTTTCCCCACTCCCTGAACCACTTGAGGGTAAGCTTCGCACAGCATGGTCCTTTGTCTTTAAATACTTCCGAGTGTATTTTCTAAGATTGTTCCTTGGTTTGAAGAGGTCTAGATAGTAGGTGACTTGGATTATTGGGAAAGGAAAGTACTTTAGAACTAATGTAGACTTGAGATAAAATGCCAGAAAATATTAAATCCAAAAGCAAGACTTACACTCGTTGTATCCAGCAAAGAACCAGCCCATTCCGGCTGCTTAACTGGAGGCAATTCAAAGCAGAAGCCACTGAAATCAGTGTGCATGGATTTTTCTGACCTTGGACCCTGGTACTTGTAATTTGATCTGGTTACCTGTTTTTTACAGGCTACCTTAAGTGGGAACAGATATATCATAAACATGAGTGTTTAAAGTCCAGGAAGTTTTAACTTCCTTCTAAAAACAAACCTGTTTGTTTTCCAGCTTCTAGACAAGGTGAGATATCTAGAAAGCTTGTTTGGAAAGAAAGAGGAAGGGCAAATTTACTTTGAGTAGTGAAAGGAGGGAGGGGGGAGGGAGGGAGGAAAGGATGGGTGAGTGATGAGATAACAAAAGATATCTATACAAATTTTCTAATTTTTCTTAAACCAGTTTTATTTTATTCATTATTACTTTAAAAGATTTTATTTATTTATTTGACAGAGAGAGACACAGAGAGAGAGGGAACACAAGCAGGGGGAGTGGAAGAGGGAGAAGCAGGCTTCCCGCAGAGCAGGGAGCCTGATGTGGGGCTCAATCCCAGGACTCTGGGATCATGACCTGAGCTGAAGGTAGACGCTTAACAACTGAGCCACCCCAGCACCCCTAAATCAGTTTTGTTTTAAAGATTTTATTTGTTTATTTGAGAGAGAGAGAGTGAGAGAGAGCACAAGAGCGGGTAGGGTCAGAGGGAGAAGCAGACTTCCTGCTGAGCAGGGAGCCCGATCCTGGGACTCTGGGATCATGACCTGAGCTGAAGGCAGTTGCTTAACCAACTGAGCCACCCAGGTGCCCATTAAATCAGTTTTTATAGTGTGGCTTTATTTTCTAATTTCAAACACTGTGACTTCCCAAAAAGTCAGTTTCACAAAAGTAAATTAATAATTCTTAAGCCGAATGGAAATGACTTTTGATTATCTACACTCCTGTTCATCTCTGATAGTGCCAATAATCAGAAACTACAGAAGGAAAGCAGGCTTAGATTCTCCAGCTACAGAAAATAAGACCAGGGAAAATGCAGCATATCAATTAAGGTCTCGTGCTAAATCAGTAGTAAAGCTAGGAATAAAATGTTCATGTTCTAACTTCTGTCAGGGTCACTAATTTTCACCGTTTTTCTAATGAGCACTGATTATTATAAAAATATAGAAGTTCCACTTTTTCCCAATGCTGAGCACGCTGCTGGCGACATTGTATTCGATGTATCACTGGTGCCAGAAATGAAAAAGTCCCATTAGGTCATCTTGTCCACTTCCTGGGGACATGGCTGTGTCTATTCAACTGCAATGGCTCTGCTGATGAAAATTTCATTGTGGGTTGAGAACTGATTGCAGTGGGGATTAGGCTGAATGAGAAGATGGAATGGGCTTATTGAAAAAAAGGAAAAAAAGAGCAGAAGCAGATTGGGAAAACACCAGAGTAGAGCACATGTTGGATCACAGCACTGTAAGTAACTGTCAGAGGTCGTAATTCATCCATGAACAAGACTGTTGAGTTTATGCTAAATAAAAATGAAAAATATTGCATATCTTCCTTAGGAAGACCCTTCAACAGAGCCAAGTTCCTGGCAGTCCCTGAAATCAGTTCTCTTTGGTTTTATTCTCAGAGCTGAATTTCCAATCAGGATGGAAAGAAAAAGGTCTAGTGGAAAATGGATTTTCCCCTAACACATAAGGGAATTTGGCTCCCTGATGTTTGTGCGGCTTTCCATGACCTCAACCTGATACTTGTCTTCTGCATTTGTAACCCACTGGACCATTAGAAAAGACACATTATGAGTGTCCCTAACAATCTGAGGGAAACCCCTCCGGCTTGACTTCTTAGCCTCACCGGATCGCAGTCCCTGTTTTGTTACCTCATTGGCTTTAACTCCTATGCGCCCCACCCCAACTCTACTCCAACTCTGTTGGCCTCCTTACTGTTTCTCAAGCATGACAGGGACTCTCCCACCTCTAGGACGTTGTACCTGCCATTCCCTCTGCCTGAATTGCTTTTTCTCCAGTACAGGCATGACATCCTTCGGGTCATCTTCTCAGTAAGGCCATTCTGGGAAATCCTGTCTAACATTTTAGTTCCTCTGTAATACCTATACTCCCTGCTTCCTGTGTTATTTTTTTCTCTTTAGTACTTATCTAACACGGAATATGTAACTTACTTATATTATTATCCACTACCCCCTTCCACACCTGAATATAAACCTCATGAAAATAGGAGTTTTTATCTTTTAATTTTGGTTCCATTTCCCAGAACCTGGAAGAGTGACTGACACATGGAAGGTATTCAATACATACTTTATTGGATGGATGGATGGATGGATGGTTGGATGGAAGGAGTGGGTTTCTGAGGCAAGGACTTTATTGGGACTTCCATAGCTGAAAGGACTTTCTAACATTAACTCAGGGAATTTCCATATCTCACCTTTACCACCTGCAGCCTAGACTTAACAAGATCAGAAAAACCTTTGCAGAAAAATTCAATTAGAAATCTCAAGGAAAACATGCACCTAAAGAAACAAGTACTGATTGAGAATGTTAGAGTTTAGATTTAGGGGTCTGACAAGACAGAGAGACCTCAAGTCTCAAAATTTGGTCAAAAAAAAGTAATCTACAAAATTTGAGTTTTTATAAGTAGAGACCCCATGTTAGATTTTTATTTCAAAGATTTACTTATTTATTTGAGAGAAAGAGAGAGAGAGAACATGAGCAGGGGGAGAGGGAGAGAATCTCAAGCAGATTCTCCACTGAGCACAGAGCCCGTCATGGGGCTCCATCCCACAACCCTGAGATTATGACCTGAGCCGAAATCAAGAGTGGGCCCTTAACTGACTGAGCCACTCAGGCACTCCTAGATTTTTATTTCAGATCCTTTCTAATAATGAGCAGAATGAGAAGTGTGAGGACAATCTATTAACTTCCCTAACATTTATTTGTTTAATGTATTTTTACATCCAGCCATAAATAAGGTATTATTATATCCAGCCATATTGAGTGAGCTAAAGCACGTTTGTTTCTTAGGAGTTTCAAGCTCTAGAAAATTATCTATTCATCTGTTTTCTTTATGATTTGTATGAATCCATTGATTATTAGCTAAAACAAAAGGGTAACTTGTGCAATTTTTTAAAAAGATTTATTTATTTATTTATCTTTGAGAGAGAGAGAATGCAGCTTGAGGGGAAGGTAGAGGGGGAAGGAGAGGGAGAAAAATCCCAAGCAGGCTCCCTGCTGAGCACAGAGCCCAACTCAGGGCTTTATCCCATGACCCTGAGATCATGACCTGAGCCAAAACCAAGAGTCAGATGCTCAACCCACTGAGCCACCCAGGCACCCCTAACTTATGCAATTTTAGTAAAAGGAAAGGACCAACTAAGTTTGTTGGATAGTTCCTCAGATGTTTTCTGTGAGAACTTATATCTTGGTACATTGAGATGAATCAACAGCTTCTGTCCCTTGAGATATTGCCTAACACAGCAGCATGGAATCTGACTATTTTGTGAAACAGTGAACTAATTTTTTTCTAGAGAGGGTGGGGGAAGGGTAGAGGGAGAAGGAGAGAATCTCAAGCAGACTCCACACCAAGCGCAGAGCCCAACTTGGGGCTCGATCTCATGACTCTGAGATCATGACCTGAGCTGAAATCAAGGGTTGGACACTTAACTGAGCCACCCAGGTGCCCCTGTGAACTAATTTTCTTATAGGGGTATGGACATCTGAAGTCACCGAGTCTAATCTATTCCTTTTACAGGTGAGACCCATGGAGGTTAAGTGATTTGTCTAACATCACAGGACAGATAGTTACTAGTGGAACTTAACTAGAACCTGCCTCTGGATCCATTTCTCCTACTGCATCCCTCTTTTAGATAATGCCATGACCATCCACCAAGATGGACTCATGAACTCCATCCTCCTTAGCCATTGGGAGGTTAAGTCTATTAATTCTACCTTGGAACTGTCTTCTGAACTGGTCACATCCTTTTCATCCTTATTGCTTCCACCGTCTCCTAACCTTTTGTCATTTCTCACCTGGATTCTAGCTATAGTTTTCTAAATGATTTCCTTGCCACATTCTCCTCTCTCTAATCCACCCTTCCATCATACAGCTTCCAAAGAAGCAATTATGATCATGTCTCTTTTATAAGTAAAGACATCCAAATCCCTTCATATAGCACCCCAAACCTAATCAATCTGCTTCCAGAATACCTATCTATCTTTATTATTTATTTATTTATTTTTAAAGATTTTATTTATTTGTCAGAGAGAGAGCACAAGCAGGGGGAGTGGAAGGCAGAGGGAGAAGCAGGTTTCCCTCTGAGCAAGGAACCAGATGTGGGACTTAATCCCAGGACCCTGGGGCCATGACCTGAGCCAAAGACAGATGCTTAACCAACTGAGCCACCCAGGCGTCCCTCTATCTTTATTTTTACCATGTTCCTTATTCACCCGATTATAACATTTTAAAATATTTAAAACATATCATTTTAAAAATCTGTATGTCTTTAGGATTAAATTTGGATTTATGGGAAAGGAAAAATGTCATAAGTGACCCACACGAAATAGAAATTTAATGTTTTTCACATAAAAGAAGTCAAGAGATGGGCAGTGCAAGGATGGTGTGGCAGCCCTGCAGTTACCTCAGCCCCACACTCCTCTATCTTCTGTTTTACTACCAATTCATGGCCTCCACCCTTCTTAGGTATACCTCATGGCCTAAGGTGGCTTCTAGAGCTTCTAGAGCTCTCACCATCACATTAGAGTTCCAGGCTGACATGGAGAGGAAGAAGAAAAATACTTACTGCTTTTCTCTTAAGGAAACTTTTCGGAAGTCTCACATCATCTACACACATCTCATTGTATAGAACTTGGTCCCATTGCCATGCAGAGCTGTTGGGGAAGCTGCAAAATGTAGAGTTTAAGCTGGCTTTATTGCCAATTCCCCATAAATACAAAGTTTCTGATAGAATAGAAGAGTCCAACTCACAGCTTTAAAAGCCAGCTAAAATGCTTTTCTTTTTCCATTAACTTTCCCACTCAGAGGAAGCTTTTCCTCCATGCTTACCAAACATTTGGTATGTATCTCATACATATGAGAAATATATGTATTTAAACTTCTGTTTCCCTTACCATAGGAAGCCTTTATAAGTAGTCTTATAGAAGTTAACATCTACTTTATAAGTGGTCTTTATAGAAGTTGGCACTTTTTGTCTTGGCACCTAACACATAGTAAGCCTTTGATAAATGTTTGTTGAACAATTGCATGTTTGAGCACATAAATAAACCATGCTTCTGAGCTCCTGAGTGAATGGCAGTTCAGGCCCATGATAAATCTAGGCCTTGTTTTTGGGTCGGTACTGAAGACCTGAGGCTGGCGAAACCCCACAGTCAGGGTCTCTCTGTATGGTTGTGCTGGTTGTTCACTGCATTAACAACCAAAGGGATGACCAAGGTCTGAAATCCAGCCCTTGGTCTCTATCCCAGATTAGGTACCCTGGAGAAGGGCTGCATCCTCCTAGAGGGGACACTTTATTTGGACAGAGTCACCCTGTGGTCATGCACTGGGCTGCCCATGATGCTATATCTAAGAGGCTTTGGAGGCCCTTGACTGGGGTGCGGTGCTCCACCTGGCCCTTCTTTGGGCTGCAGAGCTGCGGGAAAGCACAGGGCAAAGGACAGCCTGCTGAGCTTCCAAAGCCGGAGACTGAGAACCTCATTTCATCTCCTCTTCTCTCTTGCCCTCATTTAAGTACAACCTTATTTACATTTCAACTTCCAGAACACAGGTACTTCCACCACTAAAGGACAGGATTATAACCGCTATGTGGGGAGCCAGAAATTTAATTCAAAAGGGAAAAAAGCATCTGAAGATACACAGAGTAATTGGACTGAGGCTGTACACGGTTCCATTCGGAACTCTTAAGTCAGAGGCATGAAGGGCAGCCGGAGAACCTGGAGACTGAGAGGCAAATGTGGAGGGCCTCAGGATCCCACACGGTGCGCACATTGACCAGCCTGTGGTCCAGGGAGAAGACAGGGCCTTCTGCATTTTCTGCGTCTGCTTCTCTGGTGTTCTCAACAGCACTGTGAGTCACAGATTGTGCCAGTGGGGTGGTGGAGTTCTGTGGGCTCCTGGCCTCCAGAAAGCTGTCCCCTCCTGTAAGGTTACCGCAGGTATCCTCTGAGCTGTGATGCTTGGGACTGTTTTTCCCATCAACACCTGAAGGAGATCTTCCTGGGTTCCTCTCTGGACACTGCACATTGTAAAATGTGATGAGGATCAGAGTTCTTTATTCCCGGCACCTTCCTGTCTAGGCGGCGGACCAATTTCCTTTCCTCCAGATGGTTCTCACAAGCCAGCCAAAGGAGGCACTGCCGGCCATCTGTTTCCTGTTGCCTCTTCAAGCTGGCTGGCCAGGCAACACTAGCTGTGAGTCTAGGCTGCCCCCTCTGGCCTTGCAGCTTGCCCCATGAGGCATGAGAGGGCAGGGGCCACGCTGAACTCTGCCTTTGACACTCACGAGGCAGGAAAGCTTGCTTCCAAACCAACCCCAGCCAGCTTCCCTGATGGCAGACGTAAAAGGATGCCTGCCCTGGGACTTCTGTGACAGTGGCACCCCCACTGACTTAATGTGGAACTGAGGAGGGTGGCTTTGGGGAGGGCAAAGGCAGTGTTTGTGGTCAACAGACAGGGCAGCATGGAACCTAATTCTGAACCCCAGATAAGTAAAATAATTCAATCATAATTTCCACTTTCCCCTCCCAGTTTTGTTTTGATTTCTGTTCTTTCTAATGAGATATTTATTTATTTATAATGACAAAATAAATATCTACTCATTATAGAAAATCTGTAAAGTACAGCTGGAGATTTTAAAAAATCGTCTATAATCCCATGAACCATAGCAATAACTACTATCTATTTTGTTGAATAGCTGTTATTGTTTTCTCTTCTTAGCAAAGTTGAGTTCACATTCTATATACGATTTTCCTATTTTAGTTTTGTGGCTTAGTGTTTCAGTGTAAAGATTTTAAAGTTTAACAAATAAAAATTAAAATATTTTTGTTGTCTAACATTACAGTGCATGGTAATAGCTTACTTAACCATTCTGTAATTGCTGAACAGTAAGATTTCTCCAATGTTTGCTAGTTTAAATAATTCTATAATGAACATCTTTGTGCACAAAACTTATTTCTTATTTTTGTATCTTAGATTTTTGTCTTTAGGATCATTTCCTTGAGATAGAATGACTGTGCCAATTTTAAGGAAAATTTACTGTGTTGCCCAATTGCTTAAAAAAATATGAGCGCCAGTTTCAGAGTTTCTTCAACAATAGATATTTTCTTTCTTTTTGAAATTTCAGCTGATCTGGTGCATTTTCCCATCTCAAAACCGTAAGTATTAAAAGCTAGCAATGGATAGAAGCACCAAGCCTGCTTTGCTGCACCAGAACTTCATTTTACCATGTTCCAAAGCAATGGATCTAGGAGTACCATCTAAGCGCTGACTCAGAAGTAGGGATGCATTGTGAGTCACGGTGCCTGAAGGGGCTCTGCTATGCTCAAAGCCCCAGCGAGGTGCTCCTCATTGAACAGTACTTTCCTCATTGGCTCACCTCCATTAGCTGGCTCTGTGGCAGTCATTGACAGCCCTAGGTCTTTAATGGCTCCTTCCCGAAGCCAGGTGGCCCCATCTATATGGAACAGCATGAGTGCTCTGCAGAGTGGTGAGTTGGCGCCAAGTTGGGCATGGTGGTTGGCTCTCCAAATAGAAGTTCAGCAGGAGAGCTGGAGCCCTCCTAGGAAGCCAGGCTGCTTCAGAGGCACTGGGGTAAGAGGCTAGTACACCTGGCTTCTCTGGACTTAAGTCGATGGGCTGAAGTGCTCAATGGGTGATATGTATAATCTTGTTATCCTATTGTTATCTATCCATTGATACCCTCAATTCCATTTTTTTAATTCTATCTTTGCTGAGCCTCTAAAATCTCCCACTAATTAGTACAGCTTTTCCATCACTACCCCTGTTCAAATTTGTGCCCCTTCTCCTCCTCTCTGACAAACCAAATCTTTCTTATCTTCCCAGGGCAACTCCAATCCCGTCTTAGGTAATGTAGCCCAGTAATTCAGGACTGCCTTTGTCTCCCCATTTTCTATGTTTCCACAGCTTTACAAATTATTACTGAGGCCAAACGTTTTGGCATTTGATCACCTACCATCTTGTATTTTCTTCTGATTTGTCTATATAGGCAAGTCTTATGGCCTCAAAAATATGGCAGTTTTTTAGAAGAGAAATCTGAATCTTTGTTTTATATTTCTAGTTTATCTTGGCATACTCAAGCTAGGATTTGTTGGACTGACATCCTTATTACCTCCCTACCTCTTACCCCAATTACCAAGTCAAAATTTACATACCTGACATCTGTCCCGCTTTGTCAACCCCCACTGCAAATCTAACTGGTCTACTCATATATCCTGGACCTCATCCAATCTTCTTCTACAACCAGTGACCTTTGCAAATTCTCAATTTGATCATGTCATACCCTACATTTCTATACAACCTATTTAAACCTGTTAATAATGGCTCCTCTTCCTTTTTCTTTTGAAATTTATTATTATGGTAAAAATATATATAACATAAAATTTGTCATTTTAACCATTTTTAAGTGTAAAATTCAGGGAAATTAAGTACATTAATGCCATATAGCCACTTTTTCCAATTTTTTTTCATCATCCCAAATAGAAATTCTATAACTATTAAGCAGTAATTCCTCATTTTCCCTCTCCAATACCTGGTAATGTCTAATCTATTTTCTTTCTCTATGAATGTGCATATTTTAGGTGTTTGATATGGGTGGAATCATACAATATTTGTCCCTTTGTGTCTGGCTTTTTTTACTTAGCATAATGTTTCTGAGGTTCATCCATGTTGTAGTATGTATCAGAATTTCATTATTTTTTAGGGCTGAATAATATGCCACTGTACGGATATACCACATATTGTTGATTCATTCACCTGTTGATGGACACTTGGTTTGTTTCCACCTTTGGACTATTGTGAATAATGCTGTCATGAAAATTGGCATACAACTATCTGTTGGGAGTCCCTGTTTTCAATTCTTTTGCCTTCCTTTTAATTTACTTTTTAAAAACCAATGTCGTAACCTGGCCTGTAAGAGTGGCCCCTCCTATGTTCCATGGCCAGCATCCTCTGCTCTCACTTTTATTTGGAGTCCTCATACCTGCATGGTTTCTTCTTGCATCAATGCCTTGGCACAGACCGGTCCATGTGCCTGCAACCCTCTCCCCTCCTGCATTTTACCAGTTATCTCATTCTCGCCCTTCAGACCTTCACTCACTTTTTTTTTTTTTTAAATCTCAAGGAAGGCTTTGCTGATTCACCTGAGTCCAATGCTCCTATAATAGGGTCTCAGAACACTCCTATTTTTCTTTAGTAGACCTTGTAACATTTCACATTTTTTTGTATTTGTCTTTTCCAGAAGTTCAAAAAAATTTTCATGGACAGAGTTCATCAGGGTTTTAACTCATCCTTGAATTCCTGATGCCTACCACTGGTGAATGGCACTTGCTAGATACTAAGTAAATATTTATTAAAGGATGGAATAAATATATATATTTTTCTAAATATCTCATAGATAATAATCCTTGGCACATATCACAGATTCAATAATATTTGGCTTTCTCAAAATTCAAATTAGCCAACATCCATTTTATTTTGAAAGAATAGGATATTGACCATCAAAAGAAGAAAAACACAAAGTTTCTGGAATGCAAGAGGCAATAGTAACCCAAATATCCTTCTTTAGAGACAGTTTGACTTCATACCTGCTGTATGAGATACCCTGTATCAGATGCCACAAGGGTAGTGGCTAAGAAAGAACATGGATTCCAAAAGGGGTTTAACACTGAGTTACCACATGAGCCAGCAGCTCCACTCCAACATATAGACTCAAAAGAAATGAAAATGCATGTCCCCACAAAAACTTCTACATGAATGTTTATAGCAGCATTATTCATAATAGCCAAAAAGTAGAAACAACCGTGTTCTTTAACTGAATGGATAAATAAAATGTGGTATATCTATACAATGAAATATCCAACAATAAAAAGAAATGGAGTACTGATACACGCTATAACATGGATGAACCTTGAAAACACTGTGTGTTATAAGTGAAAGAAGCCAGACACAAAAACCCACATATTCAATGATTTCAATTTATTTGAAAATCCACAGAGACAGAAAATGCATTAGTGCTTGCCTTGCTGGGGAGCTAGGGGGGAAAGGGGAGTGATCTCCAAGGAGTATGGCATTTCTTTTGGAGTGATGAAATATTCTACAATTGACAGTGGTGATAGTTGTGCAACTCCACGATACGAAAAATCATTGAATTGTATGCTTGAAAAGGGTGAATTTTATGATACAAAAATTATGTCTCTAAAAAGCTTAACATCTTTTTTAAAAGTTTAAAAAAGTTAAAATCTTAAAAAAACTAAGAACAGGGGCTCTGGAGCCACATTGTCCGGGTTCAGCTCCTGGCCCCCTAACTTCCTAATTGTGGGGCCTTGGGCAGGTTACTTAATCTCTCTGCTTCTCAGAGATAGTGATATCTTCTTGATAAGGCTGTGGTGAGAATGAAATGAATTAACATCCATGAAAGGCTCAGGGAAGGACCTGGAACATAGCCAGGGTTCAATAAAGGTAAATTTTATTAATATTGTTTGCTCATTGCTCTAGAAGGATTCCTCTGCAGGTGCCTAGATCTTCAAATGTCAATTTTGACTTACTCTGGAAAAGGTTCACACACTAGTGATTACTTTTCTATAGTTTATCTTACTGGCGGCCAGTTTCCCTTTCCCTGCCTCTCTTATCAGAAAATTCTCCTTTCTTCTGATTTTAATCTTGGAAATAGATTTTTGTTGTTGCTACAACCCTCAAGTCTCTAGACCATCTTTAAATCAGGTCATTAATTTTTTCTTTCTATTGAGTTATAGGCATACCTTATATATCTTGGCAATTAATCCCATATCCAACACATGGTTTGCAAATATTTTCTCCCATTCTTTAAGTTGTCTTTTCATTCTGTTGATTGTTTCCTTTGCTGTGCAGAAGCTTTGTAATTTGATGTAGCCCCATTTTTCTATTTTGGCTTTTGTTGCCCGTGCTTTTCATTATCATATCCATAAAATCATTGCCAAGACCAATGTCATGAAGTGTTTTCTTCTGGGAGTTTTACAGTTTTGGGTCTTACATTTAAGTCTTTAATCCATTTTGAGTTGGATTTTTGTATGTTGTAAGATAAGGGCCTAATTTCCTTCTCTTGCTTGTGGATATCCAGTTTTTCCAACACCATTTGTTGAAGAGACTGTCTTTTCTCCACCATGTGTTCTTGGTAAACTTCTTGACAATCAGTTGACCATTTATGCATGGGTTGATTTCTGGTCTCTCTATTCTATTGTACTGGTCTATCTGTCTGTCTTTATGCCAGTACCATACTGTTTTAATCACTGTAGCTTTGTAGAATATTTTGAAACCAGGAAGTGCGATGCCTCCAATTTTGTTCTTTCTCAAGGTTGATTCTAGAAATTGATAAATTCCTAGAAATATACAACCTACCAAGATTGAATCATGAAGAAATGGAAAACCTGAATAGACCAATAATGATTAAGGTGATTGAGTCAGTAATAAAAAATCTCACAAGGAAGAAAAGCAGGGGACCAAATGTCTTCACTAGCGAATTCTACCAAATATTTGAAGAAGAATTAATACCAAGCTTTATCAGATTCTTCCAAAAAAAAAATGAAGAGCAGGGAACACCCAAATACATTTTATGAGTGTAGCATTACCTTGATATAAAACCCAGACAAATACAGCACAAGGAGAGAAAATGCATACCACATTTCTCAGCTTTCCTTGTGGTTGGTAGATACGGTTATCTGCAAGCTTTGGTCAGTAAGACATAATTAGAGGTGTACATGTCCTTAAAGGAAAGGGAAATGCTTTTCCCTTTCCTTTTCCTCTTCCTCTCACAATTTTATAACAGTGTAGGTGTTGGTGAATGTTTAGATTCTGGATATATTTTGAGTGTAAATTTAACAGAATTTGCTGACAGATCGGCTGTGTAGTGTGTGAGAAATAGGAGTCAAGAACAAAACCAAAAACTATCAAACCCTTTTCAAAAGTGGCTGTATCATTTTGCATGTGCACCGGTGGTTTATGAGTGATCCACTTTTTCTGCAGCCCTGCCAGCACTTGGTGTTATTACTGTTTTTTATTTTAGCCCTTCTGATAGGTGTGTAGTGATATTTCATCATGGTTTCAATTTGCACTTCCCTTTTAAAAAACCCTAAAAAACAGAGAAACAACAACAGAAAAAATGAGTGAAATGGAATTAGACAGATGATGGCTTCACAGGTTTGTGAACATACTAATAACCACTGAATTATATACTTAATAAGAGTGAATTTTTTTAAAAGATTTTATTTATTTATTTGCCAGAGAGAGACACAGCGAAAGAGGGAACACAAGCAGAGGGAGTGGGAGAGAAAGAAGCAGGCTTTCCCGCAGAGCAGGGAGCCCGATGTGGGGCTCGATCCCAGGACCCTGGGATCATGACCTGAGCCAAAGGCAGACACTTAACAACTGAGCCACTCAGACACCCCAATAAGAGTGAATTTTATGGCACATGAATTATATCTCAACTGACAAGTAGTGATTACAAAACTCTTTTAGTCTTAAGCACCTGGAAGAGTCTATTTGCAATCACCAAGACAGGAAAGAGGGCACGAGAGCAGATTTTTGTAGAGTGGAAGAAAACGAGTTGTAGATATATAGTTTGAGATGCCTCTTAGACATCCACATTGAAATCTTTAGCATGTAGTTGGATATATGAATCTGAAATGCCAGGGATAGTTTCAGGTTGGAGATAGGAATTGGACATTGTCAGAATGTGGAAAGTGTTTAAAGCCACAGGACAGGATGAAGTTGCCTAGGGAGAGAATGTAAATAGAGAAGAGAAGGACTTAGCCTAAGGGCACTCTAACATATCGAGATCAGAGGTCAGAGAGATGTGAAAAATCAGCAAAAAGAGACTGAAAAAGTGGAGTTTGTGATGTAAGAAGAGAACCTGATGCCCCAAATACCATGTGAAGAAAGTGCTTTATGAAGCAGAAGTGATCCATTCTGTCAAATGCTGCTGATGGGTTAAATAAAATAACCACTGAGAACTGACCATCAGATTTACAAATTGGTGATCATGACAAGAACTATTTTGATGGTATTGGGAGGCAAAAGCCCACTGAGAGTTTCATGGGTGAATGAGAGGAGAGGAATGGGGATTAATGAGACCAGAGAAATGGAGAAAGGAGAGGGAGGGAAATATGAGATCAAGAGAGGCTCCCCCCGCCCCTTTCTTTTGAAATGGGAGAAATATAGCAGGTTTATAGGCTGATGGGAAGAACCACAGAGAGAGCAAAAATGGATGATGCAGGAGAGAGAAAAGAGAATGTAGTGATATCCTTGAATATAGATGAAGAGGATGGGGTCCAGTGGCAAATGAAGGGTTGTCCTTAGGTAGGAGCCCAGACAGTTTATACCTTGCATAACAGGAAGAATGAGAGTGTACAGGGGCATGAATATAACTAGGCTGGTAGATGTGTTTAGGAGTGTGTAGTTTTCTTCATATTAATTCTATTTTCTTAGGGAAATAGAAACCAAAACCACTGGTCAGAAGTAAGGATGGAGGAGGATATCCTGGAGGTTTGTCAAAGAGGAAGATATTGAAATGCCTAACTAGGAAAGTGAGAGAAGGAAGGGATAAGAAAATGTAGTTGACTTTTTAGGCACTGCCATGGGCCCATGTGAGAGATTACTCATCATGAATTTAAAGTGAGATCTATTAGCATAGTTGTGTGTGTGTGTTTCTTTTTCCTCAACCACAACACAGGTACAGGTGTGGAGTAAGCAGAGAGTTGGATTAATCAGAATTGGGAGATATTTTTTGGATGAGTAGACTGGAAAAGCATGTGCGGAGTTGTGGGTATATATAAGGACATGTTACAATGATGGACCATGACCTCTAAGCCCAGTAAAGAGGGAAGCAAGGACCTGAGTGGAGGGAAGGACAGTGACTACAGTGGGCATACCAACTCTGCTTCATCCCTAGACATCTAAATCCAGCAGCACAAATAGCCTGCTAAAAACTCAAGACTCACTGAAATATCTTTTACATGAACTCAAATGATGATATTCAAAATTACAAATTAAAATCCTCTTACACATTTTTTTCTTATAGGGAACAACAATTGAATGTGTGTTATCATTGTTTAAGGCAAGAAAACAGCAGTAGCCTATTCATGACTAAACATGTCAGTGCGTAAAAATACTCCGAGTCAATATTTAATTAACAAATTGCTATGCTCATTTCACAGATGGCATGATAAGAGAAGGTGATCTATAGAATGAAGAACTAATGAATCCCTGTCAGGAAAACCTGGGAATATATATATATATATATACATACATATATACCCTGATAATCAAAACCATAAACAGAGGAAATTAAAAAGATTGAGCAGCAGTCACTGGAAACGTCCTTGTGTCAGAGTATCTAAAGAAAGCATCTTGTGTAGAAGACAGGAGACTTCTCTTCTGTGGTCCAAAGCTGGACTACAATAAGATATTCCATACACAGTATTTGTTCTATGAGTTGAAGGAATGAACACATAAATGATGATGATTAGTCATCTTTCCAACATGACATATTTATGTAACAAAATCTCCCATTTCTCCTGCCCCATGTGGGTTCAATTTCTTTTTGGGTTTTTTTTTTTGGTCCAATTTCTGTTGGTAATTGACAATGGTAGATGGCTGGTCAGAATGAAGAGACCTCTGGTTGTTCACACATTCCGATTCCCCAGCCAGGCTAGGCTTGCAGCTCACTGGACTGATGATCTTTCAAGCCCCATGCCTTTGCAAGTCCTAGTCTCTTGGTCTGAAAATTGCTTGTTGTGAACCCCCACCACCCCTCACCTCCCTCCAGCTTGTCTACCTGGAAGCTGTTGTCTTTCTGGCAACAATTCAAGCAACACCTCCTCTGGGAAGACTTTTCAAATCTCCAATTTTGGCCCCAGTTCTTACACCTCTCCAGATTCGCTGGACTCACCTACTTTGCAGGCCTCAGTCACTTGCCTAGTGGAGAGCCCTTCCTCTGCCATCCTCTGGACCTCCTCTACACACAACCGCTGGGCCTGCCATCTTTCTCAGCCTTGCCCAGGTGAGGGCTGGACTCTGGCATGACTCCATCACACCCCCATGTTAGCCCTGCCGAGACCCTGGCGCTCGGGCCTGACCCGCTGTGCCCTCTCACTTCCAGCTGCACTGGCCGCTCCCAGAGTCAGATGAAGCATCATGCAGTGGGGTCTGAGTTCTGACAATCCCAGTCCTGGGTCCACGTTATATCATTTAGAGATACAAAAGAGGAGAGTCCCTTTATTATAAGAGCTTTAACCAGCAAGAGACAGGTAGACTCGTGTCTCCTCTTCCCTGTGCGCCAGCCCCATTCAGACATTCTAAAGCACAGAGGTTTTCATATAGCTGTCTGGAGGTATCTAGTGTGACCAAGATATCAACTTTGTTTTATTATGAATGCATCACCTTTGTTTTCCCCTCTTCTTGCTGCTCAATAAAGTGTTAATATGGGAGCTTTGGCCTAAGTTCTGAATTCTACGAAGTGTCTGTCCTCCAAAATTCTATAGCAACCAAGGCATACCTCTAGCTTAACTTTTAATAACCTACGTTGTGAGTGCTCGTTTACTTTTAGAGAGATTCTTGAGGGCAGGGACTTTTGTTTCTCTCCATCTTATTACCTAGCACCATGTTTCAAACATAGTAGGTGACTGAAGGAACAATTGCTAGTTAATTAATGGCTATAATATCAAACTAATGTATAACACATTTAACACAAGAAGGTTCTTTAGGTATTTTTATTTTAGCCCCTTTCTACATGGAGAACAAACCTGAGGCCCAGAGAAATTAAGGGATTTTTCCCAAGGTCATATAGCTATTGAGTAACATGAGTAGAACTAGCATATTCCCTTAGTCACACAGCACTATTCCCTTAATCGAAAGTGATCACTTCCATTTATATGCGAGGAAAACAATACCAGGACCAATCTGACAAACTGGTGCTTCTCCAAGCCACTTTAAGCCTCTGGCTTAAAACATAAAACTGGGGCATCTGGGTGGCTCAGTCGGTTAAGTGTCTGCCTTCAGCTCAGGTCATGATCCTAGGGTCCTGGAATGGAGCTCCGGTCAGGCTCCCTGCTCAGCGGAGAGTCTGCTTCTCCCTCTGACCCTCCCCATGCTTGTGCCCTTTCTCTCCGTCAAATAAATAAACAAAATCTTAAAAAAATATATAAAACCAGTTAACACTAAAAATAGGGAACAGTGGGAACAGTGTTTCTTTGTCTCTGTCCCCATCATCCTACAAAGTTCTTGGTGCATCTTTTTTTTTTTTAATTTTATGTAAATCACCATACATTACATCATTAGTTTTTGATGTAGTGTTCCATGATTCATTGTTTGTGTATAACACCCAGTGCTCCATGCAAAACGTGCCCTCTTTAATACCCATCACCAGGCTAACCCATCCTCCCACTCCCTCCCCTCTAGAGCCCTCAGTTTGTTTCTCAGAGTCCATAGTCTCTCATGGTTTGTCTCCCCCTCCGATTCCCCCCCTTCATTTTTCCATTCCTGCTATCTCCTTCTTCTTCTTCTTTTTTTTTTTTTTAAACATATAATGTATTATTTGTTTCAGCGGTACAGGTCTGTGATTCAACAGCCTTGCACAATTCACAGCGCTCACCATAGCACATACCCTCCCCAGTGTCTATCACCTAGCCACCCCATCCTTCCCACCCCCCACCACTCCAGCAACCCTCAGTTTGTTTCCTGAGATTAAGAAAGCCTCATATCAGTGAGGTCATATGATACATGTCTTTCTCTGATTGACTTATTTCGCTTAGCATAACACCCTCCAGTTCTATCCATGTCGTTGCAAATGGCAAGATTTCATTCCTTTTGATGGCTGCATAATATTCCATTGAATATATATATACTACTTCTTCTTTATCCATTCATCTGTTGATGGACATCTTGGCTCTTTCCATAGTTTGGCCATTGTGGACATTGCTGCTATAAACATCAGGGTGCATGTACCCCTTTGGATCACAACATTTGTACCTTTGGGGTAAATACCCAGTAGTGCAATTGCTGGGTCATAGGGTAGCTCTATTTTGAGGAACCTCCATACTGTTTTCCAGAGTGGTTGCACCAGCTTGCATTCCCACCAATAGTGTAGGAGGGTTCCCCTTTCTCCGCATCCCCGCCAACATCTGTTGTTTCCTGACTTGTTAATTTTAACCATTCTGACTGGTGTGAGGTGGTACCTTATTGAGGTTTTGATTTGGATTTCCCTGATGCTGAGCAAAGTTGAGCACTTTTTCATGTGTCTGTTGGCCATTTGGATGTCTTCTTTGGAAAAATGTCTGTTCAGGTCTTCTGCCCATTTCTTGATTGGATCATTTGTTCTTTAGGTGTTGAGTTTAGTATGTTCTTTATAGATTCTGGATACTAGCCCTTTATCTGATATGTCATTTGCAAATATCTTCTCCCATTCTGTCGGTTGTCTTTTAGTTTTGTTGACTGTTTCTTTTGCTGTGCAAAAGCTTTTTATCTTGATGAAGTCCCAATAGTTCATTTTTGCCCTTGCTTCCCTTGCCTTTGGCAATGTTTCTAGGAAGAAGTTCCTGCGGCTGAGGTCAAAGACGTTGCTGCCTGTGTTCTTCTTTAGGATTTTGATGGACTCCTGTCTCACATTTAGGTCTTTCAACCATTTGAGTCTATTTTTGTGTGTGGTGTAAAGAAATGATCCAGTTTCATTCTTCTGCAGGTGGCTGTCCAATTTTCCCAACACCATTTGTTGAAGAGACTTTTTTCCATTGGACATTCTTTCCTGCTTTGTTGAAGATTATTTGGCCATAGAGTTGTGGGTCCATTTCTGGGCTCTCTATTCTGTTCCATTGATCTATGTGTCTGTTTCTGTGCCAGTACCATACTGTCTTGATGATGACAGCTTTGTAATAGAGCTTGAAGTCCGGAATTGTGATGCCACCAGCTTTGCTTTTCTTTTTCAACATTCCTCTGGCTATTCAGGGTCTTTTCTGGTTCCATACAAACTTTAGGATTATTTGCTCCATTTCTTTGAAAAGAGTGGATGGTATTTTGATAGGGGTTGCATTGAATGTGTAGATTCCTCTAGGTAGCATTGACATCTTCACAATATTTGTTCTTCTAATCCATGAGCATGGAATGTTTTTCCATTTCTTTGTGTCTTTTTCAATTACTTTCATGAGTATTTTATAGTTTTTGAGTACAGATCCTTTGCCTCTTTGGTTAGATTTATTCCTAGGTATCTTATGGTTTTGGGTGCAATTGTAAATGGGATCGACTCCTTAATTTCTCTTTCTTCTGTCTTGTTGTTGGTGTATAGGAATGCCACTGATTTCTGTGCATTGATTTTATATCCTGCCACTTTACTGAATTCCTGTATGAGTTCTAGCAGTTTTAGGGTGGAGTCTCTTGGGTTTTCCACATAAAGTATCATATCATCTGCAAAGAGTGAGAGTTTGACTTCTTCTTTGCCGATTCAGATGCCTTTTATTTCTTTTTGTTGTCTGATTGCTGTGGCTAGGACTTCTAGTACTATGTTGAGTAGCAGTGGTGATAGTGGACATCCCTGCCATGTTCCTGACCTTAGGGGGAGCTTTCCTCAGTTTTTCCCCATTGAGAATGATATTCGCTGTGGGTTTTTCATAGATGGCTTTTATGATATTGAGGTACATACCCTCTATTCCTACACTCTGAAGAGTTTTGATCAAGAAAGGATGCTGTACTTTGTCAAATGCTTTTTCTGCATCTATTGAGAGGATCATATGGTTCTTGTTCTTTCTTCTATTAATGTATTGTATCACATTGATTGATTTGTGGATGTTGAACCAACCTTGCAGCCCAGGGATAAATCCCACTTGGTCATGGTGAATAATCCTTTTAATGCACTGTTGGATCCTATTGGCTAGTATTTTGGTGAGAATTTTTGCATCCATGTTCATCAGGGATATTGGTCTATAATTCTCCTTTTTGATGGGTTCTTTGTCTGGTTTTGGGATCGAGGTAATGGTGGCCTCATAAAACGAGTTTGGACATTTTCCTTCCATTTCTAATTTTTGGAACAGTTTCAGAAGAATAGGTATTAATTCTTCTTTAAATGTTTGGTAGAATTCCCCTGGGAAGCCATCTGGCCCTGGGCTTTTCTTTGTTGGGAGATTTTTGATGACTGCTTCAATTTCCGTAGTGGTTATAGGTCTGTTCAGGTTTTCTATTTCTTCCTGGTTCAGTTTTGGTAGTTGATACATCTCTAGGAATGCATCCGTTTCTTCCAGATTATCTAATTTGCTGGCATATAGTTGCTCATAATATGTTCTTATAATTGTTTGTATTTCTTTGGTTTGGTTTTGATCTCTCCTCTTTCATTCATGATTTTATTTATTTGGGTCATTTCTCTTTTCTTTTTGATAAGTCTGGCCAGGGGTTTATCAATCTTCTTAATTCTTTCAAAGAACCAGATCCTAGTTTCGTTGATCTGTTCTACTGTTCTTTTGGTTTCTATTTCATTGATTTCTGCTCTGATCTTTATTATTTCTCTTCTCTTGCTGGGTTTAAGCTTTATTTTCTGTTCTTTCTCCAGCTCCTTTAGGTGTAGGGTTAGGTTGTGCATTTGAGACCTTTCTTGTTTCTTGAGAAAGGCTTGTATTGCTATATACTTTCCTCTTAGGACTGCCTTTGCTGCATCCCAAAGATTTTGAACAGTTGTGTTTTCATTTTCATTTGTTTCCATGATTTTTTTAATTGTTCTTTAATTTCCTGGTTGACCCATTCATACTTTAGTAGGATGCTCTTTAGCCTCCATGTATTTGAGTTCTTTCCGACTTTCCTCTTGTGATTGAGTTCTAGTTTCAAAGCATTGTGGTCTGAAAATATGCAGGGAATGATCCCAATCTTTTGGTATCAGTTGAGACCTGATTTGTGACCTAGGATGTGATCTGTTCTGGAGAATGTTCCATGGGCACTAGAGAAGAATGTGTATTCTGTTGCTTTGGGATGGAGTGTTCTGAATATATCTGTGAAGTCCATTTTGTCCAGTGTGTCATTTAAAGTCTTTATTTCCTTGTTGATCTTTTGCTTAGATGATCTGTCCATTTCAATGAGGGGAGTGTTAAAGTCCCCCACTATTACTGTATTGTCAATGTGTTTCTTTGCTTTTGTTATTAATTGGCTTATATAATTGGCTGCTCCCATGTTAGGGGCATAGATATTTACAATTGTTAGATCTTCTTGTTGGATAGACACTTTAAGTATGCTATATGTCCTTCCTCATCTCTTATTATAGTCTTTGGTTTAAAATCTAATTTGTCTGATATAAGGATTGCCACTCCAGCTTTCTTTTGGTGTCCATTAGCATGGTAAATGGTTTTCCACCCCCTCACTTTCAATCTGGGAGTGTCTTTGGGTCTAAAATGAGTCTCTTGCAGACAGCATATCAGTGGGTCTTATTGTTTTTATCCAATCTGATAGCTTGTGTCTTTTGATTGGGGCATTTAGCCCATTTACATTCAGGGTAACTATTGAAAGATAGGAATTTAGTGCCATTGTATTGCCCGTAAGGTGACTGTTACTGTATATTGTCTGTGTTCCTTTCTGGTCTATGTTACTTTTAGGCCCTCTCTTTGCTTAGAGGACCCCTTTCAATATTTCTTGTAGGGCTGGTTTTGTGTTTGCAAACTCCTTTAGTTTTTTTGTTTGTCCTGGAAGCTTTTTATCTCTCCTTCTATTTTCAATGACAGCCTAGCTGGATATAGGATTCTTGGCTGCATATTTTTCTCATTTAGTGTTCTGAATATATCCTGCCAGCCCTTTCTGGCCTGCCAGGTCTCTGTGGATAGGTCTGTTGCCAATCTAATGTTTCTACCATTGTAGGTTACAGCTCTCTTTTCCTGAGCTGCTTTCAGGATTTTCTCTTTGTCTCTGAGACTCTGAGACTATTAGATGTTGGGGTGTTGACCTATTTTTATTGATTTTGAGGGGGTTCTTTGTGCCTCCTGGGTTTTGATGCCTGTTTCCTTCCCCAAATTAGGGAAGTTCTCTGCTATAATTTGCTCCAATATATCTTCTGCCCCTCTCTCTCTTTCTTCTTCTTCTGGGATCCTAATTATTCTAATATTGTTTCGTCTTATGGTGTCAATTATCTCTCGAATTCTGCCCTCATGATCCAGTAGTTGTTTATCTCTCTTTTTCTCAGCTTCTTTATTTTCGACCCTTTGGTCTTCTGTATCACTAATTCTCTCTTCTGCCTCATTTATCCTAGCAGTTAGAGCCTCCATTTTTTATTGCACCTCATTAATAGCCTTTTTGATTTTGACTTGGTTAGATTTTAGTTCTTTTATTTCTCCAGAAAGGGTTTCTCTAATATCTTCCATGCTTTTTTCAAGCCCCGCTAGTATCTTTAAAATCATCATTCTGGACTCTAGTTCCAACATCTTACTATGTCCATATTGATTAGGTCCCTGGCAGTTGGTACTGCCTCTTGTTTTTTTTTTTTTGAGGTGATTTTTTCCATCTTGTCATTTTGTCCAGAGGAGAATAGATGAATGAGAGAACAAAATGCTAACAGGGTAATAATGACCCCAGAAAAATATACACTAAACAAATCAGGAGAGATCTGAAACTGGGGGGAAAGAAAGGGAAAGAAAGAGAAAAGAAAATAAAAGAAAAAGATAAAAACAAATAAACAAACCAAAGAACAAAATATGATCAAATATGATCAGGCTGGTGCATAGATCAGTGCCACACACTAGATTTTGGGCATATTTTGGTCTGTTAGAAGAAAGTGCCTCCTAAAATTTTAAAGAAAGAAAAACTTATATATGTACAAAAATAAGGGTAAATATGATGAAGGGATGGAATATGACTGTAAAGATGAAAATTATAAAAGATTTTATAAAAGGAATTGATAAGATAAGAAGTTGGTTGAAAAAGAAAGAAGAGGATTTAAAAAAAATAAAAGGGAGAGAATGTGATCAGGCAGGAGACTAGAACAAAGCCATACACTAGAGATTTAGGGTATATTTTGGTCTGTTAGAAGAAACTGTATCCCAAAATTTTAAAGAGAGAACAACTTATATATATATATGCCAAAAATAAGGGAAACTACTATGAAGGGATAGAATATGACTCTAAAAATGAAAAATAAGAATGTTTTTTAAAAAAGGGATTGATAAGATGTTGGTTGAAAAGGGGGAAAAGAAAAATTCAAAAAAAAAAAAAAGAAAAAGAAAGTTAAAAAATACATATATATTACCTTTGAAAGACTAAAGAATCATGGTAAAAAAGCCATGAATTCTATGTGCAGTATTCCTCTAGTTCTGGAATTCTGCCGTTCTCATTGATTAGAAACTTGGTCTTGGCTGACGGTTCTTGCTGATCTTCTGGGGGAGGGGCCTCTTGCCATGGTTCCCAAATGTCTTTGCCAGAGGCGGAATTGCCCCACCCTTGCTGGTCTGGGCTAAGTAATCTGCTCAGGTTTGCTCTCAGGAGCTATTGCTCCCTGCAAGCTTTTTGTACAGCTTTGGAGGACGAGAGTGAAAATGGCACCCTCCCAATCTCCGCTCTGGAGGAGCCGAGAACTGGGGACCCCACTCCTCAGCCCCCAGAGAAAAGCAGTCAATCACTCCTGTCTCCCCGGTTTCCAGCCGCACTCCGTGCTCACCCGGCCTGTGACCCAGCGTTTCTATCTCTGGCACCCGACCCTGTGTGGAGTCTCCAAACCCAGCAGATCCATGCAGTGCGCTCCCGCACTGCTCCTCCTGGGGTAGGAAGGAGAGTTTCCCTGGATCTGCTGCTTGTTGGGTCCCTGCTGGAGGAGCAGTGGCCAGACTGTGCCGGGGATCCCGGTTTATGGCAACTCCGAGCTGAGAGCCCGCTCCTCGGCTCTGTCTCTGCAGCCGGCTTCCCTGCTCCGATACCAGGGAGCTCTGCCGCACTCAGGCACACCCCCATCTTTCTTTGATGCCGAGGGTCCTGAGACCACACTGTCCCAGTGAGGGTTCCACTCCCCGCTTAGCCACTGGAGCGACGTCCCACAGCGGAGCCCACCTCCAAAAGTTCCTATTTTGTGCTCCGCGGCTCTATCACTTGCCAGTGGTGCTGACGGAGGCCCCCTCCCCTGCTGTCTATCTTCCC
This sequence comes from Mirounga leonina, assembly GCF_011800145.1. Classification (NCBI taxonomy): domain Eukaryota; kingdom Metazoa; phylum Chordata; class Mammalia; order Carnivora; family Phocidae; genus Mirounga; species Mirounga leonina. The sequence goes on from NW_023270268.1 coordinate 100,749,374, forward strand.
GAATCTCTTGGTGCCTCTTTTTACTAGGTGTCTCCAGGTGGCTTCTTACATGTGATTGCACACACAGTCCTGCCGGCTCCCACATGGCGCCTGCCATTGCACTCCTTTTCTACTTCAATTTCTAGCATGATGTCTACAGCCAGGGCTTCCGAAATGCACGTCTACAGGCTTGGCACACCTGCAGAGCCTCAAGGGCTCCTTCCGCTGCTGCACATCCCACCAGCACTGACCACTAAGGCCTGTTGTATTCCTCAGGACACCTATATACTGATTGGCTCCTTGCCCAAGAGCCAGTGTGTGGAGGCCATGCTCACATAGTAACCTGAAATAGGGAAAGTCTCCTGTACCTCTTCAACTCTAGCACCATGTTCTGGACCTCAGGGAACAGAATACTGCTACCCACACTCCTGGAATACAGCAGAATTATCTGTCTGTCCATTTTTTTTTTTTTTTTAGATTGTATTTATTTATTTGAGAGAGACAGACAGAGATAGCCACAGAGATAGAGAGATAGTGAGAGAGAGCACGAGCAGGGAGCAAGGGAGAAGCAGGCTCCACACTGAGCAGGGATCCTGATGCAGGAGCCTGATGAAGGGCTTGTTTCCCGGACACTTGGATCATGACCTGAGCTGAAGGCAGGCGCTTAACTGACTGAGCCACCCAGGTGCCCCTCTGTTTATCCATTCTTAAATCACATCTTGAGGTTTCAGATGTGAATCTCTAAGATTGAGTCAAGGCAACTGGACAATCTGAGCAGAGTCATAATTGTGGAATATGGAGGAGGTCCAGTGGAGGGAACAAGCCCCTGGCCCCATCACAACATGCTCCCCTATGTCCTGGAGGAGGGGTCAGCCCATGGCCTATCTTTGTCTGACCAGTGAGCTAAGAATGATCTTTATACTTTCAAAAGGTGGTAAACACAAAGGACAAAGAAGAATATGCTATAGAGACCCATGTGACACACAAAGCTTAAATATTTACTATCTATCCTTTTACGGAAAGAGTTTGAGTACTCTCGTCCTAGAGGGAAAACAAAATGCAACAATTAGAGATGGGAACTAAAGCAGTGCACAGTATGAACTATGTAATTGTAAACTATAAATCAGTTTCGTATGTTCTGCAACTATATTAAAATCTTGCATTTTTCAGCATGGCGGGAACCAAAAGCATCGAGAAGTAACTTTCATGGGATGATGACTTGTCACAGTCACAGCAGATGATGGCTTTGCCTCCAGCCATTCTGACCTTGCACTCCAGTCTTAGTGCCTGACCTGGCATTGGAGGGAGACTCCATTCTCCCATGATCTGTCCTAGTCTTCTTCCTCTTCTCCTTCTTCTTCTTTTTACACATTTATTTTCTGTAATTTTTCAGGGAGTATACTGCTTTTCTATTTTTTAACTGAATATAGTTGAAAACCATAATAGAGAAAATAAGTATCATCACTACTCCCATAGTCCGGAGAAGACCACTGATAACACATGGCTATATATTACATTCAAGGCATTTTTCTATCCATATCACCTGTGTTCATATATATATATATTTTAAATCCTACAGGTAATTTAGTAAGGGGAGCTCTAGGACCCCAAGCACGAGAAAAGCACAGGTGGCACACAGGTGATGACATGCTCTTGGGGAGAACCAGGATGGGCTTAGCATGGAAATGGGGAAAGGGGCATCTGGGAGATGTGGCTGTCCCAGTGTTCTGGAACCAAAACGGAGTGCTTTCCATAGATCTTCCCTTAGGATGAGGAACCCCCTCCTCCCAGAATTGAGATCCTCAGGCTTGTCTATAGATAAGACTCTTGGGTCTTAGACCACAGGTTCTTCAGTTCTATTAGAGCTCTACAAACACAGTGTAGAGTCAAACTGGGACCCCTGCTACATATGAAAATAGATTTGATTTCTGTTTCACTTTATCTCAATTTGGTTTAAAATAGACTAAAATTATAAATATTTGCTTCCTCTTTGCTGCAAACTTCCTTCCAGGCCTGACCTAAATGAAAAATGTAATATTTTTTGCAAATGTGAGGATGATTATTTTTCATTTATATTTTCTTTGCCTTTGAAATTTAAATTCCTGTGCCCTTTTTGGCCGGTCAGTTGCTAGTTCATCGTTGGTAGATAAAGTTTCCATATGCCAAGAAATATTCTAGGTGCCAGGAACACAAGAAAAATAAAATCTCTTCATGTGCTACTGGTTTATTTATTCATTTGAGCTTATCATTCCATTTCTGTTTTTCTAAGCATCAATTAAAAATAGGAACAAAGTAATGTCTTCTTTTGGCTTAGGAGAACAAGAGGCTTCAACATTAATTCGGTAACCACCTCTTAGCTTGGGGCATCTGGGTGGCTCAGTCGTTAAGTGTCTGCCTTTGGCTCAGGTCATGATCCCAGGGTCATGGGATCGAGCCCTGCATCGGGCTCCCTGTTCAGCGGGAAGCCTGCTTCTCCCTCTCCCACTCCCCCTGCTTGTGTCGCCTCTCTTGCTCTCTCTCTCTCTGTCAAATAAATCAATAAAATATTTTTTAAAAAAATAACCAACCAAACAAAAAAACACCTCCTAGCTTATTGATGTTAGATTAAAACAAAGATTGTGACATCACTGTCACAAATGTGCTTAACTTTATCCTGTATTTATTTTTCCTTTGCTTTTTTAAAGTGGAATGAGGAGAGGAGTTTCCACAAAAGTGGTACCAGGTTGTTGTCAGTCAACTCCTGCTGTCTCTGTGGTATGGTCTCAAATTAGCCAATTTCCTCTGTGAGCCTCAGTGTCTTTTTTTTTTTTTTTTGTAAAACACCGCCTCAATTTGTTACTTATCAATCCCTTTTGGAAGACACTTGAAGAGAGAATGAAATAATGCCCACAGAATTTTATGTTTTATGTTTCTTGGAAGAGAGCTTCTTTGTAGCATTTTAAGGACAAGTTCTCTGAAAAAACATGAAGATTCACCCAAGATGGGACTGGAACTCCCACTGAGAACACAGACTGGGAAAATGAACCTGCCTAGCTGGTTGATGATGGTAAGCAACCGAAAGCCTTGTGTTACTAGCTTTCTGGCTCAAACATCTCTTTGGTTATTCTTCAACCATGATCCCGTTTTAAATTCTAGGTAAAAGAAGAGATTTGGTTTGATAGAACTTGGATACCATGTATTTGGAATAAATACATCTCACAATAGTACCAGTATCTTCCTTTCAGCTTTCTGGAGACCCACTTTTTAATCTCTTCTCCATCCTGGCTTGTTGTGGAGCTCCTCTAATTGAAACACAATAGAACCTAAGTAAATCAAACAAAAAAAAGAATCAGATGGATTGTTTTAAAAACAAGCCAAAAAAAAAAATCTGCTGGAGAAGTTTTCTCAGATAATTCTCTGGATTAACCAATGTTCATGTTCACTTGTAAAAGATCCAACTTATGTCCATAGTCTGTTGAACCCTTGCTGTTCTTTATTAAGTTTATGTACTTCTCCCTCCAACTGAGTTGTATGTTTACCAAGATTCTGTTGTGTTTACCCTCAAAGTGGATTAGGCTACTTTTTTTTTTAAGGTTTTATTTATTTATTTGACAGAGAGACAGCGTGAGAGGGAACACAAGCAGGAGGAGTGGGAGAGGGAGAAGCAGGCTTCTGAGCAGGGAGCCTGCTGCGGGGCTCGATCCGGGACCCTGCTGCGGGGCTCGATCCGGGACCCTGGGATTGTGACCTGAGCCAAAGGCAGATGCTTAACGACTGGGCTACCCAGGCTCCCCTGGATTAGGCTACTTGTATTTGTTATTATAATGATCTAATTTGATCAAGTTTTGCGAAAAACTTGTTAAAATATGTTTAAAATTATTCCCAATAAAGGTACAAATAGGAAAAAAATATAAAAATGAATCTTAAAATGAATCTCAAAAATAATTACTATTGGATTGGATTTAGATAAGTAGCTATAAAAGATTGGGGAGAAGTAACAAAAATATGGGATAGCAGTCAAATTGTTTGAAAAATATCTGCAAGTTCTTGTTCTGTTAAAAAAAAAGCAAAAAACTAAAGCTGGTAATTGTAGAGGTGAATTATAGATATGCTTTAAGAAAGAAAAATAATATGGAACTCCAATCAATAGAACCATAATTTAAAAAATACCAGTAAAGGAATAACAAAAGATATAAATCATTAGATATGCACACAATGATGTAGCTGGATCTTAAAAATATGATGCTGAATGAAAAAAAGTAAGAAACTGAGTAAGAACAATAAAACAATACCATATGTATAAATTTACATTCATATATGTGAAACAAAAATGCACATTTCTTAAGAACTCAAATAAACAAAAACATATGCATTAAACATACAAGGTATCACTGCCTTTGGAGAAGGAAAGAGATGGGAATGAGGAAAGGATAGAAGAGAATATATATATATATATATATATATATATATATATATATATATGCAAGAAGCCCTTTGTATTGGAAAATAACGTTAATGTGTCATGGACTGCGGAATATGATAAATTTATCCCTCTAACAGTTGTTCCCCTCCTCCCCTCCCAAATACGGTAAGAACCTAGAGGACAAGAGAGGTGATGACAGCATTCAAGGCAGGTGGACAGAAATTACAGTTGGGGAAGCAAATGGATCAGGGCGGTAATTATCTTAGCCAACCAGAGAAATTTGAAACACCAGTCTTTGCAATGGTGGAAACTAGCAAGAAGCAAGCTGATTCTAATTATAGAAGGTCAACAGACTGAGTAACCAGAGATGCTGGGTATGTCTGGAGGCAGCGGTGAAGGTACAATTGGAAATGGGATTGATTGAAATTTAGCTCAAAGAACAGATAAAACCTGGGGTCCCTTCCTCCAACCTATGCAGTCAAGCAGCTTCCCTTCTTTCAGTGTCAGGGAAGCTGAGAAATATACTTTCTAGAGTGGAGGATCACAGTTGGATGGAGTGGGAATAAGGCCATCTGAAAACTGGTGAATAGAGAAAACTAGTCTAATTGAACGGTGCATCTCTTCTGCTTCTCTTTCTTTCTTGTGTCCCAGAACCCTATCAACTAGGTGTATACCTATACCTGCATCCCTAATTAGGACATTGGAGAATCTGACTCAGCAAGGGAAAAGACCTCTGGATAGTGACCACTGGGGATCTCTCAATGAAATGGTCAGGTCCTGCCCTACCACCTACAGTGAGCAAGCCAACTTTTTCCAGAAACACAGAGCTTTCAATCAGCTTCTTGGCAACTCACTCTTGCGTGTGCATGGGCAGTCAAGGCTCATCAGAAATCTGTTTTGAATAGTAATTTTACATTATAAAAATGGATTCTGGATTATTTGCTGTTTTGAATTATCCATGCCTTTGTCCTCTTTGCCTTGTCTAAGATTTTGCCTACGATCCTTACATGAATGAGGATCCATGTAAATCTTCAGCACATTGCCTAATATTAAAGTGTCCTACATCTAGTTGGCTAAAGTGATCTCACAAGTGTTCCCTCCAGAAGAGCAAATGGAACTTAAATATGGAGGAAAAATGTATTGTATTCCTTTGACTTCAATTCTGTAGCAGGTGGCCTGCCCTCATCACATTTCCACCAACTGGGAATCTCCTGTAGTGATGTGGGGCTTCTAGTTGGACTAAAACAGAAGATAATTGCATTTGGTTCAGATACATTTTGACTGTTGAGGCCGGAGTATTCTGTCATCTCCTGTTTTGAGTACACATACATGTGTACATGTGTGCTTGTGAGTGTATGTGTGTATATACCTATGTACCCAAGGATGCACACATAACTACGTACCGCTGCAGACCAGCGAGTGCTTGTCAAGCTTTTTGAGAGGAAATACACCAGGCTGCTAGTGCACCTTGGCTTTTCTCCCTAAAAAATCAGGAATTTGGCAAAGCAGTCAGAACCCCAGAGGAGATGCCCTGTTTGCTGTACTCAGAGCCATCCATGTGGGCATTCAGCAGGACCCTGCCAGTTTTGTCACCAGTGAATATCGTGGCTGATGAATTAAGGCCTGGCTACAATCTCTAAAGAGTATCTCTAGCTTTGCTATAGGAAAAAAGAGAGAGAGAGAGAGAGAAATGCTTGGAGAAGAACTTTCTTATCATAGCTTTGGCTTTCCCATTAATCTTGCGTCCTACCCATGATGCCCTTGTGCACTGTTATCTTTAAGAGTGTAAGCTGGAAGTCCTCCTGCAGGATGATTGAATTATTCAAATTTCCCTCTCTTACCTTCCTATGGAAAGTACCAAGACAAATGTTCCTGCTGCAGACTAAGACAAAAACACTACCGAGTTTCTTGGAAGTACATTAACCGTGCTTTTTATATTCTGTATTTTGATGCTTTGACATTTGAGGTCTTGCTGACCCTGGAGGACTGCCCCTTCTGGGACTAGCCAATTTAGGCATGGTAAGCAATTTGCCTGTGAGGGTGCCTTTCAAATGCAAACCAACCAATTCAGAGCCCAAAGTCCCAATCACTTCCTTTATCAGCTTCTCAAACTGTGGGCCATCATCTATCTACTAATCACCTCAGGTCCAGATACCAGACAACTAGTGAGAGCTTCTATGTCCCAGAGCCCATTGAAATTATTCAACCTAGTCAATTCTAACCCTGTTTACTCTGCCTCTCTAGTTCCTTCCCATGGAAACCGGAATAAAGACTGTACCCATGTTTTCCTCCACTCCCTCTGCTTCCTAACTGACCCTGGTGCTTCTCTGTGTGGCTCTCCATGATGTGGCATGTCCTTCCTCTTGGGAACTATGAGTAACTATCATTTCAATGGCAATGGTCTCCTGATCGTTGGCCAAACCACCCCTAAGTAATAATGAGACCAATTAAAACAGGGAACACATGCTATACTGAGTGGCAAATCACAAGAAACTATACCTTGAGGTATGGTTCTTTCATGAGATTTTCCCTGATCTCATCAACTTACAATGAACTTACTCTCTTATGAACATCTAGTATCACTGCCTATGACTCTGATTTAGAGACATATAGACATTTAGATATATGCTGCTTCACAGTAACATATACCTGTTGTTTAAATTTCTTGTGTATGATCTTGTTCTTCCAACTGAAATATAACTTTCCTTAGGACATAATTTCTCAGGTGTACAATTCTCACCATCTTCCAATAATAGCTAATGAACTCATGAATGAATGAACAAATGTAACTTACTAAATTTGACCCAAAGCTCACAAAGATCTTACTTTTTCTTTTCTTTATGAACTTTCTCTTTTTAAAAAATTTTTTTTCAAAAGATTTTATTTATTTATTTGAGAGTGAGTGAGAGAGAGAGAGAGCAGGAGCCAGGGGGAGGGGCAGAGAGAGAGGGAGAAGCAGGCTCCCCACTGCAGGGAACCCAATGCAGGGCTTGATCCCAGGACCCTGGGATCATGACCTGAGCCAAAGGGAGATGCTTAACCAACTGACTGAATCACCCAGGTGCCCCAATTTTTTTTTTTTTTTAAGTAGACTCCATGCCCAGTGAGGAGCCCAACTTGGGACTTGAACTCATGCCCCATGCGGTTTGAACTAATGACCCTGAGATCAAGACCTGAGCTGAGATCAGAATTGGACACTTAACTGATTGAGCCATCCATGCGCTCTCGAACTTACTTTGCGGATCACTTTGTATGACTGGGATAAGCCCAAAATTGCAAATCTGGCTAAGTGTTTTCTTCAAGTAAATAAATGTATAAACCCAATAAATACTGAATTATTTCCCTGTACTTATAATCAAATATGATTGTCTTGAGCATCCATAGCTTGTTTGCTATCTGTAGAAATAGGATAGCAATATTGGGTGCTGGTTAAGAGTGCTGTTTTGGATTCAGACAGACCTAGTTAAATACTAGCTCTATTACTTATTAGTTATGACTTGACCTTTTAGATCTTCCATTTTTTTACCTATAAAATGGGGATAATAATGCCTATCCTAGAGGGATTTTATAGGGATTACATATGTAAAGTTATTAGCATAGTACTAGTATATGGTGGATGCTCAGTAAATAGTATGATTGTACATCTTGCCTTGCTTGGGACACTGTTTATTACTGTTGTTCTACCATCATTATTAACAGCACACCTATTTTTCCCCTAAAGTTTGAAGTTTAGACAGTAAAATTGCCCTATTAATAAATATACTTTTAAACTTTTTATGCTGATCGCTACTTAAATATATGTGAAAGTAATATATATCTATGAATGAATACACGATTCTGTTGGGGCTGTGTTGTAATCCTTTGCAATAGAGTCCACCCCATCCATTTGTCTCCATTGTTGAGAAGCAGAATATGGTATAGTGACTAAGAGCACAGACTTAGGAGCTGCACACTGCCCGGGCTTAAATCCCACCCATGCCACATCTTACCTGTGTAAATTAATTATTTTTTTAAAGTTTTATTTATTTATTTACTAATTTAGAAAGAGAGAGAGAGCAAACATAAGCAGGGGGAGCGACAGAAGGAGAGAGAGAAGCAGGCTCCCCACCGAGCAGGGAGCTCAACGTGGGGCTTGATCCCAGGACCCCGAGATCATGACCTGAGCTGAAGGCAGATGCTTAACTGACTGAGCCACCCAGGAGCCCCTCTACCTGTGTAAATTTAGATAATCCATTTGCCTAGTATGTCTCAATTTCCTCACCGGTAAAATGGGGAAAATAAAAACAGTACTTTTATCATAGGGTGTCATGAGGCTGAAAATCAGGACAAGCATTTCATTTAAAAAAAATTTTTTTTAAAGAATTTTTAATTTATTCATTTGAGACAGAGAAATACAGAGAGAGAGAGAGAGCAGGAGCAGTGGGGAGAGGCAGAGGAAGAGGGAGAAGCAGACTCCCCGCTGAGCAGGGAGCCCGATATGGGGCTCAATCCCAGGACCTGGAGATCATGATCCCAGCTAAAGGCAGACACTTAACCATCTGAGCCACCCAGGCACCCCAGGACATGCATTTTATTTTTATTTTTATTTTTATTTATTTATTATTTTTTAAAGATTTTATTTATTTATTTGACAGAGAGAGAGACAGCGAAAGAGGGAACACAAGCAGGGGGAGGGGGAGAGGGAGAAGCAGGCTTCCCGTGGAGCAGGGAGCCCGATGCGGGGCTCGATCCCAGGACCCTGAGATCATGACCTGAGCCGAAGGCAGACGCTTAACGACTGAGCCACCCAGGCGCCCCAGGACATGCATTTTAAAAAGCTTATAATCGTGTCTAGCACATAGCCAGCCCTCTGTAAATCTGAGTGTATACTGTTATTGCCTCCATGTCAGTGGCAACTCAATTGAAGTCAGCTTGATTCTGTTTCCTGTGAATTGCCACTGATGTAGAAAGCAACCCTAATACTGCCTTCAGTTCAGCCTACAAGTGCATAAATGTCTTAGATGATAAAGTCCTAGAGGAGCTTTGTACAATAGCATGTGTGATTCTTCAAGATATAAATATGTTTTAACAATGTCGTAGACTGAATTATACCCCCCCATTCGTATGTTGAAACCCTAACCCCCAGTGTGACTGTATTTGCAGGTAGGGCTGTAAAGGAGGCAACTAAGATTAAATGAGATCATAAGGTTGGGACCCTAATATGACAGAACTGGGGTCCTTATAAGAAGAGAAAAGACACCAGAGATCTCTCTCTCTCTGTGCTCACACATAGAAGAGGCCATACGAGGACAAAGCAAGAAGGTGGCTGTCTACAAGTCAGGGAGAGAGTCCTTGTCAGGAACTAACCCTGACAGCATCGCAGTCTTGGAGTTCTAGCCCCCAAAACTGAAAAAATAAAATTTTTGTTATTTAGGCCACTTAGTTTGTGATATTTTGTTATGGCAGTCTGGGAAGATGAATACAGATAATAAAGGTTGTGGTCCAAAGATTAAGTGTAGAAAGAAAAATCTGTGTATATTTTGGGAATTGGACTAAGAACAATAGAGTAACCCTCTCTATTTATGGGAGAATTAGTAGGTCAAGGGATGCCAAATAAAAAGTTAATGTTGTACATATGTGATTCTGCTCAAGGATGATACAGAAGAAATAGTGAGGACTATGGTCAACCAGACAGTACACATCCTGTTTCAAGACGCTGAAATCTAATCTTCTAAAGCTCCCATACAGGATAAACAGAATACATCAATAGGATACTGGTCCTCTGGCCCTGCTCTAGTGGTTGTCCTTGGAAGTACTGGTGAGCGGGATTGTCCTCTGGAGAGCACAGATGTGGGGTTTCATAAGTGAATAGAACCTACACAGTAGAGAGATGAGGAAAGAGGGTCGAGAGAGGAAGCCTGGTAGGGAGCAGGCTGCCAACAAAATCGACTACTAGGGCTAGTAATATGACACAGATCCCATTTTGTCTGAGAAGAGGAACCATATAAAGAAGACTGGAAAATGGAGATGGAAAGGTTCAGTTTGCATTTGGCTACAAATTCTGGACTAATAAATTTGGACATCAAGTGGTTCATTTGAGCAATGGGAAGTTATCATTAAACCATTGTTTTCAAGTAAATTGTAAATACTTGTTAGGATGTTTTGGAGAAAGAAGAAATTGGAATGAGTTCCTGTGACTGCACACACTCAGATAGAGGCCGGTTTGCCCCTTAGTGGGAAGTGGTAGATTGCAGGAAAGCAAATCACCTGGGGATCTTGTTAAAATGTAGAGTATCATTCAGCAAGTATGAGAGGAGGTCTGAGGTTCTGCATTTTGAATAAACTGATGCTGATGATCCTGCTGGTCCCTAACCACACTGTAAGTTGCAAGGAAATGGATGACCTCTAAATTAACATGGAGTTCCTTGATTTTACTACCTACCATGCTGAGAAAACTGTTTGAAAATTTACATTCAGTATCAGCTTGAGTCATTCTGCTCGTCCCTAGTGATGAAATTGTGCATTCCAGAATGCCAACTCACACCTTGCCAAAAAGTGATTGTACACACATCTTTGCCTCTCAAAGACCGCACCACACACTGAGTTAACAGGAGCAAGGAGAAAATAGGCACAAGATTTCAAAAAGAGTGGAGCTAGATTTGGACTTAATGATAAAGGAAACTTTGGAATCTCCAGAAAAAAAGATATAAAGGGAAGAATTATGGTACTTAATGATGGATTAGTTTTGTTTTGTTTAAGAATATAGTTTGACTGGGTCGAACCTAAAAGAAAAAGCCAAAATCATAGAAACAGAGTGGAAAGCGGTTCCCAGGGTGGGGGAAATAGGGAGATGTTGGTAAAAGGTACCAACTTTCAGCTATAAAATGAAGAAAGTTTGAGGAACTAATGATAATGTGTTGACTATAGTTGATAATACTGTATGTACAATTGAAATTTGCTTAGAGAATAGAACTTAAGTGTTCTCACCACAGGGGGAAAAAATACATATGTGAGGTGATAAATGTGTTAATTAACTCAATAAGGAGAGCCATTCTACAATGTACATGTATATCCAATCATCACAGTGTACACTTTATTTTTTTTTAATATTTATTTATTTATTTGAGAGAGAGGGAGAGGCAGAGGGAGAAGCAGACTCCCCGCTGAGCAGGGAGCCCAATACGGGGACTGATCCCAGGACTCATGAGATCATGACCTGAGCTGAGGTAGCTGCTTAACCAACTGAACCACTCGGGTGCCCCCGATATACACTTTAAATATCTTACAATTCTATTCGTCAGTTATACCTTAATGAAGTTGAAATAAAAAAAAGAAGATAGTTTGGCTTTCTCAATATAAAACTTAATCTCACTATATCATTATATAATCTCCATAAAGCTCGATGTGAACAAAATATTTTCTCAAATCATTTTTCCTAATAGCTCCTTTCAGGCCTTGAAGGTGTAGTTATACAGAAAACACTTCATCAGCAGCATGTTAAAATATTTAAGAATCACAAACTTTCATTTTTAAGGAGTTTTCTACCTAGGTACTTTTTCATTTTTAATTCTTTGACACAATCACTTTTATAAAGTTAGTTAAAAATTATTACTTTAATAGTTGTTTAATCCACTCTTCAAAAGTACCTATCCGTCGTTTTATCTGTTGGAAAGGTATGAAGTAGATCTTACAGAGGAATTGAGATGAAGGCTAATGATGAACAGAATTATTTTTAACATGAAATATTATGAAAAGGTAATTATAAAATAGAACATGGTGAAGCTGACTTGTTTCAAAATCAAAAGGACCTTGAATTTTAACACTAGGAGTAGTTCCTCTGATTTTTGTTTATAGAAAGTATCTTAACTATAGAATAGTGGAAGTTAAGCAATGGAAAATATTCTTGGAAATCCTGTGTTTCATGACCTTCATTTTACAAGCGAGAAAGCCAAGGCTTGGAGCATCATAGTGACTTGCCCATGACCACTCAGTATATGAGCAGCAGGATTAGGAGTGTGGTTCTCTCTTTGCAGCAAAAAGAGCTGTTTCCTTGATACCATACTGCTATCTTTTGGATAACCAGTAACATCACCATTACTAAGATTAAATACTGTCCCTCCATAGGCCCTGTCATTTTGGGAGAGACATGAATGATACCTGTGTGTACTCTGAGAAGATTTCATGGAGGAAGAAGGCCTTTAGTTTGTCCATGAAAAATTGGGTAGCAAATGAATAAGCAGAAGGATGAAGTAGGGTCTCAGGACCCAGAGATGGCAATGTTAGCTAAAGCATGAAGAACAGAAGTAGCAGGAGATAATCCTGGGACCTGGGGACAGTAAGCACCTGGAAGGATGGGCAGCAAAACTGGCTGAGAAGGTGGGGCCAGCAATAAAAAATCTCGGAAAGCCAGGAAAGTAGTTGAACTCAGTGTCATAGTGCAGAGCCAGAACCAGCAGGTGTACTGGGAACCAGCTGAAACCAGCTGCCAGAGCTTCCGTCCCAACTTGGAGTTGAATAACATCGCATCAGCAGCTTGAAACTGGCCTGGCGGGAATGTTTACACCATGGAAATCAGCAAGCTCTGCTAACCAGGAATTTGTTGTTGTCGTTGGTCTTGGAGAGCCAGCGCACCACCATATGTAGACAACACAAACGTCTACACTCCAGCAGCTGGACTAGACCGTGCAGAAGGAAGGAGAAATTGAGAGGAGGACTGGGGGAGATGGGAGCCTCCCCCATGCAGTCTGTTGAGAAGTTTCCAAGGATGTTCTCCCATCCAGTTTTCACAGTAAATATTAAGTATATGTGCATGGCCCTTTAATTTGTAGAACCCAGAGATCCTAACTTCCGGATCATTCAGTCTGGTGCTATACAGAGCATTCCGAATTTTGACTCAATTCCAAAGTGCTTCATTCAGGTAAGAAGAGCATGAGGATCCCCATCAGGAAAAGAATAAGCTAAGAGAAAGAGAGTCTAAACACTGAAAATAATTTTGTATCACATTAAACTCTAACTCACATCTGCCATGCCTAAGGCAAGGCAAGATTTCCATCAAAAATTAATTACATTGACTGCAATCAGGTGGAAGTCTCCCAGCAGAGTTCACATCATGGTTTTCATTATTACCATCAACACATCACCACCACCAGAAGCAACAGCACTATCATTTATTGAACAGTTACCCTAAGCCAAGCCCTATGGGAGTCATTCAATAATCATTTATTAAGTGGTTACTATGTGCCCTGCTTGTGCTAGATTAGTGGTTCTCAGTTTTCTTGGTCCCAGGACCCCTTTACACTCTTAAAAATTGTTTAAGGCCTCAAAGGGCCTTGATTGTGTGAGTTCTAGCCATTGATATTTACTGTATTCAAAATTAAAAGTGGGATATTTAAAAACATGTATTAATTCATTTCGTTATAATAATATAAGCCCATTACATGTTAACATAAATATTTTGTATGTAAAAGAGCTCATATTTTCCAAAAGAAAAAAATTCTGAGAAGAGTGGCATTTGCTTTATAATTTTACAAATCTCTTTAATGTCTGGTTTAACAGAAGGCAGGTAGATTTTCTCATATCTGTGTCTGAATTCTATTGGTTGCACTATCTTTCACATGCAGTTTCTGGGAAACTTCATTTTACAGTCATGAGAATGGGAGTGGGAAAGGCAAATAATGCCCTAAGGTACAGTTTTGACTCCATGGCTCCCCTTCCAGAGTTTAGGGACCCCCAAAAGTCCCCAGACCACACTTTATTTATTTATTATGTTTTAAAGATTTTATTTATTTGACAGAGAGAGACAGCGAGAGAGGGAAAGAGAGGGAACACAAGCAGGGGGAGCTGGAGAAGGAGAAGCAGGCTTCCCGCAGAGTAGGGAGCCTGACGCGGGGCTTGATCCCAGGACCCCGGGATCATGACCTGAGCCGAAGGCAGACACTTAACAACTGAGCCACCCAGGCGCCCCTCCAGACCACACTTTAAAAACTGCCATACTAAATTGGGTATTTAACCTTTGGACCTTACATCATAAGGTTAAGTCTCTGGTATGCCATATTTAAGCCCACAACCCTATAAGATAGCTACTTCTATTGCCACCGTTTCCAACATGGGGAAACGAGGAGCAGAGAAATATATAATATGAAAATATATTAGTAGAATTAAAAGTGGCAGAGCTGGTACTCAAACTGGGTATGTCTGATTCCTGAGATGATGCTTGCATCCACTATACCACTTGTTTCCTAATGAACCACAGAGAGAGCAAAGTTCATTACCTACTTTTTAAAAGTTCCATTAAGGGCACCTGTGTGGCTCAGTTGGTTAAGCATCTGCCTTCCACTCAGGTCATGATCTCAGGGTCCTGGAATCCCATCCCACAATAGTCTCCCTGCTCAGTGGGGAGTCTGCTTCTCCCTCTCCCACTACCCTCTCCCCTGTGCATGCTCTCTCCCTCAAATAAATAAATAAATAAATAAATAAATAAATAAATAAATAAATAAATAAATAAATAAAATAATTAAAAAAAAGTTTCACCAAGATAGGAAAGTTTGAACATCTTCTGAAGAGATCCTTTACAAAAGAACTAATCCAGTAGCTTCTACTATTATTTTGTCATAACTGAAAATAGTATCCTGAGGCAGGCCTTTTGTTTGTTTGTTTGTTTTGAAGGATGGCAAGTGGCTGGGATGGCTGATGTCCTCTGAGAATTTGGAAGTGAAGGAGAAGAATGTGTAGGGAGACCTGACCAGGAAACTACTGTCTTTGAAACAAGCCCAGCTGTATGGAAAAGTTGGTTTGGTGTTTCCAGTCAGTCGGAATAGTGAGTTGCCATGGCCCACAAGGTTCTCTGTTTCCCCAAGGATTCCTTCTTGGCTGCAGAGGTGTGGTGGCACAAAGTATTGTCTTTACTGAGCCCCGACAATAGACCTGGGTGCTATCTGTGACCATACTTACGGGAAAAATGGGTTCCAGATGTCATTATTGTCAGATGACCCAGGGAGGGAACAGACAATAACTATAACATCATCATAATCCACTGACAAAATTTCTCAGGAGTTTTATAAATAAAGTTCTCTTTACCTATAATCTCTACTTTCTACTACCTCAGTACCATGAAGAAGCTATACCTTCTTAGGTATAGCTACCTCAGAGTTCCTTTAAGAATTGCAACGTCTAGAATGTTCAAAGATCACCTGGCTTTTCTCTAGCATTCTAATACTACAGTAGAAAGAGCATGAGCTCTGGAGGCATAGAGGTGAAGGTGTAATTGCAGGATCTGCCAGGGATGAATTGTGTGGTCTTGGGTAAATGAGCTCCTGAGCTCCAGCTTTTCATCTGCAAATTGGGGAAGACAAAATCATCCTTGTGGGAACATTGTGAGGCTTAAATGAGACACTAAGGAAAGGGCACAGTCCAGTTCCTCGCATTCAAAGACAGATGTTAAAAAGACATTACTTCCTTTTTTCCTTCTAAGTACAGTGACCATGTAATTTATCATCCCAAATGAAACATTTTTGAGAACAAGGGGGAGGCTTGGTTAATAATTATACCTGAACAACTGATGTAAACTGGGAACATCTTGGGTAATCCAGGTGCATGATCACCCTTTCTTCATGTAAACCATTCTGGAAGGCAGGTGGGCATTGGCACTGACATAATTTTGTAATGTCAGAGGAGTGCTTTTTTTCTCTTTCATTAAAAAAATTAATAGACAAGTGTTTTAGAACAGTTGTAGATTTACAGAAAATCGAGAAGATAGTACATATAGTTCCCATATACCACCACCTCTATACACAATTTCCCCTATTCACATTTTGCCTCCGTGTTGTACATTTGTTACGAGTACTGAACTCATGGTGATACATTATTGTTCACTAAAGTACATGGTTTACACTAAAGTTCACTCTGTGTTGAAGAGTTCTATGGGTTTTGACAAATGCCTAGTGTCATGTGTCTATCTACTATTTCAATATCAGACAGAATGGTTTCGACATCTAAATATCCCTTGTGCTTTACCAATTTATCCCACTCTGCCCCCAAACCTCTGGCAACCATGGATCTTTCTGTCATATAGTTGGAATCATGCAACATGTAGTCTTTTCACACTGGCTTTTTTAACTTAACTATATGCATTTAAAATGTGTCCATGGCTTTTCATGGCTTGATAGGTTATATCTTCTTATTGCTGAATAATATTCTACTTCCTGTATGTACCACAGTTTGTTTATCCATTCACCCATTAAAGACATCTCGGTTGCTTCCAGTTTGGGGATATTATGAATAATGCTGCTATAAACATTCATATGTAGGTTTTCGTGTGGATATAAGTTTTTAACTTGGGAAAATACCTACAAGTGTGATTGCTGGATCACGTAATAAGACCATGTGTAAGCTTTATAAGAAACTGTCAAGGGGCATCTGAATGGCTCAGTTGGTTGAGCATCTGACTCTTGGTTTTAGCTCAGGTCATGATCTCATGGGTCATGAGATCGAGCCTCACACCAGGCTCTGCATTCAGTGGAGAGGCTGCTTGAAGATTCTCTCCCTCTGCTCCTCTTCCTCCTCATGCCCACCACACACACACTCTGTCTCTCTGGAATAAAAAAATAAATCTTAAAAAAAAAAAAAAGAAACTGTCAAACTGTCTTCCAGTGTGGTTGTACCCTTTTGGCTTCCCATCAGCAATGAATGAGTCTCTGTTGCTCACCATCCTCGCGCCAGTATTCAATATGGGCAGTTCTCTCATTCTTTTTGTTTCTCTCAGATCATCACTAATTCATGTAGTCCTTAATATACAACTAGCAATGCCTTAATTTTATTTTATTATTTATTTATTTATTTTTAAATTTAAATTTAATTTTATTAGGTTAGTCACCATACAATACATCATTAGTTTTTGATGTAGTGATCCATGATTCATTGTTTTCTTCTATATCACCCAGTGCTCCATGCAGTATGTGCCCTCCTTAATACCCATCACTTGGCTAACCCATCCCCCCAGCCCCGTCCCCTCTAAAACCTTCAATTTGTTTCTCGGAGTCCATAGTCTCTCATGGTTCGTCTCCCCCTCCAATTTCCACCCCCCTTTGCTTTTCCCTTCCTTCTCCTAATGTCCTCCATGCTATACCTTATGTTTCACAAATAAGGGAAACCATATGATAATTGACTTTCTCTGCTTGACTTATTTCACTTAGCATAATCTCCTCCAGTCCCATCCATGTTGATGTAAAAGTTGGGTATTCATCCTTTCTGATGAATGCCTTAATTTTATAAATCATTTTGTGTTTAGTTAAAGTAGTTAAATCCTCTTCTCTAACTTTGGTCCCCTAAAATGTATCAATCATGATTAATCTAAAGAACCAGTTTTAAACATCAACAATGAGGAAGGTCATGATTATTTTTGCTCAGATAAAGAACTGCATAAAAATTTAGTGTTTTCTATGAAACTATTGTTTTAAAACAACTTATTTCTTTTAAACTCAAGAGGAATAGAATCCAAAACTATTAACATTTGAATTTTCATGTATTTTGTTAAATTTTCAAAATTAATCACTTGGGAAATGAGAGACAAGAGGGAAAAGGTGAGGGAAAGGTTTTGCTACTTATCAAATACCTTGGGTTTTTTATTTACTTGTTTGGTGTCTTTCTTGTTTTGCTTTTGCCAGAGTAGCATTAGTCGATTTTTTTCATGTGAAAATCTTTGATTAGGAAGTGAGTCTATAACTCCCCAAATCTAACACCTGTGTTTGTGCTTAATATGATCTGAGTAGATAGTAGAATGAAATGAGAATGGAGCATGAAACCAAATGTTTAAAACCGAACACATCATCTCCTGACCTCATGAACCTATCAGAGTTTCCTGCTGTCATCTCTCAGTTGTTTTTGAAACCTCATTACCCATGTCACCCGCATTTGAAACTGTGCTGTCATCTTTGACTCTCGTCTCTCTCCCTTACCACTTGTTATGAGCTGTCTTTATGCAGCAGTGTTGTTTTGTTTTGATTAGACCATTGTATTGTTGAAGCAAGTGAGAAAAAGACAGCTGGAATGTCTTGCCAAATGTAACTTTGGATGACATTGCTAGACTGGAACATATAAAACTGAATTTTTTTTTTGAATAGTAGTGGGCTCTTATATAACCTGTCCTCTTACCAATTTCAAGAAAATCTTAAGAAGGCAACCTAATATGCTTCCCCAAATCTTACCCAGTTGGAGGGGAAAGAAGAAAATGGTCTCCAATGGTCAACTATTATAATACGCATTACCTAGAAGAAGAGATGGATTTTCTACTAACAATTTTCTATTAACACTTCAGCATTCACTCATTTATCAGGTTCATCGGCGAAAACCTTGGAAGATAGGACAAAACTCACTTCCCAGCCTCCCACTTGGCCTTCCCCCAGATAATCTTCGTTGACAATGACACCGATGGCGTAGTATCTTTCTAACTGAAGAGCCAAGCAAATTACTCCTCCGTGTAAAATCCTTCAGTGGCTCTCAGTACATGCAAGACGAAGTCTGAAAAGATTTTGGTGATTTGCCTCTGACTCATTTTTTTCAGCCTCTCGTCCTTGGCTACACCTTCAAGCGCAGCGTTGTCATTCTCTGGTGATTCTGCTCTCTCCTACACAGGCTGTAAAGTTCACTCGATAATCTCCTTACTTACCTTCGGGACTTAAATTAGGCAGCATGTCCTTTCTAAAGCTTACGTCAATCACCACAGTGGACTTTAGTTATTCACTCAACAAGAATTCACTTAGTGCCTACTCTGTGCCCGTTGCCACTCCAGGGGCTGGGGATGCCGCTTTGATCAAGGTAGATCAAATTCTTATTCTCCAGAATATAGAATAGTGTAGAGGAAATGGAGGGAAGGGGGACTTTCACCTAATAAAGAAATACATAATAACAAATAAATTATAGGTAAATAAACAAACAAGAGAATTCCATGTAATGCTATAAAAAACAGCAAGAAAGGAAAAAGCCACATAGCAGACAGGGACTGCTGGAAGCTGAAGTGTGGCAGGCAGAATAACGAGCCCCTAAAGATGTCCACCTCCTAATCCTGGGCTATGAGTGTGTGGTCTTACACGGCAAAAAGGATTTTATAGACGTGATTAAGGTGAAGGGTCTTGGGGAGAACATGGTACATTATTTAGGTGGTTCCAATCAAAGCCCAAGTTCTTTTTTTTTTTTTTTAAAGATTTTATCCATTTATTTGAGGGGGAGAGAGAGGGGAAAATCTAGAGCTCAAGAGCAGGGGGAGGGAGAAGCAGACTCCCCGCGGAGCAGGGAGCCCGACGCGGGACTCAATCCCAGGACCCTGGGATCGTGACCCCAGCCGAAGGCAGCCTCCCAACCGACCGAGCCACCCAGGTGCCCCCGAAGCCCAAGTTCTTAAATGAGGAGACGTTTTCCCAGCTTTGGTCAGAGAGAGAAAATGATGGAAGAAGGGGCAGAAGATGCAGCATTGCTGGTTTTGAAGATGAAGGAAAGGGACCATGAGCCACAGCATGAAGTGTCCCACACGCTGGAAAAGGCAAGGAAGCAGATCCTCCCCGGAATGGTCCTGAAAGAAATGCAGCCCTGCTGACAGCACCTGTGGCACTGATGTTGGACTTCTGGCCTACAGGAAAGTGAGATGATAAATGCATGTGGCTGAAGCCACTACATTCGGCTACTTACGACCAGTTAGTCAGGGATGCATTCTCTGAGGAGGAACCCTTGAGCTGAGATCTAAACGATCACAAGAGGCCAACTCATGAACTTCCTAGGAAGTGTAGTCCAGGCAGAGGGAAGCATAAATCTCTGAGGTTGGAGCAAACTTGACATGCTTTACCACAACGTGAAGGCCACGACGACTGGCACTTGTTAGTGAGAGGGCGAGCAGTCCAGGAGGAGATCAGAGCTCCAGGCAGGTACCAGGCAGGTACCAGGCAGGCATCAAGAGCCTTCTGCTGCTTTAACTTGTGTTGTGGCCCTGCCGTCATTAGAGTGTGTGCATATGGAGACTCCTCAGTTCCCTGTGAGGCCCTGGAGAGCCTGAGGAGCAGGGACTGATCCCACTCCTCTTTGGCCCCCCAGCACAAGGTAGTCGCAGCGCCTCAAACATACAAGCTCACAAATGTAGAGCTGTGGGAGAGCTGTTTGAGATTTTTTAGAAAAGCAGAACAATAGTAAGATTAATCTGTTTGGAAATACCAACTACTGAGAGCTCCCTGAATTTTAATTTCTTGCTTGTCATCATTTGGGTAACCATTTTATGGCGTATTAAGGGAAAGTGATTTGTGGCAGTATGTGAATCAAAAAGCTGCAAGTCAGATGATAAAACAAAATTGTTGTCTGCGGTCCCTGGTGGGATTTTCTTTAACACTGCTATCATAATCAGGTTTGTTTCTAACTTAAAAAAAAAAAAAAAATGAGCAATAGCCCTTGGGTGTTTATTAGATGAAAATTTTTCCTAACAGTTTACACTATTTTGAAAAACAAAGTGGAGATAATGTACATTCTATTATTGCAAGCAAGTATTTGTAGAGGGACTATTATGTGCCAGAAGCTTAGCTCCTGCAAGCCCCACTCCACTTGACTGAGGCTGAGGCTGGTGCTTTTATCATTTCCATTTCGGAGATAGGAAACTCAGCCACAGGAGGGGGCTATGACCCCAGGCCTCTGGCTCCAGAGGCTACATTCTTAAATACCGGTTACATCCCTCGCTTCCCCCAAGGAAGGGGTAGAACCAGGAATTAAACAAAAGTCTCTCAGGAAAATGTTGGAGAGTCTATGTATGGTATTTAAAGGTATTTAAAATTTCAACTCTACAAATCCTGGTAATTTTTTTCTCTCTGTAGTTACTGCCTGATTAAAGATCATCAAAAAATCCCTTGTAAAATATACTTTTGATGGAGCAAAAGGGGGTGGGGCTATGAAGGCATACCTTTCCTGAAATTATCTGTTAAAAAATAATTAGCTTGGTTTCTCACATTATGATCAGAAAAAGAAAATGCTGCAGCTTTTGTCACTTATGGATGGGATAAAATCTTTTGAATTTAGATAATTTATTTATTTTTTACATTTGAACGGCCTTCCAAGAGGCCAATTTGTGATGTAATCTCCACAAACATTTATTTATTTTTTTGTCTCTGATTTGAAGGAGTCTGGCAATGTCTCTGCTTCAGACTGGTGGTTTGTATATTTAACCAGTCAATGCTAAATTACTTTCAATAAAATTAATTCTGGCTGTCACTATCATTGAAGATAACAGTGTAAGATATATATATTCTTTGCCTGATTCAGTTGCCTGAGATGTTTTAGATCAGTTCGAGGAAAATAAATGGAATAAGTAAAATCAACACATGAAAATAAATACCTTCATTTTTAATTTGTTCTATATGTACAGTACTCCCATCCATTAGTTATTCTATTTAAATTACAATGAATTGGCACAGGAGGATGGATATCTTTTGGGATTGACTCTGATGTGTTGGTGAAACTGAAGTCCAGAAATGAAAAATATTATTGAGTTCTTATTCAGTTCTCTTATCAATTCACTGGACAGCATGTAGATAAATTATATCGCATCTTATTTGTTTGTCCTGCTACTGATATAAGAAAGTGTCTTAGTCTGTTCAGGCTGCTATAACAAAACGCCATAGACTGGGTGACTTATAAACAACAGAAATTTATTTCTCATAGTTCTGGAGTCTGGGAAGTCCAAAATCAAGGTGCCGGGAGATTGGTGTCTGATGAGGGCCAACTTTCTGGTTCATAGAAAGATGTCTTTTTGCTACATCCTCACATAGTGGAAGGGGAAAAGGAAGTCTCTGGGTTTTTAGTTTTTATCTGTAAAATGGGATCTGTAGGACTGGCCTTAGCTTGCTTCCCTTTAGACCTCAGAATGGAAACTTACTTCAGAAGAATTCAGAGTCACCAGAGCATTTATGGTTTTTGGTTTTGTTTTGTTTTTTTGAGAGAGAGAGAGAGAGCATGCATGCATGCAAGCAAGCATGGGCAAGAGGGATTGGAACTCGATCCCAGGACCCCGGGATCATGACCTGAGCTGAAGGTAGACGCTTAACTGACTGAGCCACCCAGACACCCCAGAGCATTTATGTTCTTTTTTTTTTTTTTTAAGATTTTATTTATTCATTTGACAGAGACAGAGAGGGAATAAGCAGGGGGAGCAGCAGAGACAGAGGCAGAAGTAGGCTCCCCACTGAGCAGGAAGCCCAGTGTGGGACTCGATCCCAGGACCCTGGGATTGTGACCTGAGCCAAAGGCAGACGCTTAATGACTGAGCCACCCAGGCGTCCCAGGTGCATTTATGTCCTTAATGCTGCAGTAGAACCTGAGAACATCCAGTTGCAGAGTCTATATAGAGTCTCAGGAAGTGAGGAAAGGGGTAGTTTCTGATCTCTATTTTTCCTAATATTGTGCAATTGCTGTAGTTTGTTCTGGGTTCTTAAAAATGTTAAATGGGTCTTTAGCCTTGAAATAAGCAGACTTTTACATAGAGTTTATAAATTAGGTACAGACTTAAAGCAAATCAGAGGACACCCTCCCCCACCACACACACACAAATCACTTACCATTTTGAAAAAAAATCAGTTAAATTGAGTCAGCCAGATAATTGGTCCCTCAATACAATCAATTTCTTTAAACACTGAATTAAGAGTTGTTCTGGTCGAAACTAATTTTGCATGTAGACACTAAATATGTGGTACTTATGTTTTCTTAAATCCTAAAAAAACCTAAATACTCTAAAAAAATGGAACACTCACCACTTCTTGCTCAGCTGTATGGACGTTAACTGTTGCCTTTCTAGATAAATTATTTTACGTAGACCAAGAATGCTTTCATTTGTTTGTTTTCTGGTATCATATAAATTTCCAGTAATTTCTCATGAAATTATGTTTGAATAAGAAACCCCATTTCCATGCTTGTTTAATCTGATGACAACCTCTCGGTAAAACTGCTTTTTAGTGCTCCATAAATCAAAATTACCTTGGCAGCTAACATAATTTCACACTATTGGTGGCTCACAACTTACCCAGCTTCTTCCTTGTATTATACTGAACAAAATGAATGAATTAAAGTCCTTTTCTTTTTCTCCTCCACATGTTGCTTCCATCACAGCTTTGAGAGAGTGTGTGTGCACGTATGTACACTCTAAATAACCTAATCTAGGTTGTAATAGTTAATGTATGTGTCAATGTGGCTGAGCCACTGTACCTAGTATGAGGTCAAACATTATTCCGGATGTCTCTGTGATGGTGTTTTTGGATGAACTTAGCATTTAAATTGGAGGACTTTGAGCAAAGCATATGGCCCTCCATAATGTGAATGGGACCCGTCCAATAAATTGAAGGCTTAAATAGAACAAAAAACTGACCTTCCATGAGCAAGAGGGAATTCTGCCAACAGATGGCCTTAGGATTCAAACCACACAATCAGCTCTTTGCTAGAGTTCTGGCCTGATGACCTTCAGACTTGCGCTCCAGCATTGGTTCTTCTCTGGTCTCCAGCCTGCTGGCCTACCCTGCAGCTTTTGGACTCGCCAGACTCCATAATCACAGGAGCCAATTCCTTACAATAAATCTGTTTCTCGGCATATACACATTCTATTGATTCTGATTCTCTGGAGAATGCTGATCAATACTTGGGAATTCTCTAATTTTTTAATTAAATGATCAAAGAATGGAACTTTGTGGTAGCAAATGCATACTATTGTTGAAACCCTGAGATGGATTCATGTACAATCTTAACTTTCTTACTGCAAACCCAAATGATTTATCTTCTTTCTTTTGCCCATTCAGTTGTGTTTTGATTTAAAAATCTCTGTGTATGTATTGGAAATGGATAATAGTTGAGTGCATAAATTATGCCCCAGCCTCAAATTTCTCACTGCAAAGGCCTCTAGGGCAGGGGATAGGAAGTGGGGAATACTGCGTAACTGCCAGTGTCCTCTTGAAGAGGAAAGTGCTGGGCTGAAGTCTTCACATTGCAGGTTCTTCATATTTGATTTTTCTGACATACCTGCTGCTGAAAAAGTGCTTAGGACAATTGTAAAACCAAATATAGTCCACATTTCTTTAGAGTCAATTTTTCAGTTTTATTGGAAAACAGTAATAAATGTCCCTGGCCAGAAAGTTAAAAATGTTGTTTCAAATTCAAATAAATATCAATATATTATGGACTATAACGCAAAACTTGCACAAATTTGACAAAACTCCTAAGGAGGTCTCCACTTACAGATGAATGTTTCCAGTGGGTTCCTACTCATCATCTACCCCCAAATAGAGTTAAGATGGTATTCTCTACTGCACTCAGCAATACACTTTTGATAGAAAAGTTTCAAAAGCATGATCTTAAAATAGGCTGGCTTTAAAAAATGAAAAGTATTGAAGAAAAAGGAGAGGACCAACTCCATTTGAGAGCTCCCTCTTCCTTTAATTAAAAAGAGAACGCTTTCAAAAAGCAGACAATAGAAAGTGAGCTATCAACAGTGAGTTTTAATGGCACTACTTTTTTGTTTTTTATTTCCTTGTCCATAAAAGCCCCTTTTTGGTAAATGTTATTACTATAGTCATTATTTAAATTCTCATTTTAAGAGCTACAATTTATTGAGAACTTCTAATTCTAGGTCTCTACTTGGGTTTTCATATTTACTCCTTTCCACAGCTCCACGAGACGGACATGTTAAATAATCTTGTAAATGGCATGGATTTGCCTCCAGGTCTCCAAAGCCCATGGTTTGGGTCCATTGCCATGTTGACTCCCACTGTTTTTGCTCTCCTGGTTTAACCATCAAAGCACATTTACTGGGCAGTGGATATGTCAGAAGTGAAGGCATTCACATTCAGATAATACTGTGCTGTTGTTTTCAAAGCAGTCCATGTTTCATGAACCTGCAACAAAAGAAACTTGAAGTCATGATCTCGGAGTATGGAGAGCACATGCTATATCAGTTATTCAGGTTATTGTACAGATAATCCTAAAAGACTGAGAGAAGTAGAGTGGAAGAATAATACCCAATAAGGTTTGGTTAACATACTTTTAGTGACCTGTATACTTCAATGCTTAAATGTTTTATGGTATTTGGGGGCCACTGTATGAACCAATGTGGTAGTCTCCTGTTACATTGTAGTATCTGTTACTTGATCATAGCACTGGTCTACAATTAGAGGCAGGAGTGTACTTGAAAATTTCAGTATTCCCTAAAGGAGACACAGTCTACCCACTTATATAATATTTAATTTGCCAAATAAACAAATGTCTGGTTTTAATACCTCTAAATGATGCCTTTTGGAGAAAAACATACATAAAACTTGATGCATTATTCAAGCCGGTGGTTTTCATCGCAAATGCTAACCAGAAACGAGCCAATCCTGGTAGACCAGTTAAAACTCAGCCAGGCAGAGTAAGGATAGGACCCAGGCCCCAGAAAAACAAGGACATTCCATTTTTTTTAGTGATTTTATACAACCCTCTAGCCTGGTGATAGAGCCTGATACACGTGTGAAGAGATAAAGGACAAACAAGTGAAGGGATTAATTAATTTGTTATACATTTTTGTTTTCTAAATTGCTGAATTTTAAGAGGGAAATCATGAATAATTGAAATCCTCAGACAATTCAGCAATTTTATTTGGCCTGGAGTTTCTTCCATCAAAAAAGTAAACATGGAATAAAACTGGCTAAGGCACATTTCTTCTTTATTTCTCTTGGAGTGAGACTTCCAAATGAATAGAAAAGTGTACAAAAGGCAAGCAAATGAAGGAATGACATTAAAGTTTTGCATAATTATCCCAGAGGAAAATAAGCTGTTGAATAACTGAAAGGGAACGAAAATGTGACCATGATCCATTCATCCACCCACCCAAACATGCAATAATCTACTGAGATTTGACTGAGTAACAGTCATTTTGATAGTTTCTGAGAATAATGACCTTGATGGATAAGACATGCACCTTACGTCTGTAGCCTAGGTAGGGGAGGTTGGGTGCACAAAGCAACTAATTCCAGGGTGACATTTAGAGAGCTATTCACATGTGAATGGCATGCAAAGGGGAGAAAAGAAAGAAGGACAAATGTCATCCAGGAAAGAAGGGAAAAGTTTCAAAAAGGAGGGAACATTTGATTTTAGTCTTGAAGGAAAAGGTGGAGTTTACCAGACAAAAGCCACTTTATGGGGAGGAAATGGCAGCTATAGCTCAGGGTGGCTAGAGAGAAAAAACTCGTGGGTTGGGCTGGTACTGGGTTGATGCCTGCTGATGCAGTGCCTACTCAGCAAGATAGATGGTGCATTGTTTCTAATGCAAATACCTGATCAGCCAGCGAGTTGCCCCACATATTTGGATTCTGATCTGGGTCCCAGTAATCCTGCAAATATATACGTCTTTTGAGATGTAGGAACTGGTTTGCTGGGTCCTCCAACAAAAATGGCGCTCCCAACGCTCCTGTAATTCAGAGTCCAAGAGCACAGCATCTTTTAAGGCAGTAGTTTACATCTCAGTGTTTATCTTCTTAAAGAGACACAGCTGTGGTTTTGGGAGGTTGGGGGCCTGAGAAGGGAGCCCTGAGAAAGCTATGCGCCAAGGGAGATGACCATTCCTCAGCCTTCCCCCATCACTGAGCTATCACCACCCTATGTGTCCTGCATATAGTGCAGCATGAAAACCATATGCTGGATGGAAAAGATTTTTAGAGCCTCCTGTACCTGCACGGGAGCCCACAGACCGGGATTCAAATTGCAGCTCTATCACTTTTCTGGACAAGTTGCTTAATTTCTCCAAGCTGCAGTTTTCTTGTATGTAAAAAGTTATAATAATAACGCAGTAACACAATAATATAGGATTACTGTAAGGGTTGGGTGTATTAATGGCTATAAACCATCTGGCTCAAACCAGGCAGTCAACAATCTTATTCTTCCTTTCCTAGCCTTCCAAAAGAGAACATATCTTTCAGTTTGAAGTAGACTGCTTCCAAATCTGGCACTGTGGTGTAAATTGTTAGTATTGATAGATCTATCACTGAATTGAAGAAGTTTGCATTTTGTACTCCTTCCCAGTCCAGGATTAAGGGGGAAAAAAAAAGATGATTGTTTTTAAAATCCAGACTGTTTTAGTATCTTGAATTTTAACAGTCTATATTATATTTCATTTCCAAATAAAACACAATCACATTCAGAGTTGTAATTTGAATCAATATCAAGGAAGAACACACTCCTGACCTATTTGTGGTAACAATACAATCTGTTCATTGCTTGTGATAAAGAAGCATTTATTACAAATGTTATGTTAAGTACTCTATTGCTTCATCATTAACAAGACTCTATTGACCAGAGTTATAGTGAACTATAAGATATGAAACCTCTCCTCTGTAGCGGAGGAGGGAGAGGGGTACAAGATTCAAAGTAAAACAAGGCAACATAGGATTTGATTGTGCTAAGGGAATTTAAGAGAAGGTATCCTTATCGAACTTCGGGGCTCTGGGGCACAAACAGACATTTTCATGGTCAGGAAAATTGCTGAATCTATTCCTTAAAGAAAAGATTAAATTTAGCAGGATAGGAGAAGGAGCAAAACTTTACATTTTAAGCTGAAGGAATGATGTGGCACTGGGAATCTTTAAAATGGATGTAAGAAGACAATGGTTAGAGGGAGTTAGATTATTTGTGCATGTGTGTGTGTATTGATGACACACACAAATAATAATGATAACTAACATTTATTGAGCATTGCACTAAAAGATACTTTACCTGAACAACCTTATATAATACAACAAACCTAAGAAGTAGCACTGTCAATCACCTCATTTTGCAGAAAAGGTAACTACATCACACAAAAGTTAAATAATATGTTCAAGGCCACATAGCTAGTAGGAAACGGAGATGAAATTCTCCCCTTAAAGCCACTGTGCAATATTATGACTAAGAGACAGGAATGCTTGGGGCCAAAGAAAAGTAATAATAATAATAAAAAGCCTTATGCATTTATAAAAAAGAAACAATCATTACTTACACATTCCTTATGATCTCATGCTTTTCCAAGCTTGACCTTGAGCACTAAGCAGGGTTCTAGTTATTAGCTCTATTACTTCTAGTTTAATTTGTTACCCCATTAAGTTCTGGTTCTAACTGCCTACCTATTGAAAATGACAACCTCTGTGGATATTATACATCAATCAGGCTGTCTCTGGGTGCAAAATATTACTAGTGATGAAGATAAAAAAATGGCTCAGACACATTATCTATTAATAGGATATTAGCAATTTTAGTTATTCATGATTTAAAAATAAAATATAGAAGTCAACTTTTCAGTAGATATTAGTAACAGATGATAGTAGTAATATTGGCCTGCTTCTGGTCATCTAATTCAATACAATCTAACCAGCATGCCTGTGGAAGCCATCCTCCAGTATGTCCCCCAAAGACCACTGCCTTCTTGGTATTCAGATCCCCTGTGGTCTTCTTTCGTTTAGGAGGGTGGACCTGTGTAGCCACAGGATACTGTGGAAATGACAGTGTGTGCTTTCTGTGGCGAGCACATAAAATGCATTATAGCTTCTGTCTCGCACCTCTCTTGGATCACTTGCTCTAATGGAAACAGCTGCCATGTTGGGAGGACGCTCAAGCAGCCCTGAAGAGAGGCCCGTCTGTCAAGGAACTGAAGCCTCCCACCAACAGCCACACAAACGAACCACCTGGGAACCTAATGGTTTCGTTCCAGTCAAGCCTTCAATCACAATAGCCCTCACTGACATCTTTACTGTAATCTCATGAGAGTTCCTGAGTCAGAGTCACTGACCTAAGCCACTCCCAAATTCCTCAGAAACTGTAAGATGATAAATGTTTCTTGTTTTAAATTGCTATGGTTTGGGGAAATTGTTAGGTCATAGTAGATAACTAATACGATGCATTATGAGTGCCTACTGATGTCAGGATAAACTGCTAATCACCAGAGCTGAGACCCAGGTGAAGCTAAGTGAGTCCACAAATAGAAGAAGAAACTTGCTCTCAAGCTTACACAAATTTTGTGCCATAAGATCTCCACTTGCCTCACCCTTGTCCCTGCTTGGATAATCATCGTTGCATAGCAAGATAAACAAAAAACAACCCTTGCCGCTAAGGAACTCATATTGTATTCAGAGTTCATAAATAATGATAAAGAAACATACTGTGACCAGACCGTTTGAAGGGGAAGTGATTAATTCTGATACTGGCGTGGAGGGATCACAGAGAAATTGGTTTTGAGTTGAGCTTCCAAGGTTATGGGCTGTTTCCACAGTGAAGAAGAAGGGAGCAGAAACAAAGAGCATGTACTCCAGGCTGAGGAAAACTGGAGAGCCCAGGAACAGAGGAGCAAAGTCAGGTTCAGGTTCAGTGACCCCCACTTTGCCAATGTGATTGCAGGGTAGGGCTGAGGTGTGGATGTGCTCAGAGAATGTCGGGGGATTATTACTGTCATACCAAGGAGTTTGGACTTTATTCTTCAAATCATTAATATTTCTGAACAAGAAAATTATAGGACCAGATTTACTTAAAATTTTTTTGTTTGATTATGATTTAAAATATGCATAATGTAAAGCCATTTTAACTATTTTTAAGTGTACAATTCAGTAACATCAAGCACATTCACAGTGTTGTACAATCATCATCACTATCTCAAGAATTTTTTCATCTCCCGAAATAGAAACTCGGTACCCTTCAACAATTCCCATTACTCTCTCCTCCAGCCCTTGGTCACCACCATTAGCTTTCTGTCTCTATGCATTTGCTTATTGTAGGTACCCCATCTAAGAGGAATCATGCACTATTTGTCCCTTTGTGTCTAATTTATTTCACTTAGTAGAATATCTTCAAGGTATACATGTTGAAGTATATATCAGCTTTGCATTCCTTTTTAAGACCAAATAATATTTTGTACATATATGCCAACATTTTGTTTATCCATTCACAGATACTTTTGGAAACTCCTTTGTCAGTGGTGTTGGAAGGCAGATTGTAAAAGGAAGAGAGAGTGAGAGACACAGGTTGGAGCCTCTTCTAGTGGTCCAGAGGACAGATAAGTAGGGCCTGGATCAGATGAGTGACACCAGGAATGGTAAGACAGGGCTGGTTGGAACAGAACAGGGAACTCATTTGTTTGGGCTCACTGGTGTGCACTGACCAGCATTGAAGTTCTGGTTTTAACTGAGATGTGTTCATAGGAAACTTCTCAGATTTCTCTTCATTCTCTTTGAAAAGGTGTCTGTTACAGTGTTACAAGTTTAATGTGTTCTTCTTCTGTTTATTTTATTATTTTTAAAAGATTTTATTTATTTATTTGACAAAGAGAGAGAGAGTACAAGTAAGCAGAGCCACAGGCAGAGGGAGAGGGAGAAGTAGGCTCTCTGCTGAGCAGGGACCCCGATGTGGGACTCGATTCCAGGACCCTGGGATTATGACCTGAGCCAAAGGCAAATGCTTAACTGACTGAGTCACCCACATGCCCCTGTTCTTATTCTGTTTTAAAAAAAAAAGGAAGGGGAGGTTTCAAAACAGAGTGTCTAGGCAAATAAGATCCAGTATCAGTACCTAATAAATGTTTCTTTTTTAAAAAATATTTATTTATTTGAAAGAGAGAGCACACACATGAGCAGGGAGATGTGCAGAAGGAGAGGGAGAGAGAAGCCCACGTAGACTCCCCGCTGAGCGCAGAGCCCGACTCGGGAGCTCAATCCCATGACCTGAAATCACGACCTCAGCTGAAATCAAGAGTTGACCACTTAACCCACCAAGTAACACAGGCACGCCTCTAATAAATGTTTCTACATAAATTATGCTTAAGATATAATTAACAACTAGATAAAGAAAGTATATTAACCACTTAAGATAGTGTTACTTGGAATCATCCAAAAGTAAAACCAATATTCTGCACCATGATTGTCCTGGAGCATTGTACAATCCTAAGGAAAAAAAAAATGCTATTACCTAAATCTTGGCAGAGAAGCATGCCTTAAAATATAAAGCATAGCTATTTTAAGCTCTAATAATTCTGTCTTTTGTAAATCTTCTCTCTTTTTGCTCATGGAAAATGTTTCACTGATACAATGTCCCCCTCCCCCTCCCCCTTGTCCCTGAACAAAGCACCTACCTCAGCATTATGTGCCCAACAGGCATCCAATAAATATTAATTGATGGTGATAATAGCATCACCCATGAGAGAGACAGAAAGTAGTATTTATTATCCTACTTTACAAGTGAGAAAATTGACACACAGAGATGAAATGACTCACTCAAGGTCACATAGTAAGTCATTGGCAGAGCTGGAAATAAAATGCAAGTAGTACAGAAGGGCATGCTATTATCCTCTCTGCTTGCGAAATTCCTCCTCCCTTTTTCATTCTGCCTGATCAACCTTGAAAGTTAGTGAGAGCAAGATCACAGTTTGTGTTTGTAAGCCTCTATAATACTGCTGGGGTTTGAAAACTGAACCCTGAGTTTTATTACTTTGTTGGTTTTTAATTTTTTTTAATGTAGGCAGTATCAGCCAGGTTGATGCTTTTTTTAAACTTTAAAATCATAAGCTGTAAAAAAATCTTCCTCTTTTTCTTTCCAACTCCCTACACACCCTCCTTCCTTTCATCCCGTATCATAATAGTTTTAATAGGATCTGTCAAGCTTAGTTCTGCTATCTAAACATGTCTCGAATATCCTCAGCAGAAAATTCGGTACAGTTGAAATAAGGCAGACACTTCAGAGTATGGAGACATTGGAGATCACAGCTCTTGCCACACAAGCCAAGAAGGATCAGAGATGGGGGGTCTTATCCTAGCCCTGCCCGTGATTAGTTGGGTTATTAGTTGGTTACTCCTGTCCCTCCATTTCCTGTTCTGAGTCATATGAAGCCAACTGAGATCTCTTGTAGCTCTATTATTTTTAACTGGAATATACTCATAACCAATAGGTCATTAATTGAAACTTACTTTCTCTGCATGGTATTAGGGCATCAGAAGCATATAGAATATGCTAAATGGGTGTAGCTCCTAGTACTGCCAAGGAGCTTACATGCTGAGAAATTCAGCACTGAGATAGACAGAAATAAGTGAAAGAGAAGTCAAAGTAGACCTAGTCAATAATTAAAGCAATACAGATAAAAATGTATTCACCTTACGCACAGAGATGAGTGCCCATCATGGGCCGAGGAGCTGTGCGCTGGTGACAGAAGCTGTACAGTTAGAAATGGAAGGATTCCCTATTTTGCCATCACCCAGAGAAGGCTGAAAAAGAGTCTTTAAATTTGATAGTGGAGAAATAACTGAATAGTCTTTATACTGTGCACGTGACCATGAAGATTATCCTTGTGGTAGGAGCCTATACGCTAAAAAGATCAGAAAGCCTGATGTGAAATGAGCGATACAGAATGGAAGGACAGAGTCTGATAGCAGAGACCTGTTTATTCCCTGTAGAGTGAACTCATTTAGAGTAACCTCAGGCCACCCTTCTCCCCTTTGTAGACTCTGCCTCTCAGAAGGGGCAGTGCCCCCATGTAACTGGTAAGTCCAAGAGGCATACCTTGGCACATCCAGCTAGCTCTTGCTTCTTCCTCTTGAGAGTTAGCTGCCCTCCGAGATCACCCTTTCTCCTCTGGCTCTGCAACCTGCAACTGGATATGAAATTTGCCAAATGCTGGGGTCAAGTCACCAGGCCCTTTATATCTTATACTATGTTATATTTTCCAAATTAGCCTTTCTTAGTAATAAAGGGAACTGATTGCCTTCCATGTTAATCTTTGGTTTATTTTTCAACTTGATCAAAAGCGGGCCAAGAAGGGGGATGAGAGTTCTATGTGTCAGAAGGTGGTGCAGAGAATCCAACAGGTCTGTTGTCTCAGAGCCTCCCTAAGAAACAGGGGGAAAAAAATCCAGCACAGACAGGGCGCTCCCACCAGCAGGAGTTTGTCACCCCTGGAAAGCCATGACTGTGACTTCTGTGGATATTCATAGACGGTTATGTGAGGGAAGGAATTCTACGTCTGCAGGGGCAGAAGACACAGAAATGCCTGGCAAATCCACAGGATGGGCCACAGCTAGCTACTTCCCTTAGAGGCTGGTGATACGTCTCTCTCATCTCTCTGCAGTACTGCCTGATGCCTGAGATGCCAGAGATGGAGAATAAGCATGACAGTCCCGCCGCAAGTTCTCAGACATACTCAGGGATGGGATGCTGAAAGCATAGCACTCAGCTTTCAGCATAACCAGTGAAAGAATAACATTTATTATTCACTATTTTTATTGGACTGAGTCTTAATCCCTTCCCTTAAACTGTTTATGTCTTTAGAAAAAAGATGAAATAACTGCCCAGGCACATAAATTAAGTATTAAACTGAAGTATAAATGGTCACGAGGAATTAAGGACAAAAGAGGGTCAGGAGAACAGTCTCTACAGACATCTTGGCAATACAGTAAAATTTCCTAAGATCTCGCTAACTGTAGGAGAAATGTTATAATTTTGTGAGTAATTAAAATATTCATGTTTAGGTTCATATTCTTAAAATTGAATATTTTAGGGGCACCCGGGTGGCTCAGTTGGTTAAGTGTCTGCCTTTGGCTCAGGTCATGATCTTGGGGTCCCGGGATTGAGCCCTACGTTGGGCTCAGTGGGGAGTCTGCTTCTCCCTTTGCCCCTCACCCTGCTCGTGCTCTTGCTCTCTCTCAAATAAATAAAATCTTTAAAGTTGAATATTTTATTCTCCGTGTTAAGTAAATAATTTTTGTTATAAAATATGAAATAGTTACTTTTTTCTTCCCACTCTAAATTTTGGTCACTGACCCAAAAATTTATGGTGGAAGATAGAAGAGTTATATTTACTAGAATAGATTCTCTCTCTTTGCTGCAATTCAGATAAAAATTAATGAGAGAGAGAATGAGAGAAGAAATTTGGGGTTTGAAGAAAAAAGAGAAGGGGGAATTCAAGCAAAGAAATCAGAGGAAGCAGAGACAAAATTAGGGAAGTTACAAAAACAAAAGTTTAAAAAGGTGAAAAGCCATGGAAAAAGGGAGCAGGGAAGCAACAGGCCAGAGGGCAGAGAGCTGATGGAAGTCAACTGGAAAAAAGAAAGACACTGAACTTTGGGACCAGCTCTCAAACCCGGTCATCTTACTAAACTGTTAATGAAATGCTTTCATAAATGAACTTTTAACTCAGGGAACTTTGGCTTTATTGATGTTACAGCTGCTGGCGTGTTGAGTACTTTGCAGAGTAAACAGGAACTAGTATTACTCGAATTTAAGTTCAGTCTTTTTTAACCTGCTCGCAACACGCTAACATACACCCACATACATGCTCTCATGCACCACCATGTAATTTCCTGGGGCATATTTTAGAGCTGGCATATCTTTTATTAGCTTTTGATTTTGTGGACAGAGAAATTTGTAATTCACGAAAGGCAGTGTTTTGTATGATTCAATAGTAACCCCTTCTGGGTCATTGCTTGTGTGTGTTGATGGGTTTTCCAACTCCAGCATCATGACCAATGATGCCATGTGGACAGGAAAATAAATGGTTTTTCTGCAACACCCAGAGTGCGCAATGAATCTAGACATAGGCCCTGATATTTTTCTCTAACTTAGATATTTCCCAGTTCATTCTCACTACTTACTTTCTTGAGAGCATCGATCAATCTTAAGCCCAAGTGAGTAGAAAAAATTAAGAACAAGTTCTTATAAAATAAACCAAAACTATATCCAGAAATACAGACTCTCCAAGGAACAGGATGGTGGGGGGCGGCTGGATGACTGAGAAGGGCCGTTCCTTCTATGGATGGTGCAGAAGGCAAACATGGAGGGACTGGAGGGGCTGCCTCGGTCCAGGGGAAGAAAATATGAGCTTAAAGGCTCTCATCTAAAAAACCCAACCCAAACCAACCAACCAAGCAAACAAAAACCTTCAAGACAAATTGCTCTTGGTTACTAGGCATGGAGTCAAAAGTATGAGCTGGAACAATGCTAGAGAAATGGGCTAAAGGCAGTTCTCTTCCCCTGTCTAAAACCAGAAGACATACTTGGACTTCATGTGATCTGATCACAGGTTAACAATATGGGCATGAACCTCCAAATTGTCCCATATACGGGTCAACTTCAAGGACTGGTTTATTTACTTTGCAAAATACGTCCCAAATGCGTGTATTTTCCATATTTCTTCTTTGTGTGAAATGGGGCTGTTTGATTTTGATGAGTGCCTCTTGGAGCCGGAATAAATGAGTTTAGAACCTCTCTCTACCCTCACCACAACTAGAAACTGTCATAGAAAGCCTCTGGTTATTTCTTAGTTTGGCTCTGTTTACTCACATAAAATCATCCAGCTCCCTAACTCCTGGCCTGTTCTTGTAGAACCAAGGGCTGTGATATTGGCCTTCTTCCTTTCTCAGGAGGAGGCCTTGCTCTGTGCTCCTTTGCCTATTCCGTAGCTACAGGTCCCATCTCCAGCATGGCACTGCCAGAGGGGACAGTCTGCATAACAGAAAGAAGGGTTTCATTCTCAGAAGAGCTGGCTGTAGAATTCGCATGTGAATCCAGCATCCACCATGGATTAACTGTGTGGCTTAATCACTTAGCTTCTCTAAGCCTAAATTCCCCTGTAAAATAAAAATCATGATACTTATTTGCACAGTGATTAGAGAGTTGACTTAAGGTAACATATGGAAAGCCCCTGCCCACAGAATACTTAAAGGAGTAGTATTCATATTTGCTGGCTTTATTGTAGGAGAAGGCAGTTCTTGACCTAAATGCTGAAGAGAGGGGTTTTGTTTTGCTTTTTAATCAAATCATGACACTTGGACTTCTGATTCTCTGACCAGGGAACCGGTTCCAATGTGTATGAATTACTATTTTAAGAAAATCAATAAAATGATTTGAGGACTGTGCTCATAAATGTAATTACTTGGGGAAGGTTCTTCATCATTTTTGGCTTTAGCATTCCCATTAGGAAAATGGATAATGGGATCTTTTCTCTATTTACTTCAAATTAAGTTCTGTACAAAAAAGTAATTTGTTAGACAACTAATCTGAGGAAACTTTTTAAAAATATAAAAACAAACTTTTTAAGATGGTTGTTTTCTTATGATATGTAGAGAGCTCTAGGGAAGGGCAGATGAATAGGCTATATTCTTAAATGAAAAAGGGGAGGAGAAAGAGAAGAAGGGAAGAAAGTTGATTCAAGCTATGATTTCCTACTTGAGAGCTGTATGATTTAGAAAATGTCAGTTAAATGAATTATCTGTGTAACAAATGAATCTGATTCTAAAGACTTAAGTGTACTCAGCCTATACGCAGTAAAGGCTTCTTTCCTGAGATCTGAAGGGCTAACCCCACCGTGTCAGTGTTCCTCTGTCCTTAGTTTCTAATTCTCAACTTGTTATTTCATGAACTTTAACCACATAATCTTCTTTCTTTATTTTTTAAGTGAAATCAGTCAAACCAGTTGTCTTTCTAGGTAGACATATTTGTATCTCAGCTGGAGTTAAAGTTAATTCCAACTTGTTTCTTAAGAAAGTCTCTAAAAGGCATTTTGCAGGATGTTTTCCTTTTCCCAGGTATTTTTGACTCTGCATGTTCACAGGTGAAGGTAGACTTGCACTAGTGCTCTTCGCCTTGTGCTAATCTACCATCACCCACTGGAAAGCCAACTGCATGGATCAGCAGGCAAAGCAAAGCAATGACTGATGGATTATAACTAGCCCATGACTTCAATTTACAGTGTGCTCCTGAGACACTCACTTAAACTGAGCCAGCCTCACTTTCTTCATCAGGAGATGTGGGCTGTAACCCGGTGTGATTACACACGCATTGATGATAATTGCCTAATAATAACTTGGCTATAAATTTCTAAAACATTTATTTAAACATGTCCCAAATGCAAAGTATAACAGTGATGATTAAAACTCTTTATTAAAGGGCACCTGGGTGGCTCAGTTGGTTGGGCGACTGCCTTCTGCTCAGGTCATGATCCTGGAGTCCCAGGATCGAGTCCCGCATCGGGCTCCCTGCTCGGCGGGGAGCCTGCTTCTCCCTCTGACCCTCCCCGCTCTCATGTGCTCTCTCTCTCTCATTCTCTCTCTCAAATAAATAAATAATATCTTTAAAAAAAACCCTCTTTATTAAAATTATTTATATGCTTAAGAATAAAAGGCTAATTATATACACATACATATATGTACACACTTACCTAGATTCATATTTTAGGTATATACCTATATCCTTTTATTGATTTGTGTGTGTGTGTGTGCACGCCTCAAGAAAAATATGTAGATTTTTT
Organism: Mirounga leonina; assembly: GCF_011800145.1. Taxonomy (NCBI): domain Eukaryota; kingdom Metazoa; phylum Chordata; class Mammalia; order Carnivora; family Phocidae; genus Mirounga; species Mirounga leonina. Next base: position 100,787,020 of record NW_023270268.1, read on the forward strand.
TGCATGGGTTTCAAGTTGATCATAAAAGTAGAAATTTATTCTTATGTAAGCATTTCATCAGAAGTATTTATAAATTGTAGAGATTTAACTGTGAATATAATTTACACCTTTGTAAGTATTTTCAGTTTTGGTTACAAGAAAAACAAACGACCTCTCAGTTCCATTCAGATAGAAGTCACTGAATTATTGGGTCAGTTTGGCAGCAAATCATCTGACCTTCAGTACCTTCCTTGATTTGTCTTTAAAACACCACTTCTCTGGGCTACAGCTTTCTCTAAAGGTTAATGAATTCACACTCTCAAAGTACCTTGAGGTCTCCACATAATGGTACTAGGTAAGTATTACAGTTTCTAAAAGGCATTTGAAATTTTTCTTTGTTCAAGGACACAAGAGCACTTCTTTGGAGGCAGCCCTTAACTAGACTTCCTAGCAAGAGTGACATGTTAATATGTGAATACATAATTAGGAATAAAATGATCACACGCAATTAACACTAACATGCTCAAAACCACCACATGACATGACAGTTGGGTTTTCCCAATGCTCTAGAATTGATCTGTGAATAAAACATATTTGTTCATTTCTTTGAAAAAGTCAAAAGGGATTATTTATCAACCTAATCATTGTAAAAGACATGATAAATAAACAAGAAATGGATTCTTACCTATAAGCAATGTTGAACACAGGGCTACTTGAAGCATTTTATAGGCCATAATCCTGTTCTGGAAAGAAAAGATTATTTATTGTAATCTACACCAAGCAAAGCTTTAGGTCACCGCGGCTGCTTTCTAGGAGCGTGAAGCCTTTGTTGCGCTACCTGGCTACCCTGCGAGCTGAGACGAGTCAGAGAGGCCGTTGCATAAGATGGCTTTTTTTTTTATATGACCCCTGCCTTTTTACCCTTTGGACTTTTTGGGCTGACTTTTTACAAGCTGTTCTTATATGGGCCATGTATTTATTTACTAATTTTATCATCCATACAGACTGAGGTCATATAATGTTAAAAAAAAGGGTGGAAAAACTGAATCACTCATACATGGCTGGTGGGAATATAAAATGGCAGAGTCACTTTGGAAAACAGTTTGGCAGTTTCTTATAAATCTGGGCATGCAATTACCATCCAACCCGGCAATTGCACTCCTGGACATTTGTCACAGAGAAATGAAAACTTTGGCTCATACAAAAACTTGTACAAGAATGTTCCACAGCAGCTTTATTAGCCATAGGCAAGAACTGGAAACAACCCAACTGTCCTTCAACAGCCGAAAGTTTAGCATATTGAAATACTTCTATACCATGAATTATAATAGCGATACAGTAAAAATTATTGATAGGCACAACAACTCAGAGGGATCTCAAGGGAATTATGATGGGTGACCCGTACCAAATGGTCAAATATGGCACGACTCCATTTACGTAACCTTCTTGAAATGACAAAATTATAGAACTGAGGAACAGATTAGTAGTTGCTAGGGATTAGGCATGGAAGGGGGAGGAGGATGTGGTTATAAGGGGCAATATGAGGGACCCTTATAGTGATAGAACCATTTTGTATCTTGGCTGCAGTGGTAGACATGAACATAAATATGATAAAATTGCACAGAACCAAATACAGATATCTCAGACACATATACATGAACGAATGAGTACACTTAAAACTGGGGAAATCTGATTAGGATCAGTAGATCACATCAATGTCAATATCGTGGTTGTGATATTGCATTATAGTTTTGCAAGATGTTACCACTGGGGGCAACTGAGTGAAGGGCACACAGGGTATCTCTATATTATTTCTTACAAGTGCGTGTGGTTCTACATATCTCAAAACAAAATGTTTAAAGACAAAGGAATGTTTGGGGCTCCTGGGTGGCTCAGTTGGTGAAGTATCTGCCTCAGGCTCATGTCATGATCTCAGGGTCCTGGGATCGAGCCCTGCGTTGAGCTCCCTGCTCAGCAGAGTCTGCTTCTCCCTCTGCCTCTGCCCTTCTCCCCTCCCCCCTGCTCCTGCTCTTTCACTCTCTCTCGCTCTCTCTCGCTCTCTCTCTCTCAAATTAAAAAAAAAAAATCTTAAAAAAAAGACAAAGGAATGTTTAACTGCATTACAAAATGTGTTTGTTTCCGACAAAAGTACACAATGAATAAAATCACAACACTTTTTAAAGTTTGATTTTTTAAACCATGACCCTTTTCTGTGGCATGATTAACAGTTCACTAAATAAACTCATCGTTATACAATTTATTCTTAACAGCAAATCATGCATCTGTTAGTCTCATCAAAATTAGGCAGTCTGAAACAAGCAGGTATAGAGATATAAAAGTGGTAGAAAATAACTTTCTTGTCTATCTTTGAATTGTAGAGAGCGTTTAAAAACCTGAATCTACTTAGCTGAGAGTTATGCCTCTAATTACTGATAGAAGGCTTGTGAAGACAGATATTTGGAAATAGGCACGGCGAAATCTTGGCAGCCTATCTCATGTGTCCATCTATGTGTCCAGCTGTTGCCACATTTCTGTGATTCTTCCTTGTTTTTTATTTGGTGGAGAGGTATAAATATGTAATTGTGTGATAGACTAGAAAAATCTCAAGGAAATTAAAAAAAAAATACTTTTTGTTACATGAAGTACACCCAAACAAAGGAGAAATTCATCTACGTCTCTTCTCTTCCCTCCGTCATTCTTCAACTTTTGGACCTAAAGTGACGCTTGCCTGGAGTGGGGGTGGGGGCGGGGTTGCCTCCCATCTCTTTCACTCTACTCTTCTCAAAAATGGGTTATTAGTCTGTTATGTTGGTTGGGATGTAGAATGCAAGTATAAAATAATGATGGTTTTTCTGTGAATTTTATGTATATTGTCTCATTTAATCCTCATGACCGTTCAAAGATAAAGGCATTTTTAAATCATTTTACAGATGAGTAAACTGAGGCTTAGAGAGATTTCATAACTTTTCCAAGGGGTGTTCAGAAATTATAGGGTGCAACTTTGCGGGGGAGGTGGAGTGACTGCTGGGCTGAGAGGCACAAGCCATTGAAATGAAACAAATTAGGTGAATGTGACCCCAATTTGGTCCACAGGTGAAGGTGGCTTGGGCAACTCAATTTCGTACGGGTGGTATGTGTGTAAGACAAGATCCTGCATGTGCCAGAAAATGTCTTTCCTGGTGAACGAATCTTTTTCTGATCCCCCAGACCAAATCTGGTGCTCTTTCTCACAAGCATGCCTTTGGCCCTTAGGCCATGTCTCCCTGTATTATGCATGGTTTCATATGTGCATTTCACTGTTCCCAAGTAGATTCTTTCTGAAGGCTGGCTCTGCATCTTACTCCTATTTGTATGCCTTCAATGCCTAGCAGAGCACTTGTCATATAATAGCCCTCAATAAACATGATTGAACTCAATTGAATCAACTGATTCAAATTAAACAACTATATTAAATTGAATCAGTATTTTCCTTCACTGGTCTATCAGTATTACAATCTTATCCTACTGGCTGCAAAATGCAAGTATAATGTAGCAGTTTTGTTTTTATGTTGAGGCTTGGGTTTTAAATTGTGTTTCCCAGAGCTTGTCTCTTTTTATGATCTATAAGAGAAAAAAGCTGGATGCATGAAAATTGGCAATCTTTAATTATAAAGACATAGAAATGCTCTTCGAAATGAAATTGGAATATCTATCTTTGAAAAATACAAAGATCAAGTGGCATGAATTAATGAAGCTCATCAATGGAGTCTGTTCACAACTTTGATGATTTAGGCTTAGAAATCATTATTTTACTATGATATGATGGATAAGCTCCCATGGTCTCTTTCACATCAATGAAATATAAATGTTAAAAAAATTGTGAGATCAGATCCAATATTATAAAAAAAAAATTTAAAGAAGGAAAAAGAAAAGAAAAAAACCTTTATTTTACCAAGGAGCAAGCTGAACTTAGTTTCTGCTTTGTCATGCCAGCCATGCAATCAGACCCAATGAACTGCAAAGCTCTGGTGAATGCAATGTTCATTTATAAAATTCTGATAAGAATTGATGAAGGGCATGGTGGAGGCTGGCGTCATTTAATGACATCATCAGCATCAATAAAAGGTGAAGAGTCAGTCAACATGTTGGAGGAGAGGATACTAACCCTTATAAACATCATACTAAACTTTCAACTGCATTCAACCTATTGAAAATAAGCTGGTTGGGGGCACCTGGGTGGCTCCATTGGTTAAGCGTCTGCCTTCGGCTCAGGTCATGATCCCAGGGTCCTGGGACTGAGTTCCGCATTGGGCTCCCTGCTCAGTGGGGAGCCTGCTTCTCCCTCTGCGCCCCCTCCCCCCAGCTTGTGCGCCCTCCCTCTCTTTCTCTCTGAAGAATAAATAAATAAAAAATCTTAAAAAGAAAAAAGAAAATACGCTGGTGATAGCACTTATTTTTATGAAGTTACTTGAGATTTTTGAAGAATTTCTATGTGGGAACAAAATTTGATGTTTGAGCACATGGTAAAGGAGTCAGTTTTAAACTGATTTGACAGCAAATGGATTTGTTGTCACTGATACTCTAAGAATATAACATGCCATCATTATCAGGTCAAACCTCAACTTAGGGGTACACTTTCCCTCCTAGGACTAATGGAATATCTCATCACAGCCGGAGTTAGTGGCTATTTAGGCAGAGAATGGATAGCAATTACATTCCAACAGGGAGTAAGGGTTTCCATGAGGTCTTGTGCTACATGCAGAAAGTAGCTCTTTAAAAAGGTCCAAAATGGTACATTATAACTCAGTTGGTATAATGCAGAAACTACTTTTATATATGTATGTATGTATGTATTTATTTATAAAGATTTTTTATTTTTAAGTAATCTCTACACCCATCACGGGGCTCGAACTCACAACCCTGAGATCAAGAGTTGTGTGCTCCACGACTGAGCCAGCCAGGTGCCCCGGAAACTTTTATTTTAATTTATTTGTATTATTTTTTAAATATTTACTTATTTATTTTTAGAGAGAGAGAATGCGATGGGGTGGGGAGGGGGAGAGAGAAAAGCAGACTCCCCACTGAGCATGGAGCCAGGACCTTGAGATCACTGCCTAAGCCGAATTCAAGAGTCAGACGCTCAACCGACTAAGCCACACAGTCCCCCCTAAGTGCAGGTGTTTCAGTCCGGTACCTATAAAAACAACAGTTGGTTTAGCTTTAAGAGATTTAAAGTACTTTTAAAGTACTTTGTAGAATACTGTTTTGCCTTGGAAGCTAGAGTTTTTGCTTTTTTTTTTTTTTTTTTCTCTAAATTTGTGAATAAAATAAAGCCTTGCTGAGAGAGCAAACAGGGATGTAGTCTCTCTTTAGCCTGTCCCCTCCACAGAAGTACATTGTTCTCCCTATTGAGGCTTCAGGGCTTCTGGCTCCAGGTCAGAGGGGCATGCACCCATCATAGACTAACAGTAGAAGCTGGGTTAACTTGGAGAAATTAGCTAAAATGTTGGAGACATGTATTCTGCATTTGTATTCATTTTTAGTATGATTGTTGCAGATTTAAAAAACTCGCCGTAGCTTGAGATGCCTTAGCTTTAATGTGGTTTGGAAATGTAGTTTAAGGACCTACATAATAGGCTTCTCTTTTACTAGATGTAGGTAGTTCAAGATCTTTAAAAGATTAAAACTGATCCTATCTGGTTTGGGGTGGAGGGGGGCTCCCCATTACATGGGGGCTTGTTGTCATCTTGAGATCTAGGCTCTCATATTGCTGGGGGTTCCTTCTGCTCCCTCTTTCCCATTTATCTGCTGATTTGTGTCTCCACCACAGAGCAGTATATAAAGACAGACCGTGAGTTTATAGATTTCTCCTTTAGGTGTTATTCATTCATTCATTCAACAACTATTTTGCTGGGTAGTTCCTATGTTCTGGGCACTTTTCAAAATCCATCTATTTGGAACACATTTGATATACATTGTTCCAAGTACTAAAGTTACAAAGATACATCAACCATTATTTCTTGTGTGGGAGAAGATAACTTCAGGGAAAGTTTCCAGTGAGATGAGTTACAGTTTTCCATGAAGACAGATTTAGTTGGAGGAGGAGGAAAATTCCAGGAAAGAAAAGAGCATAGCTAAAGATCAAGAGGCTTGAATGGAGGGAAAGCATGAGTCAACCATCATTTGAGGCTGTTACAATAACATTTGTGAATACTGTACTGACCTTCTCTAAAAATTCTCTGTATTACTGATGTTTAATAATTTCAGTGATTTCTGTTGGTTATCGCTATAAATAAATTGGAGTAATTCTTTTTGAAAAGATTTTGTTTATTGAGAGAGAGTGAGCGAGCACGAGTTGGGGGAGGGAGGGGCAGAGGGAGAGGGAGAAGCAGACTACCCACTGAACAGGGAGCCTGGCGAGGGGGGCGGGTGGCTCTATCCCAGGACCCTGGGATCATGACCTGAGCCAAAGGCAGACACTTAACTGACTGAGCCACCCGGCAGCCCCAGATCAGAGTAATTTAAAGATTCAAAGATATTGATACAAATGTACACAGTCTAGCAGTTTAAGTAAAGATGTCAATCTGTTTTATGATATGGTGTTGGAATAACTGACTTCTTGATGAAGCTTTGAGGTAATGTGTGCCAAAGCATTTTCCTCATTACACACTGAATAATTGATAGTTGACAATATGTGACATTTATTGAGCATCTGCAATTCACTAGCTAGTTTACAGAGCACAGAAGCATCAAAGGATCCTGCCCAATCGGCTCACTATCAAAACTCAGTCTGTCATTTGCTGAGTCTCTTCCATGCTTCACTCAACTAAAAGCAAAGAAAGCATTTCTAGAGACTCACCGCAGGAGTGAATGGGCCCATATTTTCTCTACAGGTAGCTCTGTGGGCATTAGTATTAGTTCCATAGGGAAGCAATCTTTTCCTGTGGTTCTGGTAATCTCAGAAGATAAACTTGATGATCTAGGAGAGATTCAAAGTAAAGGCCGTTCTATCATTTCATGATGCTTTTTCTGCTAAGACCTGCAGGTGAGCCCTTGCAGATGTGACTTTATCAGGATCAAAATGTAAGTACAGGTGTTTCAGTCCGGTACCTATAAAAACAACAGTTGGTTTAACTTTAAGAGATTTAAAGTATCCTTGAAATTCCTGCTTCCCTGGGGGAAAAGGAGGGGATTTAAGATAAAGGAGAGGAATATGGAAGAGGGCATATAAAAATGGAATACCATGGGAGGGTAGGGGAACTGGGGAGAGTAAACTGAGAGTTTTGGGTTCTGGGTTGGAAGTGGCAGAGGTTAGAAGGAAGGATGGAAGGCACGGTGCTGGATAAAAATGGCAGCAATCCTTCCTGTTAATTGGTTTGGGCAGCTGTGTTTGTTTGCTAGGGCTTCCATAGGAATATCACAGACTCGGTGGCTTAAACAATAGAAATTTATTTCTCACTGTCCTGGAGACTAGATTTCAGGATCAAGGTGTTGGCAGTTTTGGTGTCCTGAGGTCTCTGTTTGTGACCCTTTATTGGCTGCCCTCTTGCTGCCTCTTCACAAGAACATCCTCTGAGCACACGTACATCCCTGGTGTCCTAAAGCCTCTTTTAAATATACCAGTCAACTTGGATTAGGGCATACCCTAACGGCCTTGTTTGAACTTAATTACCCCTTTAAAGGCCCTATCTCCAAATTCAGTCACAGTCTGAGGTATGGGGGTTAAGGATTCAACGTATGAATTTTGGAGGGACTCAATTCAGCCCATGACAAGTAGCAAAGAGAAAAATCCTTCCAATGTGGGTAGTTCTGCTTCTTCCAAGCCTTGTTTCTGCTTAAGGAATAGGAGTGTTTGGGAGGTTGATAGAGGATATTTGAGGGGAAGAAGGGCCCCCATGAGGATTTGTCAGCTGGTGATGTCTTTCCTTGGTGAGATTGCCTTTCTCTCTTAGATGGAGGAAAGTTCTTCTATAGTTCCCTTCTCCATCTCCACTGAATTTTCGCATCCTCGGAATTCAAGAATTGTTCAAGGATTTGTATCTCTGACTCATGTGTTGGGGTTAATGTAAAATGTTAGTTCTCCTTCCCACTGAGGTCGACCAACAAGTTGATGGGTTCATTCCTTTTCTCATGGAAGGAAGATGTAACAGGGCAGGTGCATACGGGCAAGAGTGAGTTAAGGAACTTGGCAGGAAGACTTCTATACCACAGCAGCATTGGTTTCATTTGTAGGCTATTAAGATGGAATCCACAAATTTCTCATGAGCCCTAAAACTAGATGATTTGGTTTATTCCTGGTTATATAGTAGGCATTAAATACATTATTATAGTCCTTTTTCTTGTTATCCATTTTTTTTTTTTCAAGGAAACCTGAGAATATGATCTTTTGGAACTAGAAAATCAAGCCTAGTGCATGTTTCAAGGCTCTTGTAATTGTGATTATCCCCATACAGAGGGTTCCTATGAGGAACAGACATTTAATTTTTTTTTTTTTTTAAGATTTATCTATTTACATGAGAGAGGGAGAGAGACAGAGAGAGAGCATGAGCAGGGGGAGGGGCAGAGGGAAAGGGGATGCAGACTCTTCACTGAGCCACTAGGGGCTCAACTCGGGGGTGGGGGGGCAGGTGCGGATGGAGAGGGCCTGAATCCCATGATCCGGAGACCATGACCTGAGCCAAAACCAAAAGCCAGATGCTCAACTGACTGAGCCACCCAGGTGCCCCAGGCATTTAACTTTTAATAGAGGTATAATGGTTACAGAATCTCAGCCTCTTTTGATGTCCTCTTTATGTTCAAGAGAGGTTATATTCTCTACAGTCACCACCAAACCTTCTGCTCAGGATTATCACTCTTTGGGTTATTCTAGATGATAATTTAATGCTATAAAGAAGAGAACTTTAGGTAGAGACAAGAATGGAAGGGTAGTCCTGAAAAGGAGGATGAGAAAAAGGAAAAGAGACTATAAAACCAGAAAGAATAAGCAGCATTAGGACTCAGTCCAAGATAATTAAACAAAGGTATTTCATGTTCTGACTGAGAAACAGGTACAAAGATGAGACCATGACAGAGATTGGGGGTGCGTCTGTATACCAGGAGAAGGTGAAAAACCAAAGAAGGGGTAGGTATATGACCAACTGTATAGTATTCTATCAGGCACCCAGCTATCTTGAAAAAAGTTTTGAACTCCTAAGTTGATAAAATTAACTGGGAGCAAAATTTAATAAATCCAGTCAAGTCTAATGAGCCTGGTCATTTGGACTCTTTAGCATATGATAGCATGCCTCTTTCTAGGGAAAAGTCCTGCTAGTGGGAAGTTGATAATAATAACTATTCATCCTCTCTGGTATTTATGGGGATTTTTATCTCTAAGAATTAGATACAAGAGGAAGGGAGATACCATTCTGGAGTGGTGAGATCTACTCCAAGTATCACTCTTCATTGGTGAGTGGCAACCTAGTGATGGGGTCTCTTAAATGATGGAGTGATTAGTTTTGGCAGGAAATGATGTTCTGAGTAAGACAACAACCCGATTTACCAATTCAGTGGCTAGTGATCACAAGGTAGAGAGTGCTTCTTCTAGGAATGGGGAGGGACAAGTGGGAGAATTAAGGAGAAAGAAATAACCCCCCAAAAGAAAGAGAGACTGAGAGAAGCATGTTACAGAGACTGATGCAAAGTCAGGAGGCTACTGTGAAAAAGATTCAGGCTCTAAAACAACCACTCACTTTCCACCTCTAACTTCCCTGTGCCATACCGAAACTGAATTATTTGAGGTGAAAAGGTATGGAATTTGGAAGCCTGAGATATGTGGATTCTCAATCCTGATATGCACACTTCACATCAAAGCCTTTTGGCATTTTGTTGTTGTTGTTGTTTAGATGTTTTCTGATAGCATTAAACGCTATCACAGACCAGACCCAGGAAGATGCTCCATCATTAACCACACCAGGAGGATGATGTCCGAGAGCGGGCTGCCCTCTCTGGACACTAATCCAGTCCTCATCCAAGGTGGGAACATCCAGCAAATGCCTCCGAGCCAGAAAAGCAAGAGATAACATCAGTGTTTCAACTTGGAAGTAGCTTCTTCTCCCTTCAGCTCACAGTAATTCTCCACTGCACCCTATTATTTCTTCCAGCAGGATCTGTGAAATGAAAGTCTTTATGCCTTGTTGAAGAAATTTCAGGCTACAAATAAAAAGGAGGTGGAGTGTTGGGCCGATGGCAGAAGATCCATGACATCATATCACAGGCTCATTTCTTTCACATGTTGGATTTTTTCATTCCTTTATCGTTAAGTTATAGTTTTGATGCAACACAGATAATTTACATTCAACAATAAAACAGGGGTGCCTGGGTGGCTCAGTCAGTTAAGCATCTGCCTTTGGCTCAGGTCATGATCCCAGGGTCCTGTCAGTGAGCCCTATGAGCAGGGAGCCCGCCTATCCCTCCCCTCCCCACCCATGCTCTCTCTCTCTCTCTTGCTATCTCTCTTGCTTTCAAATAAATAAATAAAATCTTTTAAAAAACAATAAAATAAATAAAACAAAAAACTATTTTAAAACTGTTGTGTAGCTTTGTTTATAGACAAAAGCTGTGCCTGCTCTAACTTCTTTTTTTAATTTTTTTATTACAAGATTCTTTGAGCTTAACTCAGATCAGAATTCTGGCAATTTGATATAGGAAGGATATGATGATAGTAAAAAATGTATATAGTAGTCAGCAAATTTTACATTAGAAACAAAAGTTTGAGTGTCTAAAACAGATCAGGCATCTTCTGGATGTTGTTGTGTTATGATATGAGGGAAAGACAATGAAATTATGGGCAAGAAAGATCCCTAGACTGAAAATTGTCTGTCAGAGAACATCTAGGAAGTCTGTTTCATTTCAAAGGTCTGCAATTTGGGTTAGCTAAGTAATTTTAAGAGTTTTTTTTTCCCCACAGCAGGAAAAATGTGCTTACCTCTTTCTTTGAATTACCAGTTATTCATTGCACGTCTGTAAGTACTATGAGCAGAGGTCAAGGTACGAGTCTTCCTTACATGTGTGAGGTTTTTTCCACCTTTGAACTTTTAAAAAGACTTTTATTACAGAGCACCCGAAAGATCAAAGTGTCTTATTTCATTACCTTGCATTCTAATAATGCGCTAAATTTGGCTATTTGCAATTTTTTTAAAGATTTTATTCATTTATTTGACAGAGAGAGAAAGAGAGAGAGCACAAGCAGGGGGAATGGCAGAGGGAGAGGGAGAAGCAGGCTGCCTGATATGGGGCTTGAACCCAGGATCCTGGGATCAGGACCTGAGCCGAAGGCAGTCACTTAACCAACTGAGCCACCCAGGCACCCCTATTTGAAATGGTTTTTGAAGGGGTTTTGTTGAAAGAAGGTGGAACCAGTGTGAGAGGAATCTGGATGCATTATTCCTTTCCTTTCATTTTCTTTCATTTTTTAAAAAAGATTTTATTTTTAAGTAATCTCTACACCCTATGTGGGGCTTGAACCCACAGCCCTGAGATCAAGAGTCACATGCTCCACTGACTGAGCCAGCCAGGTGCTCCCTTTCATTTTCTGTGAACGAATCCCAGAAAATACAAACACAGAAAACACTGTCTTGTGGTTTCAGGTCGAAGCTGGCGTATGATAATTCTTGGCACCCTACTGAGTGGATATCCAGCCTCAATTCAGAAACTAGGTATTAGTATCTAAATGGAATTTCTGTACAGAAAATTTTCTTTGCAGATTTCTTTTGGTCAGTCTTGACAAATATTAACTTATATCCACAAAATGTGCATTTCCCCATACATTTTCTTGTGTATGTCTTTTTTCCTGGTGTCTCTAACTGGCTTCTCCTGTTCTCATGAGTTCCTCAGCCTCTGATTTCATACACAAAGCTCAATAACTTCACTAATATTTCCTGTAACACAAAATTATATTTTCTTGAAAAATGACAGCTTGTTGTTAGCTAACTCTACTGAAGACAGGAAAACCATGTATGTGTGCCTATTTTTTTTTTTTTTTTAATTTCGGGAAACCACATATGTATTTAAAGCACATTGACAGGGGTGCCTGGGTGGTTCAGTCAGTGAAGCGTCTGCCTTTGGCTCAGGTCATGATCCCAGGGTCCTGGGATCGAGCCCCACGTTGGGCTCCAGCTCAACGAGGAGCCTGCTTCTCCCTTTCCCTCTGCCCCTCCCCTGCTTGTGCTCGCTGTCACTCTCTCTCTCAAGTAAATAAATAAAATCTTAAAAAAATAAAGCACATTGACAATTCTCTACTAGGATGTGCTGTTTAATGCTAAATCTTAATGTGACAACAACGAACTCACTGTCCTCTACCTTCCAAACTGGTAATTTTTTGTGACTTGCCCATTACTGTTAATGGCAATACCATCTCCTCAGGACTTCAAGCTTAAAAACATGGAGCAAGTTTTGCCCTTTCTTTCTATTCTGCTTCCCTCAGACCTTTGAAGAACTAAAGTAAGCCACCCACACTTATATCCCCCCCCCCCCCCGCATTTACTATTACCTGTCTTTTGTTTGTTTTAGAGAAAGAACACAGGGTGGGGGGTGGTGTGCGGAGAGGGTCAGAGGGAGCGGGAAAGGGAGGATCGTAAGCAGGCTCCATGCTCAGTATGGAGCCTGATGCAGGGCGCTATCTCACGACCCTGAGATCATGACCTGAGCCAAAGTCAGGAGTCGGAAGCTTAACCAACTGAGCCACCCAGGTGGTGCCCCTTACCTGGTGATTCCACTTAGAAATGCCAACTCCCAAGTTTTCCTAACCAGGACTTTTTATGTTCGCCTCTTTCTCTTTATTGGCACCACTCCACTTTATTGCAAGTCTTCTAGAGATGACCTTTCCAGCTAAATAAGCTAGCGGGGCATCCAGTTGATCTCTTTCCCCTTAACATCAAGACTCTCCCCATCTCAAGAGTCTATTTCTCACTTTCTATTGCAACAGTGTTCTAACTGGACTTCCTGCTTCTGGTCTTGAATTCCCCCAATCCGGCATTTGCATGCATCCAGAGTGATCCTTATGAAGCATGAATTTATTCATGGCATTCCACTGCTTCATACCTGACTCTGGCTTCCCATTCCCTATGGGATACATTCCAAATTCTTCAGCATAGCATTTAGGGCACACCACAATCTGCCTCCCATTTCCTCTCAGTCCTCTCTAAACTTGCACCCCCACCCCTCTGCCCCACTTTGCTTCCCACACTCCACACATCTTGCTGAATGTTCACTTTGCCTTTTTTTCAGCTCGGCACTCCACCTAGAATGTCAACCCTGATTCTATCCACCCGGCAAATGTAAACTTATCTTTCAAGTATCATTGCTTCTTTGAGATCTTCCCTAACCCACCTCCCTCCTTGGAGCCTGACTTCTCTCAGAGGACCTGTAACACCCTTCTGCACTAATTGGTGCTTTAAAGTCCATTAATGTGGTAGACACTGTATATTGTCTCCTTCAGTCTCCATGCACCTTCTCTCCTCTCTCTAGTTAGAGAGGTTGGAAAACTAGGAACTGTGCTGAGACACTTTAGCAGCCAAGGCTCTGGATATGGAAAACATGGCTTTGTTTTGTTTTGCTCCTACCATGCAAGGACATGGGATGTGAGTATATTCAGGCAGCAGCCAACCTCAGTGTTTCTGTACATGGAAACCATCCTCATGGATAATTGGAGGCCATTGTAGCAGTGCCATCAGTGGACTGCTGCCATCTGATCTGCACCTGCGTGGTGGGAGCCTGAATTCAATGGTCAGTGGTAGGCCCCTAATTTCAGCCCTTCTATAACCTTCCAGAGGTTTTACAAAGACCCACTTCCCTGTATTATATTCCTTTGTGTCTGATATACCTGGAATGGTTTCTGTTTCCTACATTGAACCCTGATACTGTCTACCTGTATTAAACTGTACCACTTGAAGGCAGAAGCAAGATATTTTTATATTCTTGGAAACTACCATAGAGCTGACTCTCACCAAAGAGATGTCTGACTCATTGGATGAGCCCATAATGGCTCCAGATTACATATCACACTAAACGTCAACTTCACCCTGACACTTCAACTCTTCTTTAGGTCTCTCCTTCCTTATTAGGCCAACCTCGTTCCTTCCTGCACTGCTGATTCTAGTGATTATATTCTGTACACATACATATGCCTAGTCCTTTCCCCACCTCTGTGTTCTGATGGCTGCTTCTATCTATGATGTCTTCCTTCCTATGGATTCATATTTACCACCTCTGGCAAGAAAAGACTTCTAAATCATAGCCCATAAAAAATAATTCTATGCTGATGCCCAATGATGGAAAGAAAGTATGTTTCTGGGCTTTCTGGTATTATTCTTTGTCTGTCACTATTGGTTAAGAATAGTTTTGGTTACAAGCAAAAGAGAACCCAATTATAATTACTTAAACTAATAAAGATTAATGTTAAGTTTTGTTTCATAATAAAAATCTGGAGATGGGTGACTTTTGGCTTTGGGACAGCTTCATGTGATTCTTTTGACTTTTCCCTCATGGATGCAAATGACACCCTTAAACTCAGGTATCGTGCCCATATTTAAGACAGAGACAAGAAAGATGGGAGATGGAGACAGCCCTGCCTCTGTCTTTTATGAGGAGAGCAAAAGCCTTCTTGGAACCACTAAGCAGACTTCTATTTCGATCTGATTTATGAGTACTTGGTCAAATGGCCACCACTTGCTATAAGAGAGTCTGGGAAAGCAAGTTTTCACCTTTGAAAGTGGAAAGAGGAAAGTTGGGGAAATGGCTAACGGGTTAGCCAACCCATGATGACTACTATATTCTCCAACTCATTTAATAACCATCATTATTTTTTGGGCAAGCAATAAGCCTCATATTTTCCACAGACTCCAGAGATGCTTACCATAGCACTGCATATCTGGAGTATAAAGACTGTCAGTTATGTGGATAACTGAGAATCAGTATAATGAAAACCTTACCATTTTCCAAGAAGGAGTAGACTGGAAGAGATGAAAGCACACCAACCGGGTTCAGAATTGCACAAAAGCAAGAAAATGAGCAAGAAGGTGTAAGTTCCTTTCAGAGATATTTCACTATTATCCATTGAGGGTCACTGGCATCTTTCAATGTTATTACCACAACAGTATTTGCTTCTGCATTTATCATAATATACCAATGTCATTTCTTAATTATAATTCTTAGGAAATGGCATACCATTGTGCATAATTGGTAGGTACAAGCATCTGTGGTTTTTTTTATGTTTATAAATTTTGTCTTTGGCACAAAAACAGACACATAGATCAATGGAACAGAATAGAGAGCCCAGAAATGGATGCTCAACTCTATGGTCAACTAATCTTTGACAAAGCAGGAAAGAATGTCCAATGGAAAAAGACAGTTTCTTCAACAAATGGTGTTGGGAAAATTGGACAGCCACATGCAGAAGACTAAAACTGAACCATTTCCTTACACTACACACAAAAATAGACTCAAAATAGATGAAAGACCTAAATGTGAGAGAGGAATCTATCAAAATCCTAGAGGAGAACATAAACAGCAACCTCTTTGACCTCAGCCACAGCAACTTCTTCCTAGAAACATCACCAAAGGCAAGGGAAGCAAGGGCAAAAGTGAACTATTGAGACATCATCAAGATAAAAAGCTTTTGCACAGCAAAGGAAACAGTCAACAAAACCAAAAGACAACCGACAGAATGGGAGCAGTTATTTGCAAATGACATATCAGATAAAGGGCTAGTATCCAAAATCTATAAAGAACTTATCAAACTCAACACCCAAAGAACAACTAATACAATCAAGAAATGGACAGAAGACAGGAACAGACATTTTTCCAAAGAAGACATCCAAATGGCCAACAGACACATGAAAAAGTGCTCAACATCACTCGGCATCAGGGAAATCCAAATCAAAACCTCAATGAGATACCACCTCACACCAGTCAGAATGGCTAAAATTAACGTCAGGAAATGACAGATGTTGGTGAGGATGTGGAGAAAGGGGAACCCTCCTACACTATTCGTGGGAATGCAAGCTGGTGCATCCACTCTGGAAAACAGTATGGAGGTTCCTCAAAAAGTTGAAAATAGAGCTACCCTATGACCCAGCAATTGCACTACTGGGTATTTACCCCAAAGATACAAATGTAGTGATCCGAAGGGGTACGTGCACCCCAATGTTTATATCAGCAATGTCCACAATGGCCAAACTTTGGAAAGAGCCAAGATATCCATCGACAGATGAATGGATAAAGAAGATGTGGTATATATATACACAATTGAATAAAATCTTGCCATTTGCAATGACATGGATGGAACTAGAGGGTATTATGCTAAGCGAAATAAGTCAATCAGAGAAAGACAAGTATCATATGATCTCACTGATATGAAGAATTTGGGAAACAAGACAAAGGATCATAGGGGAAGGGAGGGAAAAATGAAACAAGATGAAACCAGAGAGGGAGACAAACCATAAGAGACTCTTAATCTCAGGATTACACACACACACACACACACACACACACACACACACACACCACACTGGAATATTATGCAGCCATCAAAAAAAAAACCCTGAAATCTTGCCATTTCCTGGATGGAACTAGAGGGTATTATGCTAAGCGAAATGAGTCAATCAGAGGAAGACAAGTATCATATGATCTCACTGATATGAGGAATTCTTAATCTCAGGAAACAAACTGAGGGTTGCTGGAATGGTGGGGGGTAGGAGAGATGGGGTGGCTAGGTGATGGACATTGGGGAGGGTATGTGCTATGGTGACCACTGTGAATTGTGTAAGTCTGTTGAATCACAGCCCTGTATCTCTGAAACAAATAATACATTATATGTCAAAAAAAAAGAAGATAGTAGGAAAGGAAAAATGAAGGGGAGGGAAGTCAGAGGGGGAGACGAACAATGAGAGACTATGACCTGAGAAACAAACAGGGTTTTGTGGGGGGGGGATGGGTTAGCCTGGTGATGGGTATTAAGGAGGGCACATATTTCATGGAGCACTGGGTGTTATCTGGAAACAATGAATCATGAAAAAAAACAAACAATGAATCATGGAACACATCAAAAACGAATGATGTAATGTATGGTGACTAACATAACATAATAAAATAAAATAAAAAAATAATAAATTTTGTCTTGAGTTTAGACATGTTTGTGAAGAGTAATAAAATGTTGCTTCATACAAATTTATTATTTATTTATTTATTTATTTATTAGAGAAAAAAAGAAGAGAGAGAGCAGAAGGAGGGGAAGAGATAGTCTTTTTTTAAAATTTAATTTAGGGCACCTGGGTGGCTCAGTTGGTTGAGCGACTGCCTTCGGCTCAGGCCATGATCCTGGAGTCCCTGGATTGAGTCCCGCGTCAGGCTCCCTGCTCAGTGGGGAGCCTGCTTCTCCTTCTGACCCTCCCCGCTCTCATGTGCTCTCTCTCTCTCTCTCATTCTCTCTGTCTCAAATAAATAAATAAAATCTTTAAAAAAATAAATTTAATTTAATAATTGATTAGTTTTTGATGTAGTGTTCCATGATTCATTGTTTCCAGATAACACCCAGTGCTCCATGAAATATGTGCCCTCCTTAATACCCATCACCAGGTTAACTCATCCCCCCACCCTCTCCTCTCTAAGATCCTCAGTTTGTTTCTCATGTTTCATGTCTTCTGCCCATTTTTTGACTTGATTATTTGTTTTTTGGGTGTTGAGTTTGAGAAGTTCTCTATAGATCTTGGATACCAGCCCTTTATCTGTAGTGTCATTTGCAAATATCTTCTCCCATTCTGTGGGTTGCCTCTTTGTTTTGTTGACTGTTTCCTTTGCTGTGCAGAAGCTTTTTATCTTGATGAAGTCCCAATAGTTCATTTTTGCTTTTGTTTCACTAGTCTTTGGAGATGTATCTTGAAAGAAGTTGCTGTGGTCGATGTCAAAGATGTTACTGTCTATGTTCTCCTCTAGGATTTTGATGGATTCCTGTCTCACATTGAGGTCTTTCATCCATTTTGAGTTTATCTTTGTGTACGGTGTTAGAGAATGGTCGAGTTTCATTCTTCTGTATATAGCTGTCCAATTTTCCCAGCACCATTTATTGAAGAGACTGTCTTTTTTCCATTGCATATTTTTTCCTGCTTTGTCGAAGATTATTTGACCATAGAGTTGAGGGTCCATATCTGGGCTCTCTATTCTGTTCCATTGGTCTGTATGTCTGTTTTTGTGCCAGTACCATGCTGTCTTGGTGATCACTGCTTTGTAATATAGTTTGAAGTTGGGCAACATGATGCCCCCAGCTTTGTTTTTCTTTTTCAACATTTCCTTGGCAATTCGGGGTCTTTTCTGATTCCATACAAATTTTAGGATTGTTTGTTCCAGCACTTTGAAAAATGTCATTGGAATTTTGATCAGGATGGCGTTGAAGGTATAGATTGCTCTGGGCAGCATAGACATTTTAACAATGTTTATTCTTCTGATCCATGAGCATGGAATGTTTTTCCATCTTTTTGTGTCTTCTTCAATTTCTTTCATGAGTGTTCTGTAGTTCCTAGAGTATAGATCCTTTACCTCTTTGGTTAGGTTTATTCCAAGGTATCTTATGGTTTTTGTGCTATCGTAAATGGAATCGTTTCTCTAATTTCTCTTTCTACAGTTGCATTGTTAGTGTATAAGAATGCAACTGATTTCTGTGTATTGATTTTGAATCCTGCCACATTACTGAATTGCTGTATGAGTTCTAGTAATTTGAGGGTGGAGTCTTTTGGATTTTCCACATAAAGTATCATGTCATCTGCAAAGAGAGAGAGTTTGACTTCTTCTTTGCCAATTTGAATACCTTTTATTTCTTTTTGTTGTCTGATTGCTGTTGCTAGGACTTCTAGTACTATGTTGAACAATAGCAGTGAGAGTGGATATCCTTGACATGTTCCTGATCTTAAGGGAAAGGCTCTCAGCTTTTCCCCATTGAGGATGATATTCTCTGTGGGTTTTTCATAGATGGATTTTATGAACTTGAGGAATGTTCCCTCTATCCCTATAATCTGGAGAGTTTTAATCAGGAAAGGATGCTGTATTTTGTCAAATGCTTTTTCTGCATCAATTGAGAGAACCATATGGTTCTTTTCTCTCCTCTTATTAATGTGTTCTATCACATTGATGGATTTGTGAATGTTGAACCATCCTTGCATCCTGGGGATAAATCACACTTGGTCATGGTGGATGATCCTTTTAATGTATTGTTGGATCCTATCAGCTAGGATTTTGTTGAGAATTTTGGGGAATCCATATTCATCAGGGATATTGGTCTGAAATTCTCCTTGTTAATGGGGTCTTTGCCTGGTTTGGGGATTAAGGTAATGCTGACCTCATAAATGATTCTGGAAGCTTTCCTTCTGTTTCTATTTTTTGAAACAGCTTCAGGAGGATAGGTATTATGTCTTCTTTGAATGTTTGGTAGAATTCCCCAGGGAATTCATCAGGTCCTGGACTCTTGTTTTTTGGGAGGTTTTTGATCACGGCTTCAATCTTGTTACTGGTTTTTGGCGTAGTCAGGTTGTCAATTTCTTCCTGTTTCAGTCTTGGTAGTTTATAGGTTTCCAGTGAGGCATCCGTTTCTTCCAGGTTGCTCAGCTTATTGGCATATAGTTGTTGATAATAATTTCTAATAACTGTTTCTATTTTCTTGGTGTTAGTCATGAGCTCTCCCCTTTCATTCATAATTTTATTAATTGAGGGCCTTTCTCTTTTCTTTTGGATAAGTCTGGCCAGTGGTTTATTGATCTTATTCATTCTTTCAAAGAATGAGCTTCTAGTTTCATTGATCTGATCTACTGTGTTTCTGGTTTCTAATTCATTGATTTCTGCTCTAATCTTAATTATTTCTCTTCTAATGCATGGCTAAGGCATCATTTGTTGTTTTTTCTCTAGTTCTTTAAGGTGTAAAGTTAGTTGGTGAATTTGGGATTTTTCTATTTTTTTTGAGTGAGGCTTGGATGACTATGTACTTCCCCCTTAGGACTGCCTTTGCAGTATCCCATAGGTTTTGGACCAATGTGTTTTCATTCTCATTGGTTTCCATGAATTGTTTAAGTTCTTCTTTGATTTCCTGGTTGACCCAAACACTCTTGAACAGAGTGGTGTTTAGCTTCCAAGTGTATGAATTTCTTCCAAATTTTTTCTTCTGATTGAGTTCCAATTTTAAAGCATTATGGTCTGAGAATATGCAGGGAATAATCTCAATCTTTTCATATCGGTTGAGACCTGATTTGTGACCCAGTATGTGGTCTATTCTGGAGAAAGTTCCATGTGCACTTGAGAATGAAGATTCTGCTGTTTTAGGGTGGAATGTTCTGTATATATCTATGAGGTCCATCTGGTCCAGTGTGTCATTCAAAGCTCTTGTTTCTTTGTTGATTTTCTGCTTAGATGATCCATCTCGTCTATTGCTGAGAGTGGAGTATTGAGGTCTCCTACAATTAACGTATTATTATCAATATGACTCTTTATTTTGGTTAACAGTTGGCTTATGTAGTTGGCTGCTCCCATGCTGGGGGCATAGATATTTACAATTGTTAGATCTTCTTGTTGGATGGACCCTTTAAAAACAATACAGTGTCCTTCTGTGTCTCTAACTACAGTCTTTAGCTTAAAATCTAATTCTTCCGATACAAGAATTGCTACCCCAGCTTTCTTTTGAGGTCCGTTGGCATGGAAGATAGATCTCCATCCCTTCACTTTCATTCTGGGTGTATCTTTAGGTTCAGAATGAGTCTCTTGTAGACAGCATATGGATGGGTCCTGTCTTTTTATCCAATCTCCAACCCTGTGCCATTTTATGGGAGCATTTAGGCCATTCACGTTGAGAGTGATTATTGAAAGATATGAATTTATTGTCATCATGTTGCCTGTGAAGTCCTTGTTTCTATAGATCATCTCTCTAAATTTCTGTTCTATATCACTCTTGGGGTCTTTCTCCTTTTATAGAACCTCCCTTAATATTTCTTGCAGGGCCAGCTTACTGGTCACATATTTTTTCAGTTTCTGCCAGTCTTGGAAGCTCTGCATCTCTCCATCCATTCTAAATGACAGCCTTGCCGGATAAAGTGTTCTTGGCTGCATGTTCTTCTCATTTAGTCCCCTGAATATGTCTTGCCAACCCTTTCTGGATTGCCAGGTCTCTGTGGATAGGTCTGACATCATTCTGATGTTCCTCCCTCTGTATGTAAAGAATCTCTTCCCCCTATCTGCCCTTAAGATGGTTTCCTTGGTTCTAAGATTTGCGAGTTTTACTATTACATGCCAGGGTGTTGGCCAGTTTTCCTTAATCTTGGGAGTGGTCCTTTCTTCCTCTAGGACATGAATGTTTGTTTCATTCTCTAGATTAGGGAAGTTCTCAGCTACGATTTGCTCAAATGTATCTTTTAGTCCTCTCTCTCTCTACCCCTTCAGGGATCCGAATAATTCTAACACTGGAACGTTTCAAGGTGTCACTTATTTCTCTAATTCTGTTTTCATGGATTTTGAGTTGTTTCTCCCTGGCCTCCTCTTTTTCCTTCTTTTCTATCAACTGGTCTTCTAGATCACTAATTCGTTCTTCTGCCTCGCTTACCCTAGCTGTTAGATTACCTAGATTAGATTAGATCTCATTGATAGCATTTTTAAATTCTGCCAGTTCAGCTTTCATTTCTGCCCTTAGAAACTCTATGTTTCCATTAATCAATTTCTCCATTCTAGTTATTGTCTTCATAACTGTTACCCTGAAGTCCATTTCCAACATCTTGGTTATATCTGTATCCATTTGTAAATCTGTGGCAGAAGTCACAGTCTCTGAGTCTTTCCTATTTTGGGGATTCCTCCTCCTAGTCATTCTGTTGAGGGATCTTTGAGGGAATGTATAAAGTCCAAATTATTGACCACAACCCAAGCAAGATTCACCTGTTTTATAGGGACCTTCGGGTTTTTGGCCTCTTGTTCTCCCAGCCTGTCTTCTGGGGGAGGGACCTGCCGAGCTGTTACTTGGGCAACTCTGTTTGGGCAGAGTTGCCCTACCCCCTGTGGGGAGGATGGGCTCAGTGAAAACCAGTTTTGGGGGGCTTTTGTTCTCTAGTGGCTTTCCTTGGTGGTTTTCTGTGTCTCTTCTGAGAGTCAGAGCTGAAGAGATCTTTTCCAGCTTTCTGCCTCAGAGCAGAGAGATCACAGTCTGTTCTTCAGTGAGCTCTCCAGGCCATACTATCTCCGTTTGTCTGTACTGCTATAAACTGCAGTGTCCTGGGTTGTGCACCCCTCTGCAGGGCTCCCAGTCTTCATCTCCAGGTCGGGGCATGGGGGCCCTTTGTGCTTCTAAAACCACCAGCCACCCCCAGTGCACATGTGCGGCCCCGCCACTCCAGGTTTCAGTCTAGGGTGCTGCCCTAAAGTCCTTTCCCCACCACTACCAGTCTGCGAGTCTGTGCCCCATCCCCAGCACAGGAGGCTGTTGCTCACCAGTGGTGTAGGATCCCCACAGCTCCCTCCTCCTTCCATTTATTTTCTGATGTGTGCCCGCGGAATCACGACTCCCCACTTCATACCTCGAAACCAACCTCTGTGATATTCTGTTTGTAGAGATCCAGATATATCTTCTTACATCTAAGGCTGATTTCATGGGTGTCTGGAGTCATCTGGTAGATATCCAGCTCAATTCAGAGGACTGGTTGGAATAGGGTCCCCTACTCCTCTGCCATCTTTTCCTCCCCCTTCGGGGAAGAGATAGTCTTAAGCAGACTCCATGCTTAATGCAGAGCCTGACTTGTGGCTCAATCTCATGACCCTGAGATCATGACCTGAGCTGAAACGAAGAGTTGGACGTTTAATGGACTGTGCCACCCAGATGCCCCCATACAAAGTTATTTATTTATTTATTTATTTATTTTAAAGATTTTATTTATTTATTTGACAGAGAGAGACACAGCAAGAGAAGGAACACAAGCAGGGGTAGTGGGAGAGGGAGAAGCAGGCCTCCCACAGAGCAGGGAGCCCAATACGGGGCTTGATCCCAGGACCCCAGGATCACAACCTGAGCTGAATGCAGACACTTAACGACTGAGCCATCCAGGCACCCCCATACAAAGTTATTTAAATGAAAGGGGGAGAGTATAGTTTGAAAGATTTGAGCCATTGTTTGTGACCAGTACATGAATGTTGCAAAGCTGAAATGTCTAGTTAGGAAGAGCTGAAGAATCTCTTATCCCAACTGACTCTTCTTAAAATCAGGATCAACCAAAAGATGAGCAGACGATGTTCTTATTTTTTTTTAAATATTTTATTTATTTATTTATTTATTTATTTATTTATTTATTTATTTATTTATTTGAGAGAGAGACAGAGAGAGTGAGAAATAGTATGAGAGGGGAGATGGTCAGAGGGAGAAGCATGCTCCCCGCTGAGTCAGGAGCCTGATGCAGGACTTGATCCCAGGACTCCAGGATCATGACCTGAGCTGAAGGCAGATGCCCAACCAACTGAGCCACCCAGGCACCCCTGATGTTCTCATTTTTAAATTTCCCCTTCCTGCTGTTTCTCTAATATTTTTGTATCATAAAATAAGGTTAAAATGAATCTTGAGGCAGGGTTGAGGGAGGTGGCTAAGAAAATGTATCCCAAAAGTGTATCTTGAAGAGGAATAAGATTTACCTGTATGACTAGAAGGTGGCTAAGTGGAGTTGAAATGGTGAAGGGGAATGGCTGTTGGGGGTTGTGTGCAATGACTCTCAGGCCTCTGTTTTAGCATATCTAACAGATCCCCCTGAGTGCCTGTTATCCAGACAGAGGCATCTAGTGCTTTGGGGCTGGCCACTTACTCTGCTCATATTATTAGAAGACCTGCTTCTATGATAATCACACCCTTCCCTCTGGTAGAAATTAAATATTACAGCCTTTACTAATTACAGGCGAGTGGCCCCAGTGCCCTCCCAATAGTAAATTGCTTTGAGATCGCAGCTGGAAGTTGGGGTAGTAAAATAAATCCAGAAGAGACTTGTCAAGCTTTTCTTGTCCATAAAATGAAAATAAATACCATACTCTGAAGTTCTATGGAAGGAGAAATTGGAAAGATAGCTCAAGTTGCTTAGTAAAGAGAATTTTCCTATCAAAACACCACCACGTCAGCCACTGTTAAAATAAAAATGCGATCAGGAAAATTACTTGAGATGTTTATGTTTACTTCCAGTTTTCAAATTAAAGTAGAGCATCATGTTCCTTTGGGTTTTCATTCAAATTCTCTCTTCCTCTCCTGATTCCTATAAATGTAGTAGCTGATAAACTACTTTTTTAAGAAGTAAAATGACTATCCCAAAACTGACAATTTTTTTTCTTTTCTTTTCTGAGACCTCATTGCTTGTATGATGCCTGAAAATCACAAACACATCTAGTTCAATTTCTTTATTCAGTAGACACTCATTTCTGATTTTATTTTATTATTTTATTTTTTTTATTAAGATTTTATTTATTTATTTGACAGAGAGAGAGACAGCAAGAGAGGGAACACAAGCAGGGGGAGTGGGAGAGGGAGAAGCAGGCTCCCCTCTGAGCAGGGAGCCCGATGCAGGGCTCGATCCCAGGACCTGAGCTGAAGGCAGACGCTTAACCATCTGAGCCACTCAGGTGCCCCTCACTTCTGATTTTAAAACTATGACAAAATCTCTGCTGAGTGCTATTGAACTACTTTAATTTGCAAGTCATATAGCCCTAGATTGAATGAGTCGGAAGACTTTTTAGAGGTCAGTTAGGTTACCTAATTTCTCATCACCACCAGGACCTTTCCAGAAAGCATCTTTGACAAGTCATATTTCAGCTGGGGTTTTGGTGACTTGGAACTCAGTGCTTTGTGAGTAACAACATTTGGACAGCTGGTGCTCACAGTCCTTCCTTACATTCACTCCCACCCCCTCCTTCCCCTGAACCTTTACCTGCCCAGTTCTATCTTTTGGAACAGTGCAGAATGTCTGTTCTTTGAGCTGGGCCAGTACATAAAATAGTTGACTATCAGCTGACAGGTGAAAAAGTTTCTCATGGACACAAGCCTCCACATCACAGCAAAGTCCAAATTCTGTTCTGACTGCCTTTAGTCCTTCCTTTTTCTCTCTGGCTATCTTTCCTTCTTTCTTTCCTTTGATGGGAGAAACAGTCTCAACCCAAGAAACACAGGAAGGTAAGTGCTGGGTTAGAACACAAATGTCTTTACCTCTGGTGCTGTGGAACAAACTATGCAAGTGAAGGAAAACTACCCATTTTCCTTCCCTATACCCCCCAACCTCCAGACCCAGCTTCTTCACATTCTTTGTGTGTGTGTGTGCAATCATTTCTGATCAAATTCTGATCCTAGGCTTGGGCTCCATTTTCCATCTGGGGAATGATAGAACAACTGTGCAGGAAGGTTAAATAAATCTCAGTGTGGAAAGAGGAGTCTAGCTCGGATGCCTCATTCTCATAGAGTGGATTCAAGATGAAGAATAAGGACTTACCTGGCCAGATACCCAGCCGGACAGCGCAGGGTGAACTTCACCCTCCAGCCGGCAGGGGGAGTGGTCGTTTGCAGAGCCGCGTCCCCAGGAGCATGGGCGGGGTCGAGGGCGTGGGTAGGGAAGAGGACGTGGGTGGGACGAGCACGTGGGCGGAGACGAGGGCTGGGGCCCCCTGCCTGGGAGGTAAGCAGTGGTCCGTGTGTCTTAGGGCTGCGCGGGTCGCGTTCGAGGACATGGGCGACAAGTATGCCAGTCTGCGACGGGCCCAGCTGCATCTGGACTTCGTCCACGCCAACTCGTAAGTGTCGGGTGAAGCGTGAACGAGGGAGGGTCCCCACTAGTGGAGAAGAGTTTGGTTTGTCTCCTAGTGAAGTAGCCAATTTGGAAGAAAAAAAAAAATGAACTTGGTATCATTGATTTATGGAAATTTTATTTAAAGTTTTTGTATTAAAAAATAATGAAAAAGTAGTAAAGATACTATTCTGGGCCAGATTATGATGATTTTTAGGGAGAGCGAGCTTGTGCCAGTGTCCTGGGTTTGGGGTGGGGTGGGCAGAGGGAGAGAGAATTTCAGGGAGGCTCCATGCTCCTGAGCGTGACATGGGGCTCAGTCTCAGGACCCTGAGATCATGACCTGAGCAGAAATCAAGAGTCCAACACCTAACCAACTGAACCACCCAGACGCCCCTCTTCTGGGCTAGATTATAAACCTTTTTGTTCTAAAAATAACACCAGAGTAAGAAGGCTCCGCATTTAACAAACTATTTAATTGGAGGTTAGCAGAGCCCTAATTCTACCAACCTGGCCTATCTCTTGTGATTTCTCTGCCCAGCACACTGACATTTTAAAGATTAAGCTTGCCTTCCAGAGAGTAATTTGTATTTATTGATTCCAGCCTCTGTGGCCTGAGTCCTTGCAAAAACGTAACCTCTCCCAGGAAAGAATCCTCACATTTTGGTTCTTGCTAGAGCATTCTGCTTCACTGTCAGGCCCAGGTGCGTTTTGCGGACTCATCAGGTGTTAATTTCGGATCCCCATCTTGCAGAGGCAGATGACAGAGGCTTCCTGTCCCATCTGTCATCCCCAACACAGCACAGAGCAGCGAGCGCTGCCTAATTCATATTGCTGTGTCGGTGTTTTTGGAGTCTTTGAGTAATTCGGAGTTACGAAAGGTACCCACTGATACAAGGGATACACCCAGGTTTGAAACGACAGAAACAGAAGTGTAAAGAATGCCAGGCAAGGCCAGCCTTGCTGCTTGGGACAAACACTTAATTTTTACAGAAGACAAAGTCAAATAGGCAATATTTGGCAGGTGTTTAGGGCTTTTTTTTTTTTTTTTTTTTTAATCTCTTTAGAGAATAATTTCAAGCTGGAAAGGCTGGAACAGATATTTAAAAGGTTAACTGAGGCGGAAGACAAATGACGAAATAGCAATTTTGAGTAGAGTTTAAGAAAAATTGCGGGTGGAATGCTGGAAGGGCTGTGGATTTTATCTCGGGAAACTTCCTCAGCCTCGGTGTTGTGTTGTTACCGCAGCTGCTGTTCCCCAGGCGCTTCCTGTCCCAGTAGGTCCCCCCTTCCCTGCATCCCGTTATCAGTTGGTGGCCCGATAACTTAATAACAAAAGTGACAGCAGTGTGAAGCAACAACCACAAAATCAGATACCAATTGGTATCTTCTCAGCTTCTCCAGATAGATTTTTGTTTGCGAGTTCCCTCAGTCAAGGCAGGAGTGATGTTTTTTTCTCTCTTGTTTCACTCCCACATCCAATTCAACGTCAGATCCTCTTCACCCTCTCTAACTATGTCTCCGATGCATCCATTCCTCTGCATTGCCCCTGCCATTGACTTCGGTCCACACCGGCTGCCGTCTCCCCGGGAGATGCTCCATGTAGCCTCTAAACTGGGTTCTCTGCTTCCCATTCTTGCTCCCCGATCGTCCATTTTCCTGAGAGCTGCCAGAGTGAGATTTTTATTTTATTTCTTAAAAAAGATTTTATTTATTAGAGAGCACGGGCTGGGGGGCAGCAGGAGCAGAGACAGAGGGAGAAGCGCTGAGCAGGGAGCCTGATGATGCAGGGCTCAATCCCAGAACCCCAAAATCATGACCTGAGCTGAAGGCAGACGCTTCACCGACTGAGCCACCCAGGCTCCCCTCCGAGTGAGATTTTTAAAAAAGTAAGCCAGATATGTCGCTCTTCTTAAAACATGACCGTGGTTTCCAGTTACATGTAGGCTGAGTGCAAGCTCCTGAGCGTGGAGTAGAGGGCAGTGCATGGCCGGCCACCCCGCATCCCAGCATCATCTCCCTGTTTTACCGTCCGTAGCCAGAGCACCCTGGCCTCCTTGGCTCCTTTCTGTGTCCGTGTCTTTGCGGCTGCTTCTCTCGCTGCAGCGTTTCCACTCCAGCTCTGCCAGGGACTGAGTTCTCAGCCTTCAGGGCTCAATTTAAACGTCTTCTATGAAGAGAGGCTCTCCCTGACCGCCATGTCCTCTCCTTACATTACTCTTCCTCATCACCCTTCCTTCCTAGCATCTAACCACGATCTGCCACATCATCTTTGTTTGTTTACTTGTATGTTTTTCTATATCCCTCCACTGGCTTGAGTTCCAAGGGGGACTCAGACAGACAAGACCTTGTCTGTCCACACCGGCACGTGGCGGGCAGTGTGTTTAAATCTCTTGAGTGAAATCATATAGAAACTTCTGTGGCACTTCTTGGTCAGAACGATTAGTTACTTTCCTGAAGTATTGTTTGTGTTGAATTTTTGTATATTGAATCGTGTGTTTTAAATCCACTAGCAAGTCTTGTGGTTTCAAGTGGCGGTTTTGTGAAGCACATAACCTTCACTTTTGCTCTGTTTTGGATTTTTATACACTAGATTTCTTTTGAGTGCAGGCCATCTTTTCACAGCAATTGTATTTAGTTATGTTTTAAATTATAAACTGGAAAGCTGACTTGAGTCAAGAGACCCCACATCAGCAGGTGTTTAAAGTTTAAAATTCCCCCCAATGGAGGGGCACCTGGGTGGTGCAGTTGGTTAAGCGTCCAACTCGTGATTTTGGCTCAGGTTGTGATCTCAGGGTCCTGCGATC
This sequence comes from Mirounga leonina, assembly GCF_011800145.1. Classification (NCBI taxonomy): domain Eukaryota; kingdom Metazoa; phylum Chordata; class Mammalia; order Carnivora; family Phocidae; genus Mirounga; species Mirounga leonina. The sequence goes on from NW_023270268.1 coordinate 100,815,575, forward strand.
CAGCCCGGAGCTGGTCTTCCTGCTCAGTCTGCTTGAGGATTCTCTTTCCTCCTCTGCCCCTCCTCCTGCTTGTTAGCGCTCTCTCTTTCTCTCTAAAATAAATCTTAAAAATAAATAAAATAAAATAAACTTTCAGCTAGTGTATTGTCTTGTGGCCTGGGGTTTTGGGAATCTCTGAGACATTGCTGAGGATCTTTCTTCTCGACATATGAGCAGATATATTTTGATAAGTGGGTCTCTCTTGCTTCTGTTACCTGTTTACTAAATATAAAAAGAAAATTGCAGACCGAATCTTCCCTTAATGCTGTGATAAAGCTGCTGATTGAGATATCCATATCAAGAAATGAAAAGAAAGTGTGGGCCCCTGAAGGCAGCCTGATTTCACCCACAGGTGAATATTCAGCCTTCAGAGCATTAGTAGTGAGGGCTGTCCAGTGTGTTCTGTTACCCAGGACCTAGCATGAGGGGGTACAGGGAGGAGTGACCACAGGTAATTCGGAAGAGAAAAGGGGGCCTACAGAAAAATAGAGATTAATGGGGCAAACAGGGGTCCCCTGCCAGTGCCTGTGCCTGCAGATGGAGTCTTAGGGCCTTTTGGTGTACCAGGATTTAGATCAAGATCTTTCAGAAATATTTTGACCTTAAATAATACAATTTTAATGACAAGTTCTCCAAAAAACCTTGCATAAATGCTTATAAAGCAATTTTAAAACATCAGTGCTGTAAGTACAGTAAAGTCCTTGACGTCTTTGTTTTATTAGGAACAGACAGGCTATTTTGGCAATCACGTTCTTAGCCTTGGCTTTATAACAGACCGCATCTACTTCAGAATCTTGACCGTGCTGAGAAAGTTGTTTCTAGAATAAGTCCCTAATTGATTATCTGTCCTGAACTGGAGTATGTTTGTCTGCAAGTTATCTTGAAGCTTTTACACTGGTTACAGAGTTGGTTTAACTTTCGGTTTTCCCTCTTTCTTTATCAGCACCACGCACAGTTTCATTTTTGGAGCACTGGCCGAATTGCTGGACAATGCAAGGTAAGGCTCGTCTGTAAACCACCTCTGTGCAGTAGAAGGAGATTGGCAAGGAAAAATTGACTTCAGACCCAGGGGAGTGAGAGAAATGTGATCAATAAAACAGTCCTCAGAGCAGCATCTGTAAACTGGCAGGCCTCTGACCAAGTCTAACCTGTTTCCTGTTTAACACAGGGCGAGAGTTTGCATGGGAGTTATAAAGAAAAGGATGCAAAGAAGGGATTGTTTATAAAGTTTAAGGAACAGGAGGTGCCACATAAGAAATCTGGGTCCCCTGCCCTCACTCCCCCCGCCTTTTTTTAAAGATTAGAAGTAGCAGCCTCGAGGTTGCTCAGTGGGCTCAGGCGCATAGCAGGTGCTCTGTTGGGACTAGCCTGTGCCTTCAGCTCTGTGGCTCCTAGCGAGCCCCACAGCCAGCCTGAACTCCTCAGTTCCTCTCTCTGCAGCAGACATTGCAGTTTGCCAAGGCTGCTCAGATGCTAGTAATTGACATCACATGAAGCTGTTTAATAGACTTACTCAAGATGCTTAGTTCTCATGAAGAAGGTCTTTATAAAGTCCCTGTGTTATTCTAAGAAATTATTTTATATCATTTTATTTAAGAGTGTGATGGTTTCCTGTGGTTGTCAAAATTAAAACTGGAGGATATTAAAAGAATGCTGTAGACAGCAGGACAAAAAGTGTGGCAGTATAGGAAGAGTGGTTCGGGGCCTCTTCCTGATATGCCAGCTGATCAGAGAGAAAGTACCGGGGCTAAAGCACAAAGCTTATTATAAAATGTCTTAATATGCTGTAGAGGTGAATGATTTTTCTATATCTTATCCCATGGCATTTCTCTATGAAGAAACTCTTCCTTTGAAAACTTCCGTTTCGGGGCAGTGGCATTACTGAGCACCTATTGTATGCATGGTATTTTGAATAATGTATAATTATATAATGGAGACAGTGATACTTATGTGTCATGGGATTGTGGTAAGGATTAGGAGAGAAGGCTTAAAAATACTTCATTCAGTGCTTATTTGACACACAGAAAATGCTCCAAGAAATGGCAGTAGTGCCTCCAGAATTTCCATAAAGGAAGAGCTTAGAAGAGCAGTTGACTGGAGGAAGGAGCTAAGGGCCAACTTCGAAGGCTCGTAGAACAAGTCAGTGTACCTACTCAGACTTATCTGGTGTAGTTTTGGGTTGGAATTGGAGGAAGTTTTGGGAGAGACTCAAATTTCCCGATTAGAGTCCCAGTGGTTTTTATTATTCTGAGCTTCACTTACTCAACACATCCACTTCTGCACCAGCTAAGACTACCGTCCTCATTGTCTTCATCCCTCACATTGAAACCAGGGTCTTTTGGCTCTTGTTCTTTTTCTTCTAAAATTTCTACTTAAAAAAATAACTAAAAAAATGCACAATATCTGTGAGTTGTAGAAAACTGAGAAAATAATAAGAAAAAGAAGGTCAGCAGTAATCTCATCACATGGCATGGGGGAGGTGGTATCAACATGCTTCTCTGTAAAAGACCAGATAGTAAATATTTTCCCCTTTGCAGGCCATGTGTTCTCTGTTGAAACCTCTCAACTTTGCCACTGTGGTGTGAAGGCAGCCATAGGCAATATGTACATAAATGGGCATGATTGTGTTCCAATAAAACTTTATTTACAGAAACAGTTGGTGGGCCACATTTGGCTTTTGGACCATAATTTGCCAACCTCTGGTCTAGAGAAAACCACTGTTTTTATTTCTTTCCTTACATATATAGACATGTATATCATGGATGTTCTTTAAAAACATGTGATCATACAATACATATTACTTAGTAATTTGCTTTTTCTTTTAATTTTTGGGGGGACTAAAATATATGATGAAAATCTTTCTGCAATTTATGGATTATTAGCCAACTAATTTTTTTTTAATATTCATATCCATTTTTGATGAGCTTTTTGTGTAACTACCACTAAATTCCATCTCTTCTTTTAAATTTCCAAGTTTCAGGGTTTTGTAACATTCTCAAATGATGAGTGATCATAGGTGTTAGTACATAAATGTAGAGCAAAACATTTTAGTAATTGTTTTGAAGCAATTTAAGTGGATTTCTCTATTAGCTATCTGACAATAGGTTATACCTCACATAAGCAATTCAGATTAATGTAATTTTTTAAAACATAATTTCATATTGAAGCAGTGATATTTTTATATTGTTTCCAGAGATGCAGGGGCTGCAAGACTTGATGTGTTTTCAGGTGAGCATATTTGTCTTCTTCCTTTTTTTTTTTTTTTTTCCTTCTAATGGAAAAGCCTATAGTTATTTTGCTTTTATTTTATTTCATGAGATCAAAGCACTTTTTATAGAGTTTTAATGTAATTTAAGTGCTTTGTGAGTACAGTGACCCTATGGGGAGCCAGGTTGAGAAAAGTATACTCTGAGAGTGGAATTGTTCACTTGTTAGGGGACCCATTTACAAAATTAGATCTTCCAGGGTTTTGTGAAAGCATCAGAGTGATGTGGAACCATCAATTTGCCTGCCACAAGAAAACAGTTTTATTTTAAAAAACACATTAACTTAATGGTCATTCATAATTAAGTATACATCATTCTCAACTTATCACAGTTTTAAAGCGTGTAAGTGAATGTGAAGTATGAATGTTTGAGGGTTCTAAAATTCAAACGAGATATGTTTTCCTCACTGACTTCATTTTTATTCACCAAATTATTGTACTTATTAGTTCATTTCATTAGAATATGATGCAGATGAATTTAGGTTCTGCGATCCAGTCTTGTATTTAATAACTACCTGGATAAATGTCTGCAGTGTTAAAACTGATCCCCAACCCTGATTCTGTCAGCTGTCCTAAAAACATTGGCTGTTGATCACAGGCAAGAGGATATGGTCCACGATGTAAATCTATATCTATAATTAAAAAGCAGCTTTGTTCAATTCAATTTTTTAAGTGTTTAAGATCCTGTGGGGTGCCTGGATGGCTCAGTTGACAGAGCATCCAACTCTTGATCTCAAGTCTTGATCTCAGAGTTGTGAGTTCAAACCCCATAATGGGTGTGAAGCATACTTTAAAAAGAAAAAAAAAAAGATCCTGTGTTAGGTGGGTGCTTCTGGTTCATAAGGCAGAGAGACATGGACATCTCGAGACATCTGAGAAAACATAATGAGTGAATGCTCTTCTTCCCTTTCTACTCTTCAGGTTCTGAAAAGTTTGAGAAGGTCAAGAGTGTCAGTCTTTATTTTTCATTCAAAAATGCTAGTCAGTCTTTATTATTCAAAAATGCCAGCTCCATTTGTCGAAAAATGGAGCTTAGTGTGAGAAATCCGGCAGATTTTGCTGATCGTACCGCAGAATCAGATACTCGCCCAACCTGTGGAGTCAGGCTTCCCCTCAACACTGGTCTGCCTGGAGTGAGCGGAGCAGAGCTCATGCACTCTGCAGGCAGCTCACTCCCAAGAGGGAACAGGAGAGCTCTGAACTGAGCCTCCCTAGGTGATTCTTCCCTAGATTACCAGTCAGATGAGTGATAAGTGAGTCAAGGGACAGAGAAGGGCCCCTTTACTAATATTAATGGCACTCCATTCCACATGGAAGGAAATACCAGTAGTGGAGAAGAAGTGGTCTTCCCTTACATATCCCATCAGATAGTGTAAAATAGAATAAGTGTTTCTTGCCCAAGAGAGACTCAAAATATGGTAGGAACACAGAGAAAGAATATCTCATATTAAAGAGCTAGGGCCTAAAATATAGATGTGGTTTTTGTCAAGTAGTGTAAAAAAAAAAAAAAGAATATCCCTGTCTGAGGAATTATTGTGAGAAAGAGGACGGAGATAGACAATTTCAGAAATTCATTCATTCAGTAACAGTTTATTGAGTGTCTGTCACGAATGAACAAATTAGTTACTCCAGGTGCTAGCGACAGAGCACAGAGCAACATGTGTGACTAAATGTGTGTTCTCAGGAATGTGCGTTCTCACGGGGGAGAGAGAGACAATAAGGAAGTGAACAAATGATACACCAAGCAATGAAAAGTGCTAAAAGGAAAAAGAAAGTGGGAAAAGAGAACAGAGAGCGATTGGCAGGGTGTACTATTTTTCATGAGGTGAACAGGGAGAGTTTCTCTAACCAGGTGATGTACCATCAAAGACCTGAATGAGGTGAGGGAGCGAGCTGTGTAGATATTTGGAGAAAAAGCAGTCAGAGAACAATGAGTAGGCTAGGTTGACTAAAGCTAATTGTTAGAGCCAAATAGATGAGCACCTTCAATGCCATGCTAAGGTTTTTTTCTATAGACAGTGACCATTGAAGAATTTTGAGCAATGTCATTTGGCAAATTAGAAATGTGCCCTTTTCAAAGAAAGCTTCTCCAGCCATAGCATGTAGGATGGTCTGTAGAAGTGTGAATGAAGGGATAGCAGGGGTGTGGGGCTATGGAAATGACCTACGGAAGATTTAGTCAGAATTTGAAGTAGGGCAGTGGTCCTAGAAATGGAGAAGGGGAAAAGATTTAAGTTGCATTTCAGTCAGAGCATGCATATATATATTTTTAAAGATTTTATTTATGTGTGAGAGAGAGAGAGCGCGAGAGAGCAAGCATGGTGGGGGGGGGGGGACGGAAGGGGCAGAGGGAGAGGGAGAAGCAGACTCCCCAGTGAGCAGGGAGCCTGACTTGGGCTCGATCCCAGGATCTGGGATCATGACCTGAGCTGAAGGCAGACACTTAACCGACTGAGCCCACCAGGTGCCTCCCGAGCACACATATTGATGAAGGGTCGAAGGGTTGAGAAGAATTATCCAAAATCACAAAGTACAACAAATGTCATTGGAATTCACTTGTTATGTTCTTTTGGGTTTATGGCAGGACACCAGCAGGGCATGGTAGTACTCATTTCCCTAACTTTTTCTAGCACTTGGCATACACACACACACACACACACACACAGTCTTTGCCATTTGACTTCAAAATGGCACTTCTTTCTTTATTTAGGTTATGTGTTTTGTGAAAAACTGAACTTAAGATTTTTGGTTTTATATTACCTATTCATAAAAAAAGTACCTATTCATGTTATAAATTGTTTTATTGCAGCAAATCACAATATGGCTATCAACTTAGCAAATTGCTTTTTCTTAAAAAATAATAAGCCAAGGTCAGGGCTTATGCAGCAATAGATAGAATTGATATGGGGATAAATAAAAATAAATAGTTTTCAAATTATTTACTGAGGCCCCTGAATTACTTTCCAATCTTAAGTTTTCTTCGGGTAACTGGAAGGAGGAGTATAAAATTCAAACTAAACATGTTTGGCCATTGTTGTTTTATCTGTTCATATGTATTGGTTCTAGTAAACATGGATTTGCATTCAATGCTTTTTTTTTTTAAGTGCTTACCAAGTGGCAGACACTGGGTTAAGTGTTAAGTACACACAGTGCCTGCTCTTAAGAAATTGGCATCCTAGTGCGGGGGACTGTAGAAAATATGGTGTATATCTTCACTTTCATGGGAGGAGGGCCCTTAGCTTTCACCATACCTCTGAGGCAACTGTGTTTCAAAAAGTAAGAGCCACTGGTTTGAAAAGAAAAGAGATACATGAGCAGGCGGAAAGCACAAACTGCAAAGAAAATGCACATTGTGGGCGCCCGATGATGTGTAAGAATGAGGAAGGTGTCCAAGAAGGAACCTTACTGGATCTAATAAGCTAAAGGGGAAATAGGCTTCCGCCTGGTGAATCGGGTGGAGAGCGAAAAGGGGCAGGATAGGCAGGGGCTTGAATATGGAGAGAACATAGAACACCGACGGAGTTGCAAAAATGTTCGAGATGCTCAAGATTAGTTAAAGAGAAATTTGTGTGGAAATGGAAGGTTGCAGTATGGGTGTGGGGAGGGAGTGACGAGGTGAGCTTGGAGAGTGTATTCATCAGGGTTCTTCAGAGAAACAGAACCAGTAGGAGATAGCTAAATGGACAGAGAGGTAGACAGACAGCTAGATGGACAGATATGATCTGCCTCCCTCCCTCCCCTCTAGCAATGTATGTGTATTTCTATATCGATATGTATCTGTATCTGTCTACATCTGTAGATATTGATAGAGCGTTTGGGGAGAGTGAGAGGGAGGGATTTTAAGGAATTGGCTCACATGATTGTGGGGGCTGATGCAGTTGAAATCTGTAGGGCACCTGGCCCTACTTACTTATCCAGCTTAGTTGGAAATCCAACTAAGAGTTGATGTGCAGTGTCAAGTTCTAAATCTTTAGGGTAGGCCAGCAGCCTGGATACTCAAGCGCAATTTCTGAGTTGCCATCTTGATGCAGAAAATTGCTTCTTTGGGGAACCTCAGTCTTTGCCTTGAAGGCCTTCAACTGATTGGATGAGGCTCACCCACACTATGGAAGTTATTTGCTTTACTTAAAGTCAACGGATTGTAAATGTTAATTATATCCACAAATGTTTTCAGAGCAACGTCTAGACTAATGTTTGGCTGAACAGCTGGGTACCAGAATTTAACCAAGTTGACACATAAAATTATTGTGAAATGCACATTGGTCGGCGCTCTGCTCTTAGGGTGAGCAAGGAGTGAGGCCGCTGTTGCTGTAATCGACAAGAGAGATGATGGTTTCCTGAGCTAAGGCAGTGTCATGGTGGTAGAGAAAGTGGTCAGACTTGAGAGGCTTTAAGGAGGTGGAATTGAGAAGACATGGCAATCCTGAGGTTTTTGACTTGGGCAGCTGAAGCTTAATGGCAGAGTGATGGCCATTTATTGAACAGGAAACATCAGAAGTAAGTCTGACGAGGGAGAAGGTGCTGGGGTTTGTTTTGGACATGCATATTTAACAGATAATGGAAATTTATCTGGAATCCTTAGTTTTAAGGAATTGAAGTAAGGCCAAGCATCAGGGTGGACAGTAGGGGAATATTACATTTCGAGGCTGTGATTGTCTGTAGTCCTTCACTAGGATTTATAGAAAAAGTAAGCACTGTATACATCTCTTGGGAATTTTGAGTCTTTCTCACCTATTCACCAAAGAAATGTCCTTCTTTCTGCAAGCTCCTTGCATGAGAACTTTATTCCAAGAGCTGCAAAATCAATTGTTGCATCTATGCAGAGCCACATGAGGCTTGGATCAGGTGGTTCCCAGTGCTGATACACAGTAGGATAATTGGGGGGGATGTTTATTCCTGAGCCTCACCCAAGACCAGTTAATTTGGAGTATCTCTGTGCGGTTAAAATGTTCAGCCATGGTTGAGAACTACCACACTGTGCAAAGAACTCCACAAGAGTTGGTTTCCCCTTGTTGAATAGCGGAGAATGTCATCCTCTGCCAGAGGTGGGGGTTGCACAGAGCGAAGACCTACAATGGGGGAGGAATATTCTGATACAGGAGTTGAGGTAAGCACTCCGGACAACGAGGCAGAGAGAAGAACTGGGAAAATGAAATGGTAGGGAAGATCCAAAGTGCTTATAGACAGGGAGGGAATTAGTGGGGGTGGTAGGGGATTAGAAGTGGGCATGTGACCATAAAATTATGAACCCGGAAAACTTAGGTACATATTTTAGATATGTATTTATAGATTATCTTGAACATTATTTAACTTTTAAAATATAGTTTAGGTGTGACCGTTGAACACAGTTGACTTAACAAATGTGCTACAACTGAATTATAGGTACAGAGTTAGCAAATCCGTGGCTGCCTGAGGTTGGGGTAGGGGGATGGGCATGGAAGGGGCAGAAGGGAGAGACTGTAGAGTGACCTGAGGAAACGTCTGAGGTGATGGCTATGTTCACTGCCTTGATTGTGATGATGATTTCATGGGTATGTACATATGTCACAGTTCATCCCATTGTACACTTTACACATAGGCAGTTTGTGTGTGTAAGCTCTTTCTCAAGCTATTATCAAAAAAAAAAAAAAGAGAGAGAGAGAGAGAGAGGGAGAGAGATGTGGTAGAAGTCAGATCCAAATGTTGCAATTCCTCTCAGAGCCAGATCACAAACTAAGCGTTATAGTCTCATTAGTTTTAGTTACACCCTTCCATTTTTTTTAAACAAGAGATTATTTTCTCTTATCTTAATGATATCTCTTAATCACCAGAATAGCCATTTTCAAAATCAAATGCATTTTCAAGAGGCAAATGTTTGCTGCCACTAGGAAGCACACAACAAATGGCTCTTATGGGGATTAACTACTTAGAGGAGAGCCTGAGGAATTGAATAAGAATGGCCTGGATTGGCTTTAGAATTAGTGCTTTGGTGGAAGGGCATAAAGGTGGATCAGTGGGATGGAGGGATCCTGGGGTCACATCACCATTTCCCTTTATTCCTGCCCCCAGGGTGGAAAATACCTGAAGTTTAAAGGCCAGTCAGATTCCAGGAGCAGGGCATGCCCCACTGTATACATAATTTATTAATGTGTAGAGGTTTTATGTTAATTTAAAGCCTTCTTGGTGCATGACTGTCTTCCCCCTGCAGTGTCCTGAGAAACTGTAGCCAGGACACCTTTCTGGGCGCCATCATTGTGCCCTAACGCTGTCACCCCGCGGCTGCCTTTGAGGAGGACAGATAATTATGTAAGCAGCATGACTTTCTGATGAACAAATTAAGGCCAATATTTATTAGTAATAACTGCTTTCTCTTACAGTGGATAATGAAAAACTGCAGGGTGGATTCATGTTGTGCTTCCTGGATGATGGATGTGGTATGAGCCCTGGTAAGTTAATTATCCAGATACCTAACTGGCTGTTCGGGGAAACAGAAAATCCATAAAATAAATAAAAATAAATTGAGCTATCTATGCAAAAACAGGTATGGAGCTATTAAGGGAAAATAAACCCCAGACTTAACATATTGTTGAACTTTCTAGATTTAAATATTCCAGCTGACAGAGTAAATTCATTATAATCATCTAAACCAAGACAAAAAGGGAATGTAGATAAATATTGCAAGAAAGATGAAAAGAAGGTATGATTACTTATAAGAAAAAACATCTGGGAGGGGCGCCTGGGTGGCTCAGTTGGTTAAGCGACTGCCTTCGGCTCAGGTCATGATCCTGGAGTCCCGGGATCGAGTCCCGCATCGGGCTCCCTGCTCGGCAGGGAGTCTGCTTCTCCCTCTGACTGGCCCCCCTCTCATGTGCTCTCTCTCATTCTCTCTCTCTCAAATAAAGAAATAAAATCTTTAAAAAAAAAAAAAAACTTATAACATGGGCACCTGGGTGGCTCAGTTGGTTAAGCATTGCCTTTGGCTCAAGTCATGATCCTGAAGTCCTGGGATCAAGTCCCACATTTGGCTCCCTGCTTGGCGGGGAGTCTGCTTCTCCCTCTGACCCTCCTCCCTCTCATGCTCTCTGTCTCTCATTCTCTCTCGCAAATAAATAAAATCTTAAAAAAAAAAAAAATTTAAAAAAAGAAAAAAAAAGAAAAAACATCTGGGAAATGAATGGAAAAGGCGGGGTAACTGGATGGATTTTGAGACTGTTTGAGCTTGCCCTTCAGGTATTGCTTGCAAGAGCCCTGAGGCAGTTTCCAGTGCCTTCAGGCTATTTTTAATTTTCTGCTTAACCTTGAGGAAGAGGTTACCTCTCCTTGTTTTTAGCGGTTTGTTTTTTCTCGGCATGTTCAAAGGGTTAGTAGATTCAGTCAACTATTCTCACCATAATGAACACATCTACAATTCATTGCATGATTTTTTTTTTTTTTTGGTACCTTCAAGGCTAGCCAAAATGCAACACACAGTAGGTGCACAATACCAGTTTACTGTGAAATTGAATTCTTTTTTTTTGAAGATTTTATTGTTTATTTATTTGTCAGGGGGGGAGCGAGAGAGAGCGAGCACAAGCAGGGGGAGCGGCAAGCAGAGGGAGAAGCAGGCTCCCCGCGGAATAGGGAGCCCGGTGTGAGGCTTGGTCCCAGGACTCTGGGATCATGACCTGAGCCAACTGAGCCACCCAGGCATCCTGTGAAATTGAAATATTATTCCCTCTGATAAGGGCTTTGACTCATTTGGGATAGCTTATCCCTGAATTCTTGTTTAACACTTGTCTATGACCCACAAAACAGGATTTTTGACCACTAGGTTAAAAAAATCATGAGGGGAGTTCAAGTAATAGGGAACAGTTCTGGTCTGTTCTATAGCAGCGGAAAGGATGCTCATCACTGCTGGAAGCTCAGAATACAAAGTAAAGCAGTTGTCTTCTTGCTAGTCTCTGAAGTGCTCCCTTGGTATGAATAGTCAGAGATTATTAGCAAGTTTAGAAAATGCTGAAATCACTTACTCAGGTCTCATTCTGACTTTGTCAGGATAATTTTGATTTTTCCAGGTGATTTTGACTCAAAGTATTGTTGGTTCCTTAGTTTTAAATAAGAGAAAGAAGACTGTGAGAAAATCATGATGAAAAAACAGTTTTGTTTTTCACGTCTAGGCTGACCATTTAGTTCATTTTTCTGAATGTTTAAATAACAGAATATCTGATATATTCTAAGGCACTTCCTTAAAGAAAAAAGAAAAAAGAAAAAGAAGCAGCTCCTTTTATAATACAGCCATGAACAAAATGATGAAAACACAGAAAAGTGGCAGATTCAAATCTTCAGAAGGAACTCATACTTCAGTTGACATATACAGGACAATTTTTTTTTTTTTTTAAGATTTTATTTATTTATTTGACAGAGAGTGTGAGAGAGGGAACACAAGCAGGGGGCGTGGGAGAGGGAGAAGCAGGCTTCCCACTGAGCATGGAACCTGATGTGGGGCTCGATCCCAGGATCCTGGGATCATGACCTGAGCCGAAGGCAGCTGCTTCACCAACTGAGCCACCCAGGCACCCTGACATATACAGGACTATTTTTAAAAGTCTACTAGTGTTGAGAGAACAATTACTGTTAACATTGATTGGAAAATCGGGACGCCTGGGTGGCTCAGTTGGTGAAGCGTCTGCCTTTGACTCCGGTCATGATCTCAGGGTTCTGGGATCAAGTCCCGCATTGGCCTCCCTGCTCAGTGGGGAGCCTGCTTCTCTTTCTCCCTCTGCTGCTCCCCCTGCTTGTGTGCTCTCTCTCTGTCTGTCAAATAAATAAATAAAATCTTTAAAAAAAAAAGATACCTATAATATAAATCACATCATATCCTTTCCCTTTTTAAAGCCCTTAGTGGTTTTTCTGTACTTTGGGATATAATTTATATGCCCAGTAATGCTTCCAGTTTCTTGCATTATTTGGCCTTTGTCCACCTCTTTGGCCGTTTCTCATGGCACTTACTCCTTTGCTTATAACACTCCAGCCATACCTGCTGGCCCTTCATTTGAAGCTCATTTCAGATGTCACCTTACGAAAGAGGCCTTCCCTGATCATTCTGTCTGAGGGCCACACTCCTGTTAATTCTCTATCACCTTATCCTGGTTTTATTTTCTTCACTTAATGCTTTTAAAAATTATCTTGTTTATTTGTTTCTAATCTGTTTTTCCTATCATGACATAAATTGCTATGGGCAGGGGTCATGTCAGTGTTCTATACCTGTGCCCAGAACTCTGGCCACCATACGTGGGAGTCTGTGAGATGTGCTTTGAAAACCACGGAATTGGGCGCCTGGGTGGCTCAGTTGGTTAAGCGACTGCCTTCGGCTCAGGTCATGATCCTGGAGTCCTGGGATCGAGTCCCGCATCGGGCTCCCTGCTCGGCAGGGAGTCTGCTTCTCCCTCTGACCCTCCTCCCTCTCGTGCTCTCTGTCTCTCATTCTCTCTCTCTCAAATAAATAAAACAAAAAAACAAAAAAACAAAAAAAACCCCACGGAATATGGTCTCTGACAACCTTGGATTGTTATCCTTACAGTAGCATTCATAGGCTGTTTCACCTTGGGCATGTTACATATAATCTTTGAACTTAAATTTCCTCATCCATAACATGCAGATCGTCATCATGATATCAACTATGTAGGTTTGTTATAAATATTGACTAGGCAGTGCATGTAAAGTATATAATATAGTCCCTAGCATATACTAAACAGTAAATGGTAGCTAATGTTGTTATTATGGATACCCTCACCTAATACCCAGCCCTTTATAAGAACATGCGATAGAATGTCCAGTTGGCTTCAGATAAGCAGAGTATCTGGTAGCCCTTACGTACCACACACCAGGTGTGCATGTCTGCACACAGACTGACACTGGTCTTCAGAACATTTCCAGAGTTCCAGAGCACACATTCAGGTAGGCCAACTGGGAGACCCATTTCTATCTTTCCTTGTGTCCCTAGGAGCATTCTGGTTTCTGGGGGTACATATATTTTGAAGTTGAGATGATTCTTCTCTAGAATTTCCGAATGCCCTGGAGAGATCTGGAGAATGACTCTGAGAGTCTGGAACAAGTGGCCCTTCATCCCCAGGGAGTGTCAGACCAGAAGCCATTCTGCCCTGCTTGGTCTTCCATGGAGCTGGCTAAGGGCCAGATTCATGGAAAATGACTAGTGGTACAGATAATTTTTTTTTTTTTAAAGATTTTATTTATTTATTTGACAGAGAGAGACAGTGAGAGAGGGAACACAAGCAGGGGGAGTGGGAGACGGAGAAGCAGGTTCCCCGCTGAGCAGGGAGCTCGATGCGGGGCTCGATCCCAGGACGCCGGGATCACGACCCGAGCCGAAGGCAGACGCCCAACGACTGAGCCACCCAGGTGCCCCCAGATAATTTTAACACGTATAATTTATTGGCACTTATCAAGTGGCCTGTACTGTGTTCAGGGTTTCACAAACAGATGATCTCCTTTTGTGTATTTGTCTTCATCAACAAACCTATGATCTAGGTCTTAGTAGTTCCCTTTTAGAGATGAGGAAATTAAGACTCAGAGTTTAAACTCTGTTTACCCAAGGTCATATGGCTAGGTCTGTCTGACCTCCTTCAGTATATTACAGTTAAGATCCTGGTCAGAGATCATGGAGCCTGACAAGAATCCTTGTCACTGGGCTGACCCAAGAGGTATGGATTTGCCCTAATGTCCTGAGATATGTGTGACATCCTGACAACTGGACCTGTGGCCAGTGTCAATGATTCATAATTTCTAACCACCTATATGTCTTTGTCAATTATAGAGGAAGCTTCAGATATCATTTACTTTGGAACATCCAAGAAACGGTCATCAACCTTGAAGTTTATTGGGCAATATGGTAATGGTCTTAAAAGGTGAGAATTTTTTTTTTTCTTTAAGGCATGTATTATTGATACTGGGAACAATATTTATGTAAAGGCAACCTTATACAGAATGATAGGTTTGTGAAGCTCAAAACATATATATAAACTGGAGAGTCCTACCTTGTTTTGGGATTTCCATACCGATAACTGACTTGAATCTTTACAATATTTGTAAATTTAATTCTCATATAGGGGATGAATTGTCTCTCAGGAAGCAGAAGCCCTGTACTTCAGAGCTTCCTTGAATCTCTATGTTTCTCTTGTTTTTCAGAGCATATGTTATTGCAGGTGTAATTATGTGTCCACAGCTTATTTTATTAGTCTGCCTCAGTGTAAGGTGAGGACAAGGGTATATCGTCACCCATGTGACACCTGCTACGGACAGATGATTGTTCTTTTCTTGAGTCCTGGACAGCCCCTTATTTCTAGCTGCCCTGTCTCAAGCAAGGGTGTGGAGCTAGATTGGTTCAAATCCATCTGCTCTACTTTGAGGAAAAAAATAATATTTTCACCCTTTTGGTGATGGGTCAGCAAAACAGGGGAGTTACTTCTATGAAAGAACAATTCATTACAGCACACAGTTTCGTGCCCGCCTATTTTTTCTTTTCAGTGTTTGAGAGGTAAACCAGTATGTTCTTGTTTTTTAATATAGTGGATCCATGAGGATTGGGAAAGACTTTATTCTTTTTACAAAGAAGGAAGAAACGATGACCTGTGTGTTTTTTTCTCAGACATTCTGTGAAAGAGAAGGTCTTACTGAGGTAGGAGTTGAGATTTTCCTTTGGTTTCCATGGTAACAGTGTTGTTTTCATTTACCATCTCAGGAGGTGAAGTCTACAGCAGTTCTTTTCTGATTATGATTTAGAAATTTAGGAATGTATTTGGGAAGTGGAGAGAGGATGGCTGGACATTCTTGGGGGGGTCATTGGAGGCATGTCCTGTTGACCAATTTTTTTTTTTTTTAAGAATCCGTGGCCACTTATTTTTCTTGGGTAGCATTTTTTTTTAAAATAGATTTTATTTATTTATTTGAGAGAGAGAGAGAGAGTGAGCATGAGCAGGGGTGAGAGGGGCAGAGGAAGAGGGAGAAGCAGGCTCCTTGCTGAGCAGGGAGCCTGACACAGGACTCGATCCCGGGACCCTGGGATCATGACCTGAGCCGAATCAGGTGTGTAACCAACTGAGCCACCCAGGTGCCCCCCTGTTGACCATTCTTGAGTGGGTTATTAACTCAAGGCAGTTTTCAGAATGTTATTTTCATTATCCATGTACCCGAATCTCCCAGAATAAGAGGCTCCCTTTGGCACAGTGAGCTTTTTGGAAGGAGCCTGCAAAACATTTCCACCATTTGTGCCATAAATGGATTATCATTTTAAAAATAAATATTGGATTAAAAGACTTGGAATACAAAATCTAAAGAAACTGAGTGCAAAATAGATTTAACACTGTAACCCAGTAACCATAATTTCAACTCCATTTGATGACCTAGCTACGCTTTATTAATTTGCAGTGTCTGAGTTTTACTACTCACAATGTCAGTGTAATTCAATAATTCAGGTTAAGGAACGACCCAGCACTGGTTAGACCCTGTGGAAGGTAGAAAACCAGCAGAAGATCATCTGACCATCAAAGGGGTCATAAAATATAGGCAAACACATGTGAATTGGATACATAACAAAATGAGGGTGTTTAAAAAGAATGCTGTTCAGTGAGTATGCATTTCTGCTGTTACAAAGTTGTCAAAAGCAAAGGTATGGATGGAGAGATTAGAGAGCCTCGATTGGTCAATGAGGGCTTTATGCAGTGAGCACCACTTGCAGCTGTAAAGGCTGGTATGTGGAGAGAAGTGGCACGCAGCAGCTCTCAGACCTGGACAGGAGTATGGGGTTGAAAGGACAGTGGGGATGTGAGGTTGTCCCCCAAGGGTGCAGCATGCCCACCGGCCGCGGTGGGGTGGGGCTGGCTAAGCAACAAATCTGTAGGCGATAGGGAGTAGCTGAGTGGGAGACTGTTAGAAAGAAAAGCAATGCTTTAAGCATTTATGTTGCCATTTATATATGTAAAGGCATGGAAAATTGGGCCAAAGCTGAGGTTATAGCTTTTCTAACATGGGCCATTTCCTTTTTTTTAAAAAAAAAAAAACAAAAACAAAAAACCTAAAACCAGGAACCCCTTCCCATTTCTACTTTGACCCAGGCAAACTCTTTCAACAATATTAGCTGATTTTTTTCACTATTTCCCTGCATATCTCTATATAACATACTTGTATTACTACTTCTTGATTTGATGTATTATGTATTAATTGCTCATTATAAAAGGATCTATATATTATTGTTTCATCTGTTTGTATCACACATACATACTTTCCAATTCTCCACCTTCAAGGTAGCTCCATTGTCATTTTACTTATGCTAATGTTCAGTATTTACGTTGTAAGACTATATAAACACTATTCACACTGTATCCTGTCATAAACGAATTTTTTCCTTTTTCTGCACAATTTTTTCTTTTCCCTGGAATTAGTAATTGTCTCCTTAGTGTTTTATGTACTTAGCATTGTCCTGAGTATTTGCTTGGTTTTCCGTCTTTATCACTATGTTAACCCCAGTCTCCAGCTACATTCTTCACTGTTCCACCTTCCTGAAGACTCTGCCCTGGAATCTTCTTGCTGCCCCTCACTCCTGCTGTCCACGGCTGGTGTTCCGCTGTGCTCCCAGGACCTGCCTTGTCCAACATGTCTTCTGTTAGCTTTCTTAATAAGGATGCACGAGAAGTCAAGTGTTTTGAGACTTCACATGCATGAAAATATTTTTATCCTACCTGAACACTCAGTTTAGCTTGTTGTTATTTGTAGGTTGGAGTGAGTTTTCTTTCAGGAATTGGAAGCCATTGCTTCATTATCTTCTTATTTCTAGCATTGTCATTGAGAAGTCTGAAGCCATTTTAATTTCTGAGTCTTGTGTGTAACTTACTCTTTTTTTTCCCCCCTTCTACTCTTTGAAGCAGTAGAATCTTCTTTGTCTCCAATGTTCTGATGTTAAGTATTTTGCTTTTGTGTGGGTCTGTTTGCATCCATTGTGCTGGTTGCTTACTGGACATTTTCAATCTGGAAATACATGTTCTTCAGGTTGGGAACGTTTTTCTGTAATATTTATGATTTTCTTTCATTCGTATTTTCTTTTCTCTCTTTTTGCAACTTCTGTCCTTAGATCTTGGACACCTAGAACTGGTTCTTAAATTTTCTTATCTTTTCTCTCCAATTTTCTGTGTTTTATTTTCTGGGAGATTTTCTAATATTTATTCTTCCAACCCTTTCATAAATATTTTTCTGTAGTCATATTCTTCATTTCCAAGAAGTGTGTTAAATTCTTTCAGTATTCTTTTTTAAAGACATATAGTTATGTTTCATGGATACAATATTTCCTTTTAGTGCTCTGAAGATATTAACAATGATTGACTTTTCTTTTCCTCTGAAATTTTCATCTTCCTTGTATGGTTTTTGTTTCCGATGAGTTGCTTTGTTTGTGCTTGTTTATTTGGTCTGTATTTATCATATTAGAGGCTTTTCTCCGATGGCTATCAATCCTGAATACTTTAAATAGAGTATTCCAATACAATTTTGATCAAAAGCTCTGCGAGGGTGGGGTTGGGGGTGGGGGGCTTTGCAGCTATGAGTGTCACAATAGTGAACCCTAGCTGAGCTGTATTATTGGGAAGCCCTCAATGTAATTTTCTTTATGTCTTTCCTTCTGGGCTAGTCCAATTTCTCAGAGAAGACTCCTACAGTCTTCTGCCTGAAGGCCTAGCTGACAGTTTTCTGGGGCCCAAATGAGAGACGAGATCTGAGTTCTCAGCATCCAGTATGTATACCTTAATCCCTCTGATCTCAGGTCCCCCTGACAACTGTGCCTGACATATCCTCTAATCCAGAAATGCTTTGTTGTACTCTTTCCAGAGAATAAGCATCCAGTCTCTGTGGAGGTGGGGGAGCTGCTGCCAGATGGGGATCTGGATGCTACTTCTGTTTCACTTCCCCCTTTATCCCACCCCCAGAGTGAACTCATGCCATCAAACTCTGAGCCTTTTAGCGTATTCCAAATTGTAAACAGGCTGGTTTTCTCTTCTGGCATGGGCCTCAGATTGGTTTTCCTGGATTTGCTGTCATGTACTGTTCAACTTCTAAAGTGCTGATACTGTTGTTCCTTCTGCCATCCTACCCATATTTCATTAGGGGCTGAAGTAGATTCCATCTGTCCCCACATTAGACAATGGAGCATTTTAAAATAAAACGCTGAGTATACATAATTGTTTTGTGTCTTTCTCTTATAAAACTAGAATACAGGGGGAAATAAACTTTTAACTTTGTGTTTTGTAATTTGGCTAGATGAAGAATGGACTGAATTAGGATCAGATGAAAGGATGATGGTTTTTATTTGTGTACTTCATAGTAAATTGATGTGTGCGTTTTTTTAATAGGTTGTTGTTCCAATACCTTCATGGTTAACAAGAACCAGAAAATCTGTCACAGATGATCCTCAAAAATTCTCAACAGAATTGTCTATAATTTTTAAGTACTCTCCATTTAGAAATGAAGCTGAACTGATGCAGCAGTTTGATGTGATCTATGGGAAATGTGGTAAGATCATCAAAACTCTGAAGTTTTGTTAGAAGTATTTGTTTTTAGTGTCTTTCAAAAGATACTTTACGTACGCTTTTATATTTTTCTATTTATAATACCATGCAGGATCTCACATGGGGGCAGTTATTCATTATATCCACATGAATTTTGTCTTAAGTGAATCTAAACGTGAATAGCTCTAAGTCCCTGATACTGGGAGAAAGACTTGTACTTGCACGAGCTTGGTGAAGACTGGATACAGAGAGGATGACATAGTCTGTGACCATAGGGGATCCATAATTCCTGTACTACGTAGCAGAGTTAGGAGATGTTTACTGTAGTGTCTACGATTAGATGATCTCATGTATGTAAGACAGCAATTTATAAGCCAGTGAATCCAGGTTTCCGAGGCAGAGAGTTAGCAAAAGCTTTGTGGACATTTTCCACATTAACAGATCTTTCTGTATATTCTTTATTTCTGTATTCTTTCAACCTGCACCAGCTTTCTACTCAACATGTAGAATGCACTGTGTCTACTAACATTTTCCAGTGCCAATCTTTCTCCAGATGTCCACCTTTCATATCTAAAAATAAGAAGAATCCTACTCTAGAGAAAGCTACGTGCATTTTCCTTTTTGCAACTCCTTGTTTTATATAATGTTTCAGTAAAATTCTGAGAAATTTGTTTCTGACTTGGCTTGTATTACCTTCAAAATTTCTTCTCTAATTTGTGGCATTTTGTTTAAAAATGATTTTTTGCCATCCTTTCCCTTTTCTTTTAGAAGAAAACTAGTGGCAATTCAATGAATATTAGTCTTATTAATGTGTACATGATATACCTTTTTTTATTTTTAGAAAGAGAGTATGTGCAAGCTGTGGGGGAGGGGCAGAAGGAGATGGAGGGAGAGAATCTTAGGCAGGCTGCATGCTCAGCGTAGAAACTGATCTGGGGCTCCATCTCATGACCCTGCGATCATGACCTGAACCAAAATTAAGAGTTAGACGCTCAACCAACTGAGCCACCCAGGTGCCCCTATATATGACATACTTTAAGGACAGCTAACGTGATTTGTTAGTTGACTTTTAACTGTGAAATGCTCATGTAAATACTAAAGAAGGGTGTACTGTTTCTTGAATACTTTTCTAAATGCTTTGTAAAAATTAACACATTTAATTCTCAAAATTATTCATGTGCTCCATTGTGGAGATTAGAAAACATTAGGTTCAAAGAGGTTAGGAAATTTATCCAAGGTCATTGCAACTGGTAAATAAATGGTTGATGCAGGATTTAGACATAGGCATTCTTAGTCACTGTGCTGTTTGTTCTCTCTTGGGTTTTAGTACTACCAAGAGAGGTGTAATTGGTTGTTCTTTTAATTTCTCTGACAATCCTGTTTGTCTTTGTACCATACTCAATTTTGTAAAGAATTTGGATTATTTTGTTAGCTATGCTTTAGAGCAGGGGTCAGCAAATGTGGCCTGCAGGTCAAACCCAGCCATACTTGTTTTTGTAAATAAAGTTTTATTGGAATACAGCCACACTCATTCATTTATGTATTCTTTGTGGCAGCTTTCATACTACAATGATGGAGGTGAGTTGTGAGTAGACGTGACAGAGACCATTTGGCCTGCAAAGCCTGAAATGTTTGTTGTCTGGCCCTTTACAGAAAGTCTGCCAACACCTATTATGGGGTCTAAAAACAATTCTTCATATTTGTACAAATTTTTAAAACTCATCTTTGTTCTTTTGTGCATTGATTCCATCCATGAGACCTTTACCCACAATACAAATTTAGCTCAGACTCCTAACAATTTTCATAATGCAAATTATGAAAAAGTGCCAAAGTGTAAGAATTCACATTGAGAAACTTAACAATGATTTGAATAGGAATAAGACCTATAATGTAGAAACTCAACACTCTTTGGCAGAGAGTGGAATTTGCCCTGAGACCTCTATCCTGGAACTTACCAAGCACATTATTTACTGAAGTACAGAAGGAAATTTGGTCTAGAGTAGGCTTAATTCCACAGATGAGATAATAGCACCATGACTAATATTTAGCGTAGTTAAAGTATTGACAAGTCAAACGTCCTTTTTTTCTACTAGGTACTTTGCTGGTTGTTTATAACTTGAAGCTTTTGCTTAGCGGAGAACCAGAATTGGATGTTAAGACTGACAAGGAAGACATACTGATGGCTGGAGCTCTTGAGGAGTGAGTAGTGTGTGTTTGACAGAATGTCTGTCAGTAAGGCCAGCGAGCTGGCTTTGGAGCGCAGCATCCTAGTTCTAGGTCTAAGGCCCCTGTCCTTAGGGTCTAGGACAATTCATTTTATCCCAGTTATAGATGAGGTAAGTTAGGCTAGACCACTGATTCCCAAACCAGGCTGACCCTCTGAATGACCCGGATAGCTTCTTAAGAAGCAAAGGATCTTGTCTTATCCCAAATTCTGCTGAGTAAGAATCTCCCGATATCAGGCCTAGGAATCAGCCTTTTTCACATGTGACTCAGATGTGGCGGCACATTTGGGAACCACTGGAATAGCACCTCTAAGCTTCTCTAATTCCGAAACTCCTATTTTATGAATGTTAAAACTGAAAAAAAAAAAAACCCTCAGAGTTCATTATCCATTACATGTCATTAAAAATGGGCATCAGGGGCGCCTGGGTGGCTCAGTCATTAAGCGTCTGCCTTTGGCTCAGGTCATGATCCCAGGGAAGCCTGCTTCTCTCTCTCCCACTCCCCCTGTTTGTGTTCCCTCTCTCGCTGTGTCTCTCTCGTCAAATAAATAAATAAAATCTTAAAAAAAAATAAAAAAAATAAAAAAATAAAAATGGGCATCAGTATGGTGTAAAGCAAAAAGAAATATGACCAGCTAACAATTCAGAATGACCTTATGAACTTCATACTTAGAGTTTATAAGTGAATAAATGGACACATTCATTTTTCTTGGCTATTAGGGATCCATAGGAAACAGAATAAAGAAGCATTGGAGAGCATGAGTGAAAAGTATGGAGAAATAATGAAATAGTGACTGAACCTAAGTTTCTCCAAAATAACTTTGTATTTGAAATTTACCAGCTTGAGCCTGCAGTCTCTTAGTGTCAGAACTCTGGAGCTGGAAGGGATTTTGAAGGAATTAAATTCATTCTGATTCATTTTAATTAAATACTGGTATTGTCCAGTGGAAATGTAATGAGAGACACAAATATGAACCCTATATGAAATCTAAATTTTCTAGTAGCCATATTAGGAAAAGTAACCAGAAACAGGTCAAATTAATTTTAATAATGTTTTATTTAATCTGGTATATATAAAGTAAGATTTTAATATGAAAAGTAGTAATGAAACATTTTATACTCTTTTTTGCCTACTAGATCCTTGAAACCTCGTGTGTGTCTTACACAGATAGTGCGAGTCAGTTTGGACTAGTGCCCACCGGCCACATTTGGCCAGTGGCTACCATATCGGATAGTGCAATTTTAGATTAAGAGATGGAGACCCAAGTAAATACATAAACTTAGCAGAGAATTTCTTTTTCTTTTGCCTTTGAGGTGAGATTTGAAGGTCCCTTCCCCCATTAGAAAATTTAATGTTTGATAATGCACTTTTAGATTATCTTTTCTACTTTTTTCTAATTTATATTTTTCTTCATTTCATTCTAATGCATAATTCTTGATTTACACAGAAATGAAGGTTGGTTTTTTTTCGTTTGGAAAAAAAAAAAAATCCAGCCTCTTTACTGTTGTACAAATGCTGGGAACCCTTTTGGCAACATTAACACGCCAATATCAGAAAGGAGACCCAGAACTGTTAACCGGCACTTCCATTACCACGTCCCCCTTCCCCCTGGTCCCACCCTTCTGTCTAACAGCTGCTTCCAAAACCAATATCTCATGCTATTTAAAAGCTCTGAGCCCAAATCTTCCAACAGTTATCTGTCGGAGTGCCTTGGCATTTCAGCACTAGCATCAGAAAACAAACACATTAGTGGAGGAATAATTTGACAGCTAATTTCTTTGGGAAAAAGTTCTTACTGTTTCCAGATTGTTTAATGAAGTCAGAGGCTTCTTAAGCCATTTAAGCAGTTAATCACAAAATGAAGAAAATGGATCAGATCCAGGATATGTATAGTTTAATTTTGGAACATGGACCACATTGGATTTGTTTGCTTTTTCAACAACATTTTTTTATAGTTTAATCATAAGAAAGGCCTTTTTAAGACAGGTTGGAGGATTTATGAGGATGAGTTGTACAGAGGAGACATTATTTCTCCAGCAGGGGTGCTATTTGTACATTTCATAGCTTCTGATTTGAGTCTCACAGTAGTGCCAAGGAGGGAGAGCAGTGCGCCTCCTGGGGGGGGTGGGGATGGTGTATAGTTTTCCCCTCTGCAAAGTCAGTGGGCTTTGACATTAACACCCAATTCCTCTTCATTAAGGGACTGGGAAAACGTTAACTCTTGCAGCTGAACGAATACTCGAGTGAAAGACGGATCTTTTTCTGACTGTTCTTACATTTATGACTTCTGATACATGAACTGCTAACCAAGAACAGTTTACATAATCTTGGTTTTAAGAACAAGTGGTTTAGTAATGTAACAACTCCTTTGCCACTTCTTTTTCTTATGGTTATGGTGTCCCCCTTAAAGCCTCTGGGTATGATTCTTTTTTTTTTTTTTTAAAGATTTTTTATTTATTTATTTGAGAGAGAGAATGAGAGAGAGAGCACGAGAGGGGGGAGGGTCAGAGGGAGAAGCAGACTCCCCGCTGAGCAGGGAGCCCGATGCGGGACTGGAGCCCGATGCGGGACTCGATCCCGGGACTCCAGGATCATGACCTGAGCCGAAGGCGGTCACTTAACCAACTGAGCCACCCAGGCGCCCCCTCTGGGTATGATTCGTCCTCTGTTCAAAACAAGTTTCAAACCTTGGAACTATGCAATTTCCACCTTTGGTCTTAGATGGTGTGGTCCTGCTGATTTTGAAAATAATTTAATTTTCTACATAGAAATAGGAAAATTCAAGCTTTCAGGCTTTTTTTCTGACACATTTTTCTTCCAATTTTGTTTCTTATAAAATCAAAAATGAAACAATATTTTAAAAAATTTTTAAAGAATTTATATATCATAATTATTAATTTTTGTTATTCAATTCTAGTGTTTTTTTTAAGTGTGATTTCTCATTTTTTTTTCATTTATGATTTGCTTCTGAACTTTAAGTTATTATGTAGTCTTGGAAAGTCTCATTTCATAATGATTTCTTGATAAGTGGTTTTACAATAGTCCATTAAATTGATTCATCATAGTTTCTATAACCATTTCTTTATTTTTGGAGAATAGCATTGGTCCCAGTGTTTCACATTATTTATAGATAATATTGAAATAAGCATTTTCATACAGATGGATTTTTTTATTCTTTTGAATTTTTTTTTTTTTTTTTTGACAGAGAGAGACACAGCCAGAGAGGGAACACAAGCAGGGGGAGTGGGAGAGGGAGAAGCAGGCTCCCCGCAGAGCAGGGAGCCCGATGTGGGACTCCATCTCAGGACCCTGAGATCATGACCTGAGCCGAAGGCAGTCGCTCAACCGACTGAGCCACCCAGGCACCCTATTCTTTTGAATTTTTAAAAAGATTTTATTTATTTATTTGAGAGAGAGAGAAAGAGCCCCATGAGCGGGGGGGGGGGGGGGCAGAGGAAGAGGGAGAAACACATTCCCCGCTGAGCAGGGAGCCAGATGTGGGGCTCAATCCCAGGACCCTGGGATCATGACCTGAGTTGAAGGCAGACACTTAACGACTGAGCCACCCAGATGCCCTTAAATTGTCTTTTTAAATTATTTTTATTTATTTTTAAAGATTTTATTTATTTATTTGACAGAGAGAGAGACAGAGAGGGAACACAAGCAGGGGGAGTGGGAGCGGGAGAAGCAGGCTTCCCGCTGAGCAGGGAGCCTGATGCGGGGCTTTATCCCAGGACCCTGGGATCATGACCTGAGCCAAAGGCAGATGCTTAATGACTGAGTCACCCAGGAGCCCCAGAATTGCTTTTTTTTTTTTTTTTACAGACAAATTCCCAAGAAGGGAACTATTAAGTCAAAGTGTCCGGATTTTCATATAGTTCTTGTGAATATTTGATATCAGTTTTAAACTTTGCAATCCAAACCC
The DNA here is from genome assembly GCF_011800145.1 of Mirounga leonina. Classification (NCBI taxonomy): domain Eukaryota; kingdom Metazoa; phylum Chordata; class Mammalia; order Carnivora; family Phocidae; genus Mirounga; species Mirounga leonina. Next base: position 100,840,554 of record NW_023270268.1, read on the forward strand.
TTTATCTGCTTTGGGCTGAGGCTCTACCACCATAATCCAACCGTCAGCAGGGCCTTGTTGCAAGATGACAATAACCTCATGAAAATTTCATTAGGAGTGATGTTCAAGTACACAGGCAGTGGCATGTGCTTTGGCAGTATCAGTCTAAAGACAACCTGTTTTCACTTAAATTAAAAAAAAAATATGTAGATAGATAAGTCATCTCAGAATTTCAGAATCAGATGAGGCAGAAGTTTGCATTGAACATGTGATATATAAAATCAGAATTTGAATCTGTGAATGTGGCATGTGGAGAGTGCCAGGGAATCATACATAGTTGCAGGGTGATATGCAGAAAGTAGGTTATATCTTCAGGAAAGGAATCTGCCATGTTAAATTTAGGCCAAATGCCCTAAAAGGGAAGATGACAATACGAAGGATAACTTTGTAAGAAATCAAAAGAAAGTTAAGACTTTGGAACAAAGAGGCCAGGGAAGGGCTGAGAATATAGAATATGAATGAAAATAATAGTGAACTAAGGACAGGAAATAAGAGGTTTCTTCAGAGCCGGCTTAGACAATATTTGTTAATTTATGTTGTGGTAATTTTTGGAACTCCAGACCAAGTCCCACATGTCAAACTTTTGCAAATTTTACCCCCACCCAGCTCCTGTTTTTGTTTTTGTTTTTTTCTTTTGAATTAGTCAAAACAAAATCGGGTTAACTTGTTCTCTCCTCTCCCTGGTGGCTGTTAGTAAGCTTTAGTTACAATCACACAGATGATTAAAATCAGAGTGATTTGCAGAGGTCCTCTGTTGATTGATTGCAGTAGCACTGAGCAAATGGAAGGTGACAGGTCGTAGAGGGGAGGGTATGAAATGCCTCACATGTGGTCAGTATCAGTTGGCATCTGCAGAGTTGACAGGGTTGTAATTCTCCTACTGTATTCCGTACCCAGAGAGTCTGTGTAGATAGTAGGTATGGAATTACTCTATCATTCAGATGTTTTAAATTCCATTCATAGGACATAGAATTCTTTATGTGGATACCAGCATGGAATTATAATTTCATAATTGAGATCTTGAAATTTCATTTAAGGTATGCCACCAACTCCTGGATCCAAGTGTTAGTTTTCTTCATGCTCTCCTGTCTCTCACTCTTCATTGTAGTCTACCTGGGACAGTAATCTTTGGGGCAGTGGGTGGAGTGGGCCTCTGTAGTACACAAATATGAGTTGATTGAAAACTACTCAAACATGCATAAATACATCAATCAGTGTAACAGTGCTTTCTCATTCTCTACCCCAGCACGCCCTCCCCCCAATCTCTCTTCTATAGAAGTCATTCTGCAACTTGGGTTTTTAAGTATGTCATCTAGATTTATCAGTATTTGTCAGTTTATGTTAAAGTCATACTTTTTTTTTCTTAGCTTTTTCTTTTGATGTAATTTAGACTTTTCAACAGGGTTGTAAAGATAATACAAAGAATTCCAATATACCTTTCCCTCAGATTCCCCAGATGTTGATACTCTCACGCTTGTTTTATCATTCTTCCTCTCCCTCTCCTTCTCTTTATGCGTGGTAGGGATCCATGCATTCCTTTTAATTTTAAGGGTAATAATCTGTCACTACCAGTATTTTGTGGCTAAAGTTGTCTTAGATTTGGCTAGTGGGAGCCTGTTCAAGCTGGCTTTTTTATTTTTTAATTTAAATTCAATCAATTAACATATAGTGTATTATTAGTTTCAGAGGTAGAGGTCAGTGATTCATCAGTCTTCTATAATACCCGGTGCTCATTACATCATGTGCTCTCCTTAATGTCCATCACCCAGTTAGCCCGCCCCTCCACCCGCCTCCCCTCCAGCAGGTTTTTTCCTATGATTAAGAGTCTCTTATAGTTTTTCTCCCTCTATGATTTTGTCTTTGTTTTATTTTTTTCCTCTCTTCCCCTGTGATCCTCTGCCTTATTTCTAAAATTCCACATATCATTGAGATCATATGATAATTGTCTTTCTCTGATTGACTTATTTCACTTAGCATAATACCCTCTAGTTCCATCATGTCAATGCAAATGGCAAGATTTCATTTTTTTGATGGCTAAGTAATATTCCATTGTGTGTGTGTATGTGTGTGTGTGTGTGTGTGTGTATATATATATATATATATACACCACATCTTCTTTATTCATTATATATATAAATGCCACATCTTCTTTATCCATTCATCTGTTGATGGACATCTGGGCTCTTTCCATAGTTTGGCTATTGTGGACACTGCTGCTATAAACATTGGGGTGCATGTGCCCCTTCAGATCACTACATTTGTATCTTTGGGATACATCCCTAGTAGTGCAATGGCTGGGTCGTAGGGCAGCTCTATTTTCAACTTTTTGAGGAACCTCCATACTGTTTTCCAGAGTGGATACACCAGCTTGCATTCCCACCAACAGGTAAGAGGGTTCAGTTCCCCTTTCTCTGCATCCCTGCCAACATCTGTCATTTCCTGACTTGCTAATTTTAGCCATTCTGACTGGTGTGAGGTGGTATCTCATTGTGGTTTTGATTTGTATTTCCCTGATGTCAGGTGATGTTGAGCACTTTTTCATGTGTCTGTTGGCCATTTGGATGTCTTCTTTGGAGAAATGTCTGTTCATGCCTTCTGCCTATTTCTTGATTGGATTATTTGTTCTTTGGGTGTTGAGTTTGATAAGTTCTTTATAGATCTTGGATACTAGCCCTTTATCTGATATGTCATTTGCAAATATCTTCTCCCATTCTGTCGGTTGTCTTTTGGTTTTGTTGACTGTTTCCTTTGCTGTACAGAAGCTTTTTATCTTGATGAAGTCCCAATAGTTCATTTTTGCCTTTGTTTCCTTTGCCTTTGGAGACGTGTCTAGCAAGAAGTTGCTGCGGCTGAGGTTGAAGAGGTTGCTGCCTGTGTTCTCAAGGATTTGAATGGATTCTTGTCTCACATTTAGGTCTCCCATCCATTTTGAGTCTATTTTTGTGTACAGTGTAAGGAAATGGTCCAGTTTCATTCTGCATGCGGTTCAAGCTGGCTTTTGTGTTCTTTTGACATATCACCATCATTTTAAAACATTTTTTGGCATCATAAGATGTTCCAGGCTCATATTATACTTCTTCTGTTGCTGTAATGCAATCAGCCATTTCTCCAAGGAATCCTGGTTTCTTTTATTGGATAATTGTAGTCCTCATTTTTTAAAATGATTTTTTTAAAAATGTCTGTAAAGTAATAAATTACTATACATTGTTGTATAACAGTTTTTGCATAATATTCAGTTATTTTACATTGATATGTTGTACATCAATACTCCCTTACTGATGATGGGAACTTAGTTTGACTTCACTTTTTCACTATTTGAGCAATGCTAATATATTTTTTTAAGATTTTATTTATTTGAGAGAGAGAAAGAGAGAGCAGGCAAGCAGCAGGGAGGTGCAGAGGGAAGGGAGAGAGAGAATCTCAAGCAGACTCTCCACTGAGTGCAGAGCCTGATACAGGTCTTGATCCCAGGACTCCAAGATCATGACCTGAGCTGAAACCAAGAGTTGGCTGCTTAACTGACTGAGCCACCCAGCTGCCTCGACACTTGATCTTTTTTTTAATTAAAATTGTATTTAGGTAATTGTAGACTCATAAGCAGTTATAAGAAATAATAGAGAGAAATCCTGTGTACCCTTTGCTCAGGTTCCCCATTGCTGTTACTTTGCTAAACTTGGAGTACAATATCACAACCAGGATATTGACATTGATACAATCTACCTAGCCTGGTGCAAATCCACCAGTACATCAGCACAAGGATCCTTCTTGTTGCCTTTTTCTTTTTCTTTTTTTAAATTTTATTCATTTATTTGAGAGAGGGAGAGAGAGAGAGCGTGAGTGAAAAAGCACAAGCAGGAGGAGTAGCAGAGGGAGAAGCAGACTTCCCGCTGAGCAGGGAGCCCCAATGTGGCATGAGCCAAAGGCAGCCCCGTTTAACTGAGCCACCCAGGTGTCCCCTTCCTGTTGCCTTTTTTTTTTAATTTAAGATTTTATTTATTTATTTGACAGAGACATAGCAAGAGAGGGAGAAGCAGTCTTCCCGCTGAGCAGGGAGCCCGACGCGGGGCTCAATCCCAGGACCCTGGGATCATGACCTGAGCCAAAGGCAGATGCTTAATGACTGAGCCACCCAGGCACCCTGCTGTTGCCTTTTATAGCCACATACACCCTCCCTCCTCTCTCCCCACTTGACTTTTAAAATTGTTAGTATTGTCCTTTGTCTAACAGCAATTTTTGATATTTTGAGGTCAAATCTGCAATATATTTCTTTATGAGTTTCTTTCGCATTTCTAGACTCAGATAGGTGTTCTTTAACAAATATATTTTCTTATCATTTTTTTTAATATTCATAGTTTATTTCTGTAGCTTTTTAATCTATCTGGAATTTGTTTTTTGAACATAGCATGTACATGGGGGAGGACAGATTAATATTTTCTAATGGATATAGCATTTTAAAAATAGTTCAGCCTTTCTTGTTTGAGATGCATCACTAATATAAACTAAATTCTCATATCATATATGGATCTGTTTCTAGATGGCCTATTTCTTTTCATATATTTTTTTCTATTCTCACTTCATTAAAACTTTTTAATTGCTATAGCCTTTATAATGTGTTTTGATATTTGGTAGGGCACGTACTCCTTCACTGTCCTTTTTAAAAATATTATGATTGTTCTTGCAGATGTTCTTTTCCATGTAGAGCCTCAATTTTCATATCCAAAAATGGCAATAATAATAGCAGTAGTGTTAATAGTAATATATCACAGGGTTGTTGTGAAGCTTACATAATGTATGTACTGAAAAGTGCTTAGACCACTACCTGGCACAGAGTTAATACTCAGTAATTGTTGGATATTATTATATCTTCATAGGACTTACACATTTCTTGTTAAGTTCATAGGTATTATGACTATTCTTGGCACTCAAATAAGATTTTTTCTCTATTGCTTTTTCTAATTATTTGTTAATGTACAGATAGGAAAACCATTGACCTTTTTTTTTTTTTTTAAGATTTTATTTATTTTAGAAAGAGTGAGTGGGGGAAGGGCACTGGGAGAGGGAGTCTCTAAAGCAGACTCCACTTGATCCTACAACCTTGAAGTCATGACCTGAGCTGAAATCAAGAGTTGGACGCTTACCTGACTGAGCTACCCAGGCATCCCAAAACCATTGACTTTGTGGATTTTGTACCTTGCCATTTACTGAATTCTTTTATTTTAATAGTTTTCAGTTGGATTTTCTGTTTTTATTTGCAAATCTTTATTTGCAAATAGTGATGGTTTTGTGTCTTCATTTCTATTACTCATTCTGTTTTTTTGTTTTAACTAATTAGTTAACTAAGAGTGATAATGACAGATGTGATTTTGGTTTGTTTCTGTCTTAATGGAATTCTTTTATCTTTGACCATTAGATATGATATTTATTCTAGTTATTATTCCTTTTAATCAATGCCTTTTGTCAAACTTAGGAAGTTATTTTATTTCTAGTTTATTGAGTGACTTTTATTTTTCACATCAGGAAATTGGTGTTAAGTTTTTGTCAATGCTTTTTGACATCTGTTGAGGTGATTTGGTTTTGTTTTTCTCTTTTAATCCGTTAAAGCAGTATATTATTCTAGTAAAGTTTGTGATATTGAACTATCATTCTTCCATTCCTCAAATAAACCCAACTAGTTCATGATGTAGTATTCACTGTGTTAATTTCACTAGTATTTTATTTAATATTTTTTGCCCTTATGCTTACACGTAAGACTGGGCTATAATTATGGTTTTATTATCCTTACCTTATTTAGTATTGGTGTATAGATTATGGTAGAGTGAGTTGAGAAGTTCTTCACCTCTTTTGTTGATTTGGAAGAATTTATGTAAAATGAGTCTTTGCCTATAGATTTGGTAGAAATTCTTTGTAAAATCTGTCGTCTTATCACTTTTTTGTTTTTGTTTTTACTTTAATTACTTTTGAATTGTGCTATAACTGTTAATCTATTCAGATTTTTAAATTTTGGGGTCAAATTTGTCATTTACAATTTCTTATAAGAGCATTCATTTTATTTAGATTTGCAAATTTGTTGATAAGGAGTTTTATATAAAATACTCTTTGAAAATTTCTGTTTTCCCCAATCCTATAGTTGTGTCCACTTTTACTGCATATTATGCTGTCTCTTTTTCTTGGCCAGAGAGATTTAATTGTTTCAACTGTTTTTAAAAACAAAATGATTTTGGGTTCTTTTTAAGTCTACTAGGTTTATATTAATTATATATTTCTTTATTTTCTCCTATGTTCTTTGGATTTATTTTACTTTTTCTGCTTCCTTGAGGTATATCTTTTATTAGTTAATTTTCAATCTCATTTTCTAATCTAAATAACAGGCTTTTACACATCCTCCCAGCCCCACCCCCCTCATTATGGCCCTATTCTACAGGTTTAAAAAATAGAACTATCATTATTGCTTCTTTCTTTCTTTCTTTTTTTTTTTTTTTAAAGATTCATTTATTTATTTGAAAGAGAGACAGAGCAAATGGGGGGGGGGGCAGCAGGAGAGTAGCAGACTCCCTGAGCATAGAGCCCGGTGTGGGGCTCAATCCTATGACCCTGAGATCACAACCTGAGCTGAAACCAAGTGTTGATCCCCCAACCAACTGTGCCACCTAGGTGCCCCCCACCCTGCTTTTTTTTTTAGGATTTATTCATTATTGCTTATTTCTAAATAATTTATAAATTCCATTTTGATTTTCTCTTTAGCTCAGGAATGACTTTTAAAAAGTATTTTTATTTTATTTTTTATTTTTTATTTTTTTTTAAAGATTTTATTTATTTATTTGAGAGAGAGAGAGAATGAGAGACAGAGAGCACGAGAGGGAAGAGGGCAGAGGGGGAAGCAGACCCCCCGCCGAGCAGGGAGCCCGATGCGGGACTCGATCCCGGGACTCCGGGATCATGACCTGAGCCGAAGGCAGTTGCTCAACCAACTGAGCCACCCAGGAGCCCCAAAAAGTATTTTTAAAAATCTACAAGTACATAGGTTTTTTGGGGGTGGTGTCAAATATCTTTTTATTGTTCCAGAGAATGTAGTTTGCATTATATCTGCTCTTTGAAATTTGTTGAGATTTCTTGTGGCCTAATGTTTTAAACATTAGAAAAATTGTGAATCTCTGAAAAAGATTCTGTAACATCAAGCTTTTTTTTTTATTTTTTTAAGATTTTATTTATTTATTTGACAGAGAGAGACACAGCGAGAGAGGGAACACAAGCAGGGGGAGTGGGAGAGGGAGAAGCAGGCTTCCCGCGGAGCAGGGAGCCTGATGTGGGGCTTGATCCCAGGACCCTGGGATCATGACCCGAGCTGAAGGCAGACGCTTAACGACTGAGCCACCCAGGCACCCCAACATAAAGCTTTTTATTGTTATTTAGATCTTCTATTTCTTCCCCCCCCACCCCGCAATCCCTCAATTTCTGAGAACAGTAATAATATCTTACGGTGTCTATGGTTTTGTCCATGTTTCTTTATTTCTTCCAATTTTTGCTGTATCTGTTTCTGAGTCATTAGATTTATGGCACATACACATTTTGTTTAAGTGAACCTTTATTAATATAAAATATCCCTCTATGTTTCAGTTAATGCTTTCTAATAACTTTGTTTCTATTTTTGTCTAACAGTAACCTATGTTTGCTTTATTTTGATTAACTTTTCTTACCATATATTTTCCACTGCTTTATTCTCAACAGTGTTGTTTAATTTTCAGTTTGTCTCTTATAAATGGCATATAACTAGATTTGTGACTCAGTCTAAGTGCTTCTATCTTTTAATAGGAAATTTATCTAGTTTACACTTATGACATCTGCTAAAGCTGGACTTACTCTGCCTTCTCATTTTATGTTTTATATTTAATTTGCTTCTTTGTTGTCATTGGTTTGCACTTGGGTTTGTTTAATTTTGTTCTGCCTTATATTTTCTCCCCTTTTGTAAGATTGGTTTAGTTGATTTTTTTTTTTTTTTTTTTGCCAGGAAGGAAGGTTCGTTTTTTTTCTATTCCAGTAGTTTGAAAATTATTTGTTCCATTCTATTTTTTACAGTAGATTACCTTTACATTTTAAATAAACATATCTAAAACTAGTTTTCTTATCAAAATGTAGAGTTAATATCTATCTCATCTCACAAATAAGTCAAGGCCTTAATATGCTTTATTTCTCTCCCATACCAGTTCTACCTTTTCTGATTATTGTGTTTGGATTTCTTTTTTTTTTTCCCAAAGATTTTATTTATTTATTTGACAAAGAGAGAGACACAACGAGAGAGGGAACACAAGCAGGGGGAGTGGGAGAGGGAGAAGCAGACTTCCCGCGGAGCAGGGAGCCCGATGCGGGGCTCAACCCCAGGACCTGGAATCATGACCTGAGCCGAAGGCAGACACCCAACGACTGAGCCACCCAGGCGCCCCAGTGTTTGGATTTCTTTATAACATTTTACAATATTATGTGACAGCCTGCATAAATATTTAGACTAAATTATAAGATTTATTATTTTTCTTTGCTTACCACAGCATCTTTCATTCTTTATCTTTTTCATTTACTCATTAGTTCCTTTGCTGGATTATATCCTCAAATAATTATTTCAAAGTCCATTTGAGGTAAATTTTTGGAATCTTTGTATCTTAAAAGTGTCTTTATTTTTCCTTTCCTCCTCAATATTTGTTTAAATGAATGAAGAAACATTGATTCAAAAAATAGTTTCCCAGGGGCACCTGGGTGACTCAGTAGGTTAAACGTTTGACTCTTGATCTCAGTTCAGGTCTTGATCTCAGGGTTGTGAGTTCAAGCCCTGCATCGGGCTCCACGCTGGGTGTGGAGTCTACTTAAAAAAAAAAAAAGTTTCCGGGACGCCTGGGTGGTTGGTTGGTTGGTTAAGCATCTGCCTTCAGTTTAGATCCTGATCCCAGCGTCCTGGGATCGAGTCCCACATTGGGCTCCTGGCTCAGCGGGGAGACTGCTTCTCCCTCTGCCTGCCTCTCTCTCTCTCTCTCATTCTCTCTGACAAATAAATAAATAAAATCTTAAAAAAAAAAGTTTCCCTCAGAACTTATTGCGCATTTGACTTCTTGAATCCATGATGTTAATGAAAAGTCTGACCCAGATGTGATTACTAAATTTTTGTAAATTGCTAATTTTCGCCCCTTGGATAGCTTTTAGGAGTTCTCTTAACTTTAAATAAAATTCTACAATGTGTCTATCTGTGAGTTTTGACTTTTTAAACATTCTTCTTACTCAGGACTCTTGTCCTGAGGATTCTTGGAGGACACTTCTAACTTGCTTATTTCACATTGACTCTGCCTTCAACTAGATCCAGACCTAACCAATTATCAACTCCTCTACTGCTATGATCCTTGTTCAGGCCACCGTCATGTCTCCCTGGGGTTATAGAGAGCCTCCCGCCAAGCCACAGGCCTCTCTGCTTCCACCCTTACCGCTCTGTAGCAGCCAGAGCGGTCTTTTAAAAATTCTCTGTACAAGATTCCTCAATGACTTCCCATTACACTCAGAGGAAAAATGAAGGTCTGCAGCATCCTGCATGCTATCTGACTTCCTCTCTCCTCCCATTCTTCTTTAGGCACAGGGGCCTCCTTACTATTCTTCCTTGGGTTTCAGCAGGAGACAAATATGTATTCGTAGTTACCAACCTGTCCTTGATTTTTTTTTTTATTATTATTAGGTTAGTCACCATACATTACCTCATTAGTTTTTGATGTAGTGTTCCATGATTCATTGTTTGCGTACAACACCCAGTGCTTCACCCTCCTCAATACCCATCACCAGGCTAACCCATCCCCCACCCCCTCCCCTCCAGAACCCTCTGTTTGTTTCTCAGAGTCCATAGTCTCTCATGGTTCGTCTCCCTCTCCGATTTCCCCCCCTTCATTTTTACCTTCCTACTATCTTCTTTTTTTTTTTTTTAACATATATATTATTTGTTTCAGAGGTACAGGTCTGTGATTCAACAGTCTTACACAATTCACAGCGCTCACCATAGCACCATAGCCTGTCTTTGATTTTTTTTAAAAATAGTCCTTCACATAATGGCATGGTCTGTCAGCAGAGACACGAGGGTTAATTGAAGATGGCAGGGGTGGGGTGGGGGGCATTTGCAGTCTGTTGCCATGTTAACTTTTTCTGTGTGTAGTAAGGTACATACAAATTAGAAAATGTGGACACCAGACCCTTGAGTCCAGTTCTGTGGATTAAGTTGAAGGAACCAGAACCTCAGCCTCACAGGCAGGCAGGGTCTATGGGGGGGTGGGGCTGCCCAGTCCACTTCTGACTCCCACTCCAAGTCACATTGCAGCGCCCTGTTTAGGCCAGTCATCCCTGGACGTTACGTTAGAGAAAGAATGGACTCTGTAGTTGCTTAGAACAGGTCTCAAATCCTGCTTCTTCCCCCCGAGTAGCTGTCTGACTGTAGATGGGTTCATTTTACGTTCACTCCTTCAGTAGATACTTATTGAGTGTCAGGCCCTGTTTTAGAAGCCGGGGATATATGAGGGAACAAAACACAAATATCTCTTCCCCCACATGGCTTGAAATCTGTTGGGAGAGCTTTCATTCTAGTGATAAGTTCTCTATGGTCTCTGAACGTCAGTGTTTTCATCTACAAAATGAGGCTATATATAAGGTCATCTACTTAATACGAACGTTGTAGAACTAGAATAGTCCCAGTACCCGGCACCTGGAGGTTCTGAGTGCATTTCAGTTCTCTTCATTCTGCTTTCCCCTACAACACTTCTTTCTAGCACTTACCATTATAGTGCTCTGTAAACTAACCCGCTGTCTGATACGTAACAAGCAACAGACTGAACTGAATGCCAGTGTCTAGGTAATTTTCTGAGGATACGTAGATACTTTCGTCAGAAGACACTGGCACTCTTTGTAGTGGCTTCTGTGCTCCATCCTTGAAGATCATGGGGGAGCTTTATTGGGGGGGGAGAGGGAGTTTTAGGAAATTTTGTAAAGAGCTTCTGTTACCTTCGAAATCTCTTTTCAGTACCGTATTGTGAAGACTTGATCACTCCTCTAACATTTTTTCCTGATTCCCTTTTTGGGGGTTGAGACCATGTGAGCATTGTACCTGTTCTATTATGCATGTGATTTCCCTGTGCCATGTTGCTTTTTTTTTTTTTTTAAAGATTTATTTATTTATTTGAGAGAGCGAGAATGAGAGAGAGAGAGAGTACATGAGAGGGGGGAGGGTTAGAGAGAGAAGCAGGCTCCTCGCCGAGCAGGGAGCCCGATGCGGGACTCGATCCAGGGACTCCAGGATCATGACCTGAGCCGAAGGCAGTCACTTAACCAACTGAGCCACCCAGGCGCCCATTGAGCCACCCAGGCGCCCCATGTTGCTTTTGTGACTTGTGTTTTTAACATTATGAATATTTTATGTATTCCGCTTTATGAGAAAATGCAAGAAAGCACAGACTCTCCTAAAAAAGGCATGTCATGGAATTGGCTGTCGTGGAAGGGGCCTGTTGTACCCCCAGAATCCATCATGGCTTAGGATCTCGGGCAGCTAGGCGAACCCATCTTAAAAAACAGCTGTGGGAATGGTGATATAATATGGAATAATGGAGTTGAAATTTTGTGCTAAGTAATGTTTTGAAACTAGATGCCACGTTGCCCGTGTGTTCCTAAATTGACAGGCATTGGGCAACATTCCACAATGTCTCTAGTTTCTGTCTTAACTGAGCTGGCTGGGAACACATCAAAAGTTACAGCTTCAAATTGTATGTGCTGCTTGCCATCCCGCGGGTATGACAGAGACACTTTCATTACTTGCATAGCTTATAACTCTTCTTTGAAATTACCTCTTTGAGTTGACGTTTCTCTTAGGTATAATCCACCCTAAGATTAAATTTGGTTAGCCCCTTCATAGTTCAGAATTTAAACTAGTTAAAAACCTTTATGCACTTTATATTCAAGATAACATAGGCCTTGTTAGTTTCAACCTTAAGAACTCCTCAGAGATTTGTAGGGAATTTAACAATAAATTCAGAAAACAATTTTGGTTATAATATGCGGTATTTTCATGAATAAAAATACGGCACTTCTGAGATATTCCAAAAGGAATCTGATTTAGTGCCTGGAGTTTAGAGTCATTTTCTCAACTGTGGACCTTACAAGGGCAGTTCAGTGGGAGTCCGTTTTCTGTGTACCCATTGTGGATAAATGTAAAGGGCGTCCTGCATCCAAACACCTGCTTCTCTCTTTCAGGCAACCTTTCTTACATACTACCTCGTCCAGTAGGTCTACCAAGCAGTGGTTCTCAAAACTTGCAGAGTTAAAGGAATCACCTGGGTAGCTTTAAAAAATTTACATTCTCAGATTCCAGCCACAGAGAAACTGAATTGGTAGGTAAAGGAGATAGGACGCTGGCCACAGGACCTCTCTTTTGGGCCCCTGTCCTGTCCTTAACAGATTGGTGACCCCACCGATCTACCCACGATATGCAGTGTATAGAGCAACCCTTAAAACAGCAGAAGAACAATGTGCATAGATTGGGAGGAGAAAGAGGCCACATGAGGCCACAGCCACAGCTGGAGGCGGAATCAGAGCCTTCATAAGAATACCCAAATGCTGAGCTGGAGACAAATGCATAGGCCATTCCACAAACTTTCAAACCAGTTTCTGGCTTAAAACGCTCTTCTTTCCCCAGATCTGTCACGCGCGCGCGTGTGTGTGTGTGTGTGTTGGGCGGGACTCTCTCTTCCTTTCTTTAGTTTATTATACCAGTTAAATAGAAAATGAGAGAGAGAGAGATACAGGCAAAGATAGAGATATGGGCACTTCTGCAAAGTCCAAGACAGAAAAGAAAGACATTTAGTAGTAAACAAGAGAACACTTCTTGAAAAAAAACATGTGGAGTAGTTCCTGGTGGGTGGGGAATAACAGTATTTTTTTCTCAGATCTTTTGAAGACAACTTAGTACATTTGTATTTCAGTTTCCTAAGTGAATGGCTTTATTTATAAAGATTGAAAGCATCACCATCGAAGATGATCGGTCATTTAAAAGTCTTTCTTGTAAAGGGAACCCCCTGTTGTTCATTCTAAGTTAAGCCAAGGAAGTCCTGAATAATCATCATTGATTCAACAAATATTTATTGATGATAAATAAATATGTAAGCCTCATGGGGCTTACAACGTGAAGGGGGTACAGATAAATAAAGACAGTGACACCTCTAGGTGGCAAGTGCTGTGATGGGGAGCCACAGAAGACAGGGAGCACCAGAGCCACGTGATTCACCCAATCTTGGGGAGTGAGGGAAGGCTTCAGGAGGACAGGAGATCTCAAGTTGCATTGTGAAGGGGGAAAAGGAACTAACCAAAAGTGGCCAAGGAATTGAATGTGCTAAGGCCTGGGTATAAGAAAGCATGACCCATATCTGGAGACCTGAGCATGGTCCTCGATGCTCACACTAACTACGGCTGGCCAGTGATGGGGCTGGGGACTTAAGTGGTGGCCAGATCATGAAAGACCTTATCCATCACATGAAGAAGTTCGAAAGTTATATTTGGGCTACCTATTTCCTATGTAGCTTTTATATTTAGCCGCTTTTGTCTTCTTTCCATCACAGACATCACAATAACATAAGAAGTATTGCCATTCTGTTACAAATAACTAGGAACGTTCGAAAGTGGCACGTGTATGTAAGAGGGTTAACATGGAAGGCTTTCGTCCACAGGAAGTCTTGCTTTCAAGGTTGGCCCTTGGCTGGTCAAGTCTCCCACACTGATAGAAAACTTTCCCTAACTAATAAGGTTGGCTCACTATATCTAGACTATGCAAACAGTGTGGTTTATGCTGGAATTTTGGTACATGCTAGCTGACCAACTCCCAGTGAAACCCTTCAGTGCTGTCTCTAATGGGCTTCTCTAGGCAGAAACATCACACACATGTTGCTGCATTTTCATAGGTGGGGGAAGAATGTGCTCTGACCCTTCACAAGAGGGAGAACACACAAGAAAGCTGCAGTCGGATTCCTCCAGGCCCCACCTATCTCTCCCTGTTATGATCCACTGTATATCCTTACTGCATCGCTGTGATAAAACTTAGCCATAAGTACAACTCTATGCTAAGTCCCATGAGCCCTTCCAGTGAATTTCCTAGCATAGAGGAGGTGAGGATCACCAAAACACCTGCTGTGACTGTTTACCTATAGATATTTATTGGATGAGGACAAGAAGTGAGCTATCAAATGGTAGAAGTACCAGTTTCCTTATTTTGTTTTTGTATATATATATTTAAAATCCAAACTCTTCTAACCCAGTTTGATCTCTCATCATTATTTCTTAAATTCTCAAACTTGGCTCTGAGTTACTTGTGACTTACTTTCAAATGACAAAAATGTGTTAGCTTTTAGGAGAGTCAAAGAAAGCTACTGGCTCTAAGGGCAATTTTTTTTTTTTAAAGATTTTATTTATTTATTTGACAGAGAGAGAGACAGCGAGAGAGGGAACACAAGCAGGGGGAGTGGGAGAGGGAGAAGCAGGCTTCCCGCAGAGCGAGGAGCCCGATGTGGGGCTCAATCCCAGGATCCTGGGATCATGACCTGAGCCGAAGGCAGATGCTTAACGACTGAGCCACCCAGGCGCCCCAGTCTAAGGGCAATTTTTAATCAACAGATCCAGAAAGGATTTGAAGTCCTTGGAATATTTATAGTGTCCCAAGATGACTTTGTTTTTTTTTCCTTTTTCTTTTAACAGGTGGGGATTTACTTGATTGTGCAACTTCTGGTGTACTCACAGTCAGCTCCAGTATTATGGTGCTACACCATAATAGCCTCTCTGGCCATGTTAAAGATGCATTAGTATTTACAGAATAATATCCATGCACCAGATACTTTTCTATATCTTTTATTGGGAAATTCTACTAAGTCTTACTTGAATTACTTTTTAAACAATTAAAAGAAATCCTGAAGGAACTTATGGCCAACCAGGAGATCCTTGGATTTCTTTCTTTTCTTTCTTTCTTTCTTTCTTTCTTTCTTTCTTTCTTTCTTTCTTTCTTTCTTTCTTTCTTTCTTTCTT
>NW_023270268.1:100855671-101043754 GCF_011800145.1 Mirounga leonina
CTTTCTTTCTTTCTTTCTTTCTTTCTTTCTTTCTTTCTTTCTTTCTTCCTTCCTTCCTTCCTTCCTTCCTTCCTTTCTTTCTTTCTTTCTTTTTTTTTGAAGATTTTATTTATTTATTTGACAGAAAGAGACACAGCAAGAGAGGGAACACAAGCAGGGGGAGTGGGAGAAGGAGAAGCAGGCTTCCCGCTGAGCAGGGAGCCCAATGTGGGACTCGATCCCAGGACCCTGGGATCATGACCTGAGCTGAAGGCAGACACTTAATGACTGAGCCACACAGGTGCCCAAAATCCTTGGATTTCTTACAGGCTTTATCTTCAATTGGGTAAATTCCTTGGAGCTCTGCCCTCTCTCATGAAGTAACTGGCAGTGGTCTGCGACTCGGTTGAGCTGTCCCCCCTTAGACAGGCTTTCTGTTTCCTTTCCATCATCTTTGTCTCCCTTTGGACTGGGGTAGGACTGTCAACATGGTGGGCATAGGGCCCCCTGCTTTCTATTTGACCTTCATAGAAGCCTTTTCCGGGGCTCAGTAAGTAAAGAATGCTATTTCCTCAGCGTAGCTGGGCTTGTTATTGATCTTTATTTCTCGTCTAATTGGAGAGGATTTACAGTTCATAAATGGACTCTAATATAGAAGGTCCCTGGAGTTAGTATATGGCAACGCTGTGACTTCCCAGCAACGTGCACTTTTACAAGAGTAGTTTTCTCCATAAGGCTCTTTACGCTGTGCCTGCTCCCACTTTATTGCCTTTCTGTCCTTCATTTTTCTCCTTTATCCTCTCACTTGTCAGGTTGTCAGACTTCTCCCCTCAGTTGGCCATAAATACTTAATACTTAACTGCATTTACAGAATGAAGTTTTATATTTATTGTTCATAATTTCTAAGGCAAATGAAACATTTTTATTGTATTTCTCTGTTTACAGTAACTTCATAGGAACGTTTCTTATTGATGGGGGCCTAGATTTTTGTTGTTGTTGTTATGTTTGAGCAGGGGGATAGTTTTATTTGTTTGACTTGGTTTTGCCCTTCTGATCCAATAGCTTTAATGGGAAGTGGATTTTCTATTGCTGGTGTAAGTCTACTTAGCATCAGTTGCCAACAAAAATTCAGTTCTAATCAAAGGGTAGGTGATTTATGTAGCCCTTTGTATTTAAAGGCCTGCTTAATGAGGTATGTGAGTGTTGCAAGATTTGCTGGTGCATCCTCTACAGTGTGCCCTTTGATATTTTCTATTCTAGTTTTCCAGAGAGATGGTCATTCAGAGCCTACACATCTGTTCTGTATTTTGAACCTTGGATGAGAATATTCATTCAGGCCAAAAGAGTTAAAACAAAACACCTATGTTATTGCCTCTACAGACCCAGGTAACTCACCTTCTTTCAGTTAACTTCATAGAGTTTTTATTTATAAAATCAATATGCCCCTCTCCCTCAAATTGTCAAAATGATTTGATAGTAAGAATTTTTTTTATAATTTGATAGTAAGGTTTTTACTATTGTAAATAAAATTCAGACTGCTTCTGAGAGGTTTGCTGAAGAGTAATCATGTGTAACAAATATTTGGCCATAATAGCAACACACTGCCGTGAACACTCTGAAGTTAAAGAATCATTCCAAGGAGGAATTTATTTTTCACTCCACTGAATCTTAGGTGCTTTGATTGTGATAAGTTCCATTAAACAAATCACAATTCTGGGGCGCCTGGGTGGCTCAGTCTTTAGGCGTCTGCCTTCGGCTCAGGTCATGATCCCAGGGCCCTGGGATCGAGCCCCGCATCGGGCTCCCTGCTCCGCGGGAAGCCTGCTTCTCCCTCTCCCACTCCCCCTGCTTGTGTTCCCTCTCTTGCTGTCTCTTCCTCTGTCAAATAAATAAATAAAATCTTAAAACAAACAAAAAAACCCATCACAATTCACTTACGTGTTCTGTTTACACAAGATATTTGAACTATTAAATCATACATATATGTGTAGGTTTATTTTATGTGTAGAATGAACATATTTACAAACACAAATTTGGTTCACTTATATTTTAGCATGAAATTTTTTATTATACCATAATAAGTCTAGTGAACATACATAACCACATATAGTTATAAATTTTTCTTGTGATGAGAACTTTTAAGATCTGCTCTCATAGCAACTTTCAAATACATAATACAGTATTGTTAACTGTGCTGTACATTACATACCCATGACTTAATCATTTTATAACCGGAAGTTTGTACCAGCATAAACTTTTTTTAAGCTGACATTTGCATATTATAAAATTCATCTTGCCCAACTGTACATGCAATCAGACCAGTCTGTGTGTGTGTGTGTGTATGTGGTTTCTGGATGGTTATTCATTTACTCACCAAAACATTCATCAGAGTCTTCTGTGAGTCCTAAGATTGTGCTAGGTTCAAAGCATAAAAAAGATAAGATTAGTTTTGGTTTTGAGGAGCTTAATATCTACTGAGAGAAACATTTAATGCTTGTATGCTGTCTATATATACGCCTTTTTGCATGCATTGTTGTGTTTGACTTTTGCAGTGACACTGTGGGTCATATTTAATTATCACCATTTCAGAGATAAGGAAATGTCACAACTGGACAAGAGTTCAAATATTCTGGCTTCAGATTCTTTACCAATTCACATTCACTGCTCCTTCCCCTATACCACACTAACTTTTTATAATAGACCTACATTTGTTATGTTGTCTTTTTTTCATGAAAAAGTAGTAGCTTTCCTGGGGCCTTGCAATCACTCATATCAATATTAATATTAAAGTTATAGATCTCTTTATCATATGCCCTGAATAAGTCTAGTTATCATCTGTCACCATACAAAGTTATTACAATATTTTGACTGTATTCCCTATGGTATACATTACATGCTCACGACTTATTTATTTTATAACTGGAAGCTTGTCCCTCTTAATCCCTGTCACTTGTTTTGCCTGCCCCCAACCTGTCCCTTCTCTGGTCATCAACATTTTGTTTATTGTATCAGTGACTCTGTTTCTGTTTTCTCTTGTTCATTTGTTTTTTAGATTTCACATATAAATGAAATTACATGGTTTTTGTCTTTCTTTGTCTGACTTATTTTACTTAGTCTAATACCCTGTAGGTCCATCCATGTTTTTACAAATGGCAAGATTTCATTCTTTTTTAATGGCTGAATAATATTCCATTTGTGTGTGTGTGTGTGTGTGTGTAGGTATATGCGTACATAAACATATGCACATACACACCCCCCACATCTGTTTTATCCTTTCATCTGTTGATGGACACAGGTTGCTTCCATATCTTGACTGTTGTAAATAATGCAACAGTGAACACAGGGGTGCATATATCTCTTTGAAATGGTGTTTTCGTTTTCTTCAGGTAAGTACCCAGAAGAGGAATTGCTGAGTTGTATGGTATTCTTTCTTAATTTTTTTTTTAAAGATTTTATTTATTTGACAGAGAGACACAGCGAGAGAGGGAACACAAGCAGGGGGAGTGGGAGAGGGAGAAGCAGGCTTCCCGCTGAGCAGGGAGCCCGATGCGGGGCTCAATCCCAGGACCCTGGGATCCTGACCTGAGCTGAAGGCAGACGCTTAACGACTGAGCCACCCAGGTGCCCCTCTTTCTTAAATTTTTTGAGGAACCTCCATACTGTTTTGCACAGTGGCTGTACCATTTTACATTCCCACCAACAGTGTACAAGGGTTCTTTTTCTCCACATCTTTGCCAATACTCATTATTTTTTGTCTTTTTGATGGTAGCCAGTTGGACAGGTGTGAGGTGATATCTCATTGTGGTTTTTATTTTCATTTCACTGGTGAGTAGTGATATTGAACATCTTTTCATGTGTTTGTGGGCCATCTGTATGTCTTCTTTGGAAAATTGTCTATTAAAGTGCTTCACCCATTTTCAAATCAGGTTATTTTTTTGTTTTGTTTTGTTTTTTGATACTAAGTTGTATAAGTTCTTTACATATTTTGGATATTAACTTGTTGTTCATTGTTTGATTTGCAAATATCTTTTCCCATTCAGTAGGTTGCCTTTTCATTTTCTTCATGGCTTCCTTAGCTGTACAAAAACTTTTTAGTTTGATATAAACTCATTTATTAATTTTAGCTTTTGTTGCCCTTGCTTGTTGAGACTGTTCTAAAATAATATTGCTAATACCAATGCCAAAGAGCTTACCATCTATGTTTTCTTCTAGGAGTTTCATGGTTTCAGGTTTTAGGGTCAAGTCTTTAATCCATTTTGAATTTATGTTTGTATACGGTATAAGATGGTGATCCAGTTCGTTCTTTCACATGTAGCTGTCCAGTTTTCCCAACACCATTTATTGAAGAGATTGTATTTTCCCCATTGTATGTTCTTGCCTCCTTTATCATAGATTAATTGACCATATATGTATGAGTTTATTTCTGGGCTCTCTATTCCTTTCCATTGATCTGTGTGTTTGTTTTCATACCAGAACCATACTATTCTGATTATCATAGCTTTGCAGTATATTTGAAATCTGGAAGCATGACCTCCAGCTTGGTTTTTTCCCCTCAAAATTGCTTTGGCTATTTGGGGTGGTTCCATTCAAATTTTAGGATTCTTTGTTCTAGTTTTGTGAAAAATGTCATTGGTATTTTTATTTTGATGAGTATTGCAGTGAATGTGTAGATTGCTTTGTGTGGTATGAACATTTTAATGATATTAATTCTTCCAGTCTATGACATTGAGATATCTTTCCATTTATTTTTGTCTTCTCCAGTTTCTTTCATCAGTGCCTTATGGTTTAAATTTATTTCTGGGTATTTTATTCTTTTTGGTGCAGTTGTAAATGGAATTGTTTGCTTAATTCCTCTTTCCGATAGCTCATTATTAGCATATAGGAATGCAGCCAACTTCTTTGTTTAATTAATTAATTTTAGACTGTTGTATTAGTTTCAGGTGTACAATATAGCAATTCAACACTTCCATACATCACCCAGTGCTCATCACAAGAAGTGCACTCCTTAATCCCCATCACGTATTTAACCCAACCCCCCCCCCCACCCTGGTAACCATCAGTTCTCTATGGTTAAGAGTCTATTTCTTTGTTTCTCTCTCTTTCTCTCTTTCCCTCTTTTTCCCTTTGAAACACAGCCAATTTCTGTATGTTAATTTTGTATCTTGAGGCTTTACCGAATTCATATATTAGTTCTAATAGTCTTTTGGTGATCTCTTTACGTTTTTTTATATGTAGTATGTTATCTGTAAATAGTGACAGTTTTACTTTTTTCTCTCTAATATGGATGTCTTTATTTCTTTTCCTTGCCTAATTGCTGTGGCTAGGACTTCCAGTACTATGTTAAATAAAAGTGGTGGTGAGAGTGGGCATCTTTGTCTTGTTCCTAATCTTACAGGGAAAGATGTTACCTTTTCACCATTAACTATGATGTTGCCTGTGGGTTTGTCCTTTTTTTATGTTGAGGTATGTTTCTTCCCACTTTGTTGAGAATTTTTATTGTAAATAGATGTTGAATTTTGTCAGATGCTTTTTTCTGTATCTATTGAGGTGATCATCTGATTTTTATCCTTTGTTTTATTAACATGGTGTATTACATTGATTGAATTGTGGATATTGAACCATCCTTGCATCCCTGGCATAAATCCCACTTGATCATGGCATATGATCCTTTGATGTATTTTTGAATTTGGTTTGCTGATATTTTGTTGAGGACTTTTGCATCTATGTTCAACAGCGATATACTGGCCTGCAATTTTCTTTTTTGGTGGTGTTTTTTTGTCTGGTTTTGGTATCAGAGTAATACTGGCCTCACAAAATGAGTTTGGAAGCATTCCTTCCTTTTCAATTTCTTGGAATAATTTGAGAAAGATAGGTACTAACTCTAAATGTTTGGTAGAATTCACCTGTGAAGCTGTCTGGTCCTGGACTTTTGTTTTTTAGAGTTTTAAAATTATTGATTTAATTTCATTACTTGTAATCTGTTCAGATTTTCTGTTCTTTATGATTCAGTCTGGAAGTTTGTGGGTTTCTAGAAATTTATTTTTACTAGGTTTTCCAATTTATTGGCATATAATTGTGTGTTGTAGTCTCTTCTGATCCTTTGTATTTCTGTTGTATCAGTGATAACTTCTCAATTTTCATTTCTGATTTTATTTATTTGGGTCCTCTTTCTCTCCCTTTTCCTCTCTCTCTTTTTGACATCTGGCTAGAGGTTTATTGATTTTGTTTATCTTTTCAAAAAAACTTTTTAGTTTAATTGATCTTTTCCATTGTTTTTTTAAATCTCTATTTCAGTTATTTCCACCCTGATCTTCATTATTTCCTTCCTTACACTAACTTGGGTTTCATTTGTTCTTCTTTTTCTAGTTACGTTAGGTGTATAGTTGGATTGTTTATTTGGGATTTTTTTGTTTCTTGAGGTAGTCCTGTATCACTGTGAACTTCCCCCTTACAACTACATATGGTGCATTCCATAGATTTTGTCAAGTTGAGTTTTCATTTTTATTTGTCCTAAGGTATTTTAAAACTTCCTCTCTGATTTCTTCATTGACTCATATTTTTGTGTGTTTTCTTTTTGTAATTAATTTCTGGTTAATACCCTTATGATCAGAAAAGATGCTTGATATAATTTGAGTCTTCTTGAATTTATTGAGACTTGTTTTGTGGCCTAAAATGTGATCGGTCCTGGAGAATGTTCTATGTTCAGTTGAAAAGAATGTGTATTCTTCTCTTTGGGATGAGATGTTCTTTGTATATTATTAAGTCCATCTGGTCTAATATGTCATTTAAGACCAATGTTTACTAACCGATTTTCTGTATGATGATCTATCCATCGATGTAAGTGGGGTATTAAAGTCTTCTATTATTACTGTATTGCTGTCAATTTCTCCCTTTATGTCTATTAATATTTGCTTTTATATATTTAGGTGCAGCTGTGTTGGGTGCTTAAATATTTACAAATGTTATATCCTCTTCTTAGGTTGACCCCCTTTATTACTATGTAATGACCTTCCTTGTCTTATGTTACAGCCTTTGTTTAAAAGTCTATTTTTCTGACATGAGTATTGTAGTCCAGTTTTCTTTTTGTTTCCATTTGCATTGTATATCTTTTACCATCCCTTCACTTTCAGTTTGTATCTGTCTTTTGGTCTGAAATGAGTCTCTTGTAGGCAGCATTTAGATGTTTTTGTTTGTTTGTTTGTTTTTTGTTTTATCTTTTCAGTCACTCTGTCTTTTGATTGGAGCATTTAGTCCATTAACATTTAAAGCGATTATTGATAGGTATGTACTTATTGCCATTTTATTAGTTGTTTTCTGGTTATTTTTGTAATTCTTCTCTGTTCTTTCCTCTTTCTCTTGCTCTCTTCCCTTGTGGTTTGATGATTTTCTTTAGTGTTACGTTTTGGTTCCTTTATCTTTATTTTTTGTGTCTCTATTGCAGGTTTTATGGTTACCATAAGCCATCTATCTATCTATCTATCTATCTATCTATCTATCTATCCACACACACATTGGTTTATATACGTAGCTATTTCAAGATGATGGTCACTTCAATTTGAATGCATTCTATAAGCACTTCATTTCTACCCGCCTCCCATGTTTTGTTTTGATAGCATATTTTATATCTTTTTATTTTGTGTATCCCCTTAACTACTTTTTATTTTGTGTATCCCCTTAACTACTTCTTGTAGTTATAGTTGATTTTACTATTTTTGTCTTTTAACCTTCATACTGTTTTTTTAAAGTGGCTAATCCACTGCCTTACTATATATTTGCCTTTACCAATGAGATTTTTTTCTTACATGTATTTTCTTATTTCAAGTTATGGTCTTTTCTTTTTACACTTAAGGAAAACCCTTTAACATTTCAACACTTTGTCTCTCCTTCAATTATGAATTATAACCTTGCCAGGTAGAGTGTTCTTGGTTGTAGGTTTTTCCCTTTTAGCACTTTAAATATATCCTGCCACTCTCTTCTGGCATGCGAAGTTTCTCCTGAAAAATCAGCTGATAGCCTTATGGGATGTCCCTTGTATGTGACTATTTTTCTTTTGTGGCCTTTAATATTCTCTCTTTGTCTTTAAATTTTGCCATGTTAGTTATCTGTCTTGCTGTGAATTGCTTTGGGTTCATCTTGCAAGGGACTCTCTGTGCTTTCTTCCCCAGGTTATGGAAGTTTTCAGCCATTATTTTTTCAAATAATTTTCTGTTCCTTTCTCTTTTCCTTCTGGGCCTCCTGTAATGTGAATGTTAGTAAACTTGATATTGTCCCAGAGGTTTTTAAAATTATCCTCATTTTTAAAAGTTCTTTTTTCTTTTTGCTGTTCTGATTGGGTGGTTTCTACTATTTTGTCTTTCAGTTTGTTGATCCATTCTTCTGTATCATTTAGTCTGCTGTTGACTTCCCTTTAGTGTATTTTTTCATTGCAGTTATTATATTCTTCAACTCTGATTGGTTCTTTCTTATATTTTCTTATGTTTCTCCAACTCTTTGTTGAAATTCCCACTGTGTGTCTCTTGAGTTCAGTGAGCATCTTTATGACCATTACTTTGAATTCTTGATTGGATAAATTACTTATCTCTGTTTTATTAGAGTTTTTTTCCTGGAGTTTTATCTTGTTCTTTCTTTTTTTTTTTTTAAAGATTTTATTTATTTATTTATTTGACAGAGAGAGACACAGCGAGAGAGGAAATACGAGCAGGGGGAATGGGAGAGGGAGAAGCAGACTCCCTGCTGAGCAGGGAGCCCGACGCGGGGCTCGACCCCAGGACCCTGGGATCATGACCTGAGCCGAAGGCAGACGCTTAACGACTGAGCCACCCAGGCGCCCCTATCTTGTTCTTTCATTTGGAATGTACTCCTTTGTCTCCTCATTTTGTTTGACTTTCTGTGTTTATTTCTATGAATTATATGGAACAGCTGTCTCTCCAGGTTTTGAAGTAGTGGCCTTGTGTAGGTGTGGCTTTGAAAGGCCAGCTGGAAGGCTGTGGGCTGGGGTGTGCCATGCCAGGGCTGCCTTGGCAGGGTGGTTGGATCAGGCAAAGGCTGGGCAGGTCCCAGAGCATGTTGGAGCTGCCTTGGGGCCCATGGCTGAAGCTGGTATGGGCCAGGGGCCTGGGACACACACCCTAGTAGGCTGGCTAGAGTACCTGAATCCTGCTTCTATTGTGCTATCCAGGTGGAGGGGTGCTCATCCAGGTACCTATGACCTTGGAGAGGTACCAGGAGTTTCCACCCATTTGGTAGATGCTCTAAGGTTTGTAAACGGATTTCCTTCACTTTTAGTCTTGTTGCCCTTTAAACTGTTCTTTTTTCACTGTGCCACAGGGTGAGTGAGTCTGTGCACTGGACTCTCAGTGATATCCCTCCCTGCTGCAGGTTGCCACATGGGGGGGGTGGGATTCCCATTGTCACTGTCTCTCTTTCTCTAACCTTTGTCTATGGTCCCTCTAGTGTTTGTTGTGCAGAAGCTGTTTCAGTCAGCTGTCAGTTCTTCTTCAGGAGAAATTGCTTTATATGTAGGTATAGATTCAGTATATCCATGGGAGGAGGTGATCAGGGTCTTCCTATACTACCATCTTGGACTGTCTCCCTGCTTTACTTTTGATTTCTGATTATACTGCAGATCATAGTTGAAAAGTGAAGTATATCATGCCCGAGACTTTCTTTATAAATCTTCTACTTGTTTCCCAGTTCATATCAAAGTGATGCATCCTTTCCATCAGTCTTATTCTTCTGGAAAGTACCAAGGGTCTCCTGGATCAATCAATAGAGCTGATCTTTTCAAATTAAATTATTTCTCTCCTAGTAAGTTTGGGTAAAAAATGGTTTAAGCCAAAGGAAAATGTGGATTTGTCTCTATTTTTCAGGGAATTATAGTAAATGGAATTTCATCTACCTGAATTACTGGTATTGAGTGATAGCTCTTTCCCGCTCTAGTATGTTTGTTATTCACCTTTCAAAGTGATATTCTCAGGTATATGTTACTAGGAAGTAGAGATAGTATAAATGCTTATTTTGTTCCATAGAAGATATTTAAGGAGGCCAGCACCTTTGCCAAATTTCCTTTGGGATTCTGATAAACTGTCAAATCTGATATTTGGTATTTACGGTGTGGACAGATTTAATTCTTTATAGCTTTATCTTTTAGGCTTATCTGTCTCTCTGCCAAATTTACTTGCATATAACGTCCCTCACAGGTTCTCTGGAGGCAGAATTTTTGTGTAAGAAATTATACAGTTCCTCCATGTTATCTCATCCCTAGTGGGTTAACCCTTTCTTTCCTTTCCTTTCCTTTCCTTTTCCCTTTTCCCTTTTCCCTTTTCCCTTTCCTTTCTTTCCTGAAAGGCATTATAGCTCGCATGGCTGCATCAGAACAAATTGGAGCTGGAGCTGGAAATGATCAAAGTAGGGGCATGTAAAGTTATTAAAAAGTGATTAAATACTTTGTCCACTTTGGTCACCCAGGCTCTAATAAACTTCTAGAAATGAACACTGAAGTATTATTTATAAGAATACATGGCTATACTTTGTGGTTAGTCATTTTCTGTATTTTTATAGCAAACAGAAAAAAGAATATTGGGTTTTATTCTTGTGGGTAAAATTACAGTTGCTTTAGTTACTTTTATCCCAGGATCTCTAACAAGTTCAGAAGAGGACTAGATAGGAATTTTTGGTGTCATATCATTTGTTTCCTTCCTTGATCATATTCTGTTCAATATTTTTTATCAGTAACTTGGATAAAAAACAAATATGTTTGAATTCATAGTAGACCCTGAACTAAGAGGAATATCTTCCATTAGGCATACAGAAACAAGATATGAAAGAGTTGAAGATAAATGTGGTATAACTAATGTACAGACCTGAGTTTAGGTTTAAAAAATCTATCGTATAAGCATGGACTTAAAAGTGATTTATATGGAAAAAAATAAAAAGCATAGATGTCATAATTGACCACAAGCTTAGGATAAGCTGATAGTGAGACAGAGTTGATAAAAATGTTTATGGAACTTAGCAGAACAAGATGGTGATAGTACTGATAAACCATATCCTGCTTACACCATGTCTGGAGGGCCATGTTCAGATGGGGATGCTTTGGGAGGGACATGGATTTACTAGCTCACAGGAAATGAACTTCTTGGTAGGGGGTCATTGATAGAATTGACCATCATTTTATGGAGGAGAGAAGGGCCTGAATGAAAATGTGTTAGCCTTATCATGTGATAGCTGGAACTCCAGAGGGCAGAACTTGGATGGCTAGATAGAAGTTGAAGACAGAGCTAGTCTAGCTCAGCAGGATGACCGTGTTGGGTTGTTTTTGCAAGGAAAAGACACAGATTACCTTTTTCCATTGGTGTTTAGTATAAGGATATTCAGAGAAGTCAAGTGAACAGAGCCATGACACCTGCCTCACTGCCACCTTTGACTCATTGCTTCCAGGAGAAGTGTTCTGGAGAAAAGAAATAGCAGCCCAGTGTTGCTCTGGATACAGCCAGGCTCTCCTCAGCATTGTCTGCTGGTTGTACCTAGCACTTGCTTCTCTAAGAGTAGGTTTTCTGCCATCAAATTCAAAACTTCCCTATTGGACAGAGTTTGGGAACAAGACATACCAGTTGCTCATGTAACTTCCTGTGGTGGAACACCAATCAGTCTGGTCTACCTAGGAGAAGATTTAATACCCAGAATACTAATCTAGTGTGTCCAGGACACCAAGTTTAGTTTCTTCAGACACACATGGCACGAGGTATAGCAACTCAGAGAGGGCCATTGAGTGTGGCATGAGATTAATAAAATTCATGCTCTTTAACAGTGGAAGGTAATCCCACCCAAGATGAGGACAGATTTGCCCCTGGAAGAGTCTAGATTATAGAAGAAATTATTACTTTCGGAAGAATTTTAGCTAGGTGATTTCTAGGTCTTTTTCAACTTAAAGGTTTTCTAAGTCTGTATTTCTTGAAGTCTTAAATATTGTTTATTTGTATAATACAGACAATATATGGCCATGTTACTTGATTTTAGGCAGCAAACAGTACTGATTTTCTTTGGCTTTGAATTCTTCAGCTTTAGTAGAGAGATAGCTCTCAGATTTATACAGGCATTATTATCTCTGCACATTAGGTCTAAAGACAGTTGTAAAATGGTCACTTTTGAAAGCTCTTTAAGGGAGACAGAGCTAAAGTGTTTGAAGATCTTCATTCTTCATTAAAACTGTTTTGCCATAGACCCATAACACTGAAAGGAGCCCAAACGACATGGAATTGGAGTCATCCTGAGCTTTCATAGGAGCAGCATGGTTCTTTCTAAATTATTCAGGGACACTAAGTTTATGGTTTGTTGTTGACTACTCTGCAATACTATGCTTGTTGGATGGTCTTTCAATTTTGGGGGGATGCGTCCTACCCCCTCACATCCCACCCACCTAAATAGATTAGTAATACTTTAAAAGTATCTCTTTTGCAAATTGTGCATCTTATGTGTCCCTTCATGAATTTGTATAATCGTAATTATTTAATCTTTTGGTATATGGTAGTAGTTGCAAACAAAATTTGGATCAGCCAAACCTGGATCTGAGTTTTGATTTTGTCATTTACTATTTGTGGACCTTTGGCAATGGCTTAAACCTGGCTCTTCCCCACTGTGCACTGGGAATTCCTCTGCCACTTAGGGTTGTGGTGAGGATTGAAATAAAAATAGGTTTTGTTTTAAACATGAAAATACTCAGTGCAGTTCTCGACATATTCGCAAATAAACATTAAACATTAGTTGTTACTGTATAAATGAATAATGACAGGTGGATGGAATGACAACCCTATGCGCGGCAATGTCGTAGGCATTTGGGATTCAGCACAAGCAACAACAGAAAATTCCTGTCCTCATAAAGCTTACATTCTAATGGAGAAAAAACAATAGGCGAACAATAAATAAAAAATGAATAAAACAGTGGGTAATTCTAAGTTCTACGAAAAGAAACAACGTAGGTCAGGAAATAAAGAGCTAGAGGGGAGGTGTCGGATAACTGTTCTAGATAGGAAATCAAGGAAAGGGGGGTTAGTTCTAAGTAAGTAACCTTTGAGCAGAGAGCTGAATAAACTGAGAGAGTGAATGTGTTATCTGCCCTTGTATAACATATCACCCCCCAATTTAGTGGCTTATTATTAAAAGTAACCATTAGTTATTCCTCAGTTTCTATAGGTCAGTAATTGGAGAGTGGTTCCGTTGGGTGCTTTAATCTTGGGATCCCTCATGAAGTTGCTGAGACATTTTGGCTGGGGTTCCTGAAGGCTTGAGGGGAACTAGAGGATACACTTCCAAGGTGGCTGACTCACATGGCTGGCAGGTTGGTTCCTCTTTAAAGGGGCCACTGCACAGGGCTTCCTGAGTGTTTTCATGGCAAAGGGACAGGCTTCTACCAGAGTGAGTAATTCAAGAGAACAAAGTAGAAACTGCCATCTTTTAGAACCTAGCTTCAAAAGTCACATACCATCACTTCTGCCATGTTCTTTTGGTCACACTGGCCAGCCTGGATTCAGTGTGGGAGGGCACTACACAAAGGCATGAATACTGGGGGGGTAATTGCTTAGAGGTCGTCTTGGAGGGTGGATACCACGGTGAGTCATGCAAGAACTTTATGGGAAGATGTCTCCAGGAAGAGAGGAGAGTTAAGTGTAAAGGTAGGGTAAGAAGGCAAGTATAGCTAGAGCACGGTGATGGGGAAGAGAAGAGGTAGATGGGGGCAGATCCTGTAGGGCCTTGAGCAGCATGGCAAGAAGTGGTTGCATTGAGAATGTAAAGAGTTTTGAGAAAAAGCAGCATTACTTGATCTATGTTTTAAAAAAGTTATTCTGGCTGCTGAGTGGAGAATTGATTTTATGAGACAAGAAAGGAGGAAGGGAGTTGACGTAGGCTACCATTCCTGTATTCCAGGTAAGAAATGACTGTGGCCTGACCTGGAGTGGTAGTGGTGGAGTCATGAGGAGTGAGAGTTCAGATTATAGATACGCTGTAAAGACAGAGCCAGCAAGAACTGCTGATGGATTGGATGTGGAGTGGAGAGGAAATGAGGAGTCATGGATGACGTCTAAGTTTTTTTTCCTGAGCAGAATCTTAGGAATGATAGGGAAGATGCTGGGTAGGGGGGGAAGAGGGATGGTGGATGGGGTTCTGTCTACTCATTGTGGACGTACTAAATTTGAGTGGTCCATTTGACATCCAGGTCTAGCTATCAACATTATACTGGCCAGAAAATTTTTGATCATGCCTCATTACATGTTTTGATGAATAATTAAGGACTATAACTATTTTATAGTATGACTAAACCAGATAAACTCACATAATTTTAAAAAAAGGGAATAAATATGACCATGAATACTGCAACATAGTTAACCATGGGCTAATATTTTCTGCGTTTTGTAAAAGTTAGGAACTGTAGTTTTCTTGTAGTCTGTTTAACCAACTCAGAAACTTAAAATGCTATATTTTGTATTAGCTAAAATGTCTTTCACAAATTTTGTACATGTGAATATTAATGCTAATAAAAGTTCTAATTTATGCTGGTGGTTATGATTGAAATAGTCACTCAGAATGCTTTATTATGCTATACTCTATACATCTGCAACATAAAACCTTAAAAATTACTCTGTGTTTTCATATTTTTATTTCTCTTGAGGGGGAGGAGTACTATTTTGCTCTTAAAAGTGTGAAATTAATAAAAATTCAAATACAGTTAGATTATTGGGGAAAAAATCAAATAACTAAAATCTCCCTTTGCCAGTTTTCATTCACTCTGTGCTCTAGCAATCCATAATCTCCCCAAATGGGAACCTCTGCTAGAAGTTTAGTAAATACTCTTCCAGATTGTCTTACACACATTTACATACATACATGCATGTGTGCACAAACACATTTATACATAGAATTCTTTTTTAAAACATAAAATTCATATGCAGCTTGCTCTTTTCACTTAAAAATTATCTCTTGGAGACCTTTCTCAGTCATTTTTAAAATGTATTATATAGTACTCTATGGCTTATTTAACTTTACTGTATATATTTAAGATTTTTAGAGTTTTGATTGTTACAGCGCTAAACTGGACATGATTGGGCATCATTGGTCAGATGTATATTTATGCTAATATGCCATTATTTCTATGGAACAGACTACAGAAGTAAATTTCTGAGTTAGAAGATAGGTACACCATTAATTTTGATGGGTGCACCATTAATTTGCCCTCAAAAAAGAAGACCCAATTTATTCTTTTTTTTAATTTTTATTTTATTATGTTATGTTAATCATCATACATCATTAGTTTTTGATGTAGTGTTCCATGATTCATTGTTTGCATATAACACCCAGTGCTCTATTCAATACGTGCCCTCTTTAATACCCATCACCAGGCTAACCTATCCCTCCACCCCCCTCCCCTCTAGAACCCTCAGTTTGTTTCTCAGAGTCCATAGTCTCTCATGGTTTGTCTCCCTCTCTGATTCCCCCCTTTCGTTTTTCCCTTCCTACTATCTTCTTTTTTTTTTTTAACATATAAAGTATTATTTGTTTCAGAGGTAGAGGGCTGTGATTCATCAGTCTTACACATTTCACAACACTCACCATAGCACATACCCTCCCCAACGTCTATCACCCAGCCATCCCTCCCACCCCCCACCACTCCAGCAACCCTCAGTTTGTTTCCTGAGATTAAGAATTCCTCATATCAGTGAGGTCATATGATACATGTCTTTCTCTGATTGACTTATTTCGCTTAGCATAATACCCTCTAGTTCCATCCACGTCGTTGCAAATGGCAAGATTTCAGGTTTTTTGATGGCTGCATAGTATTCCATTGTATGTATATACCACATCTTCTTTATCCATTCATCTGTCGATGGACATCTTGGCTCTTTCCATAGTTTGGCTATTGTGGACATTGCTGCTATAAACATCGGGGTGCACGTACCCCTTCGGATCACTACATTTGTATCTTTGGGGTAAATACCCAGTAGTGCAGTTGCTGGGTCGTATGGTAGCTCTATTTTAAACTTTTTGAGGAACCTCCATACTGTTTTCCAGAGTGGATACACCAGCTTGCATTCCCACCAACAGTGTAGGAGGGTTCCCCTTTCTCTGCATCCTTGCCAGCATTTGTCGTTTCCTGACTTGTTAATTTTAGCCATTCTGACTGGTGTGAGGTGATATCTCATTGTGGTTTTGATTTGGATTTCCCTGATGCTGAGCGATGTTGAGCACTTTTTCATGTGTCTGTTGGCTCTTTGGATGTCTTCTTCGGAAAAATGTCTGTTCCTGTCTTCTGCCCATTTCTTGATTGGATTAGTTGTTCTTTGGGTGTTGAGTTTGATAAGTTCTTTATAGATTTTGGATACTAGCCCTTTATCTGATATGTCATTTGCAAATATCTTCTCCCATTCTGTCGGTCGTCTTTTGGTTTTGTTGACCCAATTTATTCTTACACCAAGTGCCCTTTTGTCTGGTTCCAAATCTACACTTGTTATTAACAATATTTTCTTTTTTTCATTTTTACCACTCTAAGGAGCAAAACATTTATATTGTCTTAGTTTTCATTTCTCTCAATATTTTCATTGACCTTTTGTTTTTTCAACTCCTTCAGAAGAAAGTCTTCAATAAATTGTTTTATGTAGAAAGTGAACATCAAATATTTGAATGCAACTTCATTGATGGAAAAAAACAGGGAGATAAAAGGTGAAATGGGTGAGGGAGAGTGAAGGCCTAAAATGTGGCAGAACACGGTGGTTTAGAGAGAAGGCAGAAATAGTATGGGGGTGAAGGCTGCAGCTGAGCATCAGGGGCAGAAGTGTCGAGTAAAGGTGAAATTTGGGAGATGGGTTTGGAAAGAGTTCTAATCACTGAGGAACTGGAGGCCCAGAGGCCCTTCCCCTGCCCTCAGCAGCAAGGAAGGAGGAATAGACAGCTGGATAGATTCTCTCCCTCATCCCCCAGGACATGCATTGCTCTGGCTTTTAAAGGCATTTTTATTTTAAAGGCAAGAGTCCACCAGTAGGAAAAATTAGAAGTGTCCAGCTGAGGTAGACTCCTGATTATGGATGCAGATTGACCAAAAATTCTTCCCTTATGAGGATGGGCAGATTCATTACACTGAATTTCCACAAGTACATATATTTCTTTGTTAACTTTTTAGAATTGTTATGAACAATTGTAAAGTTTAAATTGTGAAAGTATACAGATCATCTGAGATGTTCTGGATTATCTGGGACCAGTTTGCCTCAGTGATGCAGACTACGAAGGAAGCACACGTTGTGCTGGTGTTTGCTGTTTAAAATTAAGCACTAATGCGTAGTTGGCACCTTCTGTGACACTTTTACTTTCTAGGGCTATAAACACAGAGTCTATAAAATGCTTGAATAGTTTATAGCATTTTTAAAGGATCACTTCATTGTTCAAAGTTTCTCCTTAATTTCACTTTATTTAAAAAATTATTTAAAATGAGTGATTCATACCAGATTAATTATGTGATTAATATGTGATTTTTAAAAAATGGTAATTCCAGTAATTAGAGACCAATAATTTTTTACTTCTAAACCTAGGTTTTGCTGTTTTCTAAGTGTAATAGAAATTTGGATTTGGAATATACCTTGGTTATGACTTAAATGAATAATGTTCATTTTAAAAGAAAATTAAGGGAAAAAACTGAGAATTACTTTACCTTAGATTTTGTGGGTGTTCCTTTCTTGTGGTTAACCATAATTTCATCGGAAAATGAACATTAAAATTAGTCATAAAGAGACTAGTTATTATAACTTGAGCTGTTCATTAAACCATCGAAGTAGATGAATATAGGATGACATTTATTTTTTAACATTTAAGCCTTTTCATGTAGGTAACTGGACAAACTTCTACAAATCCTTCAGAGCCTTAAGAAAAGGAATTTATCTTGCTACTTATTTCTTTTTCTTTTTTCTTTTTTTTTTTTTTTAAGATTTTATTTGAGAGAGAAAGAGAGCACGTGCAAGAGCAGGGGGAGGGGCAAAGGGAGAGGGAGAAGCAGGCTTCCCACTGAGCAGTGAGCCTGATGCAGGGCTTGATCCCAAGACCCTGAGATCATGACCTGAGCCCAGATCAAGAGTCAGATGCTTAACCAACTGAACCACCCAGGTGCCCCAGGGGCATATAGATTTAGACTCTCCCTCTGCCTGAGCAAATGCCTCTTTTTAGATGTCTGAAGACATTTTGGCTTCCAGGGATGACCTGCAGGTCTCTCTCCATCTCTGGCTGAACCTTTCTAAACATGGAAGGTATCAGAGAATGGTGAGCTCCAGGGTCTATAGGGGTAAAAGGCAAAAGTTACAGAATGAGGTATACAGATAAGGTAACATATAATTGTTTTTAATGTATTTATTTGTTTATTCCTTTTCCTTGATTGTTCTAGAGTACCATTGCTCTCACTAAAGTAACAGGCTTTGAAAACAAGCTTCTTGGGCAATAAAATAGAAAGTGTGTTTTGGTAGTTTAAAATGATAATGTGTGTTTCTGAACATTTTAGTTAAAGATAGCTGTTTGGGACTGGGAGAACTGGTTTATCCAGTGTCTATGACCTGAGTAAGAGGGTTATATATATTAACTAGAAGCTCTGATAATGGATCTGTTACGTAGAAATTTTTCTTTTTAAGAAAATTATCCTATTTTATATGTATAAATGAACATTTGTATGGGCAGAAATTTTGTTATCTCTCTCCTGAAGTTCCCTTACTAAAGCAAAATTGCCAAGTATTAAAAGGCAAGGAATTTCTTCCTAGGTATAAAATTTGCTGGTTTATCAGTTGGATGCAACTTATTCTATGAATCTTTCTTAAAAATTATATATATCTGAGTATATATTCTTCCTGAAGAATATTCTCCAAGTATTATGTACTTAAAAATGATAATCTGACTTGATTATGTTCTTTCTTTTTTCTTTTCAGAAAGTATCTATATGTCACATCTTCTTTTAAAGGAGCATTTAAAAATGAAGTTAAGAAGGCAGAAGAAGCAGTCAAGATTGGTATGTGCACATATTCTGAGATATGTACTGTTCTAGCATTGTAGGAATGACCACAGTTAATCAAATTTCTGCCTCTCAGGAACTTCATAATTTTTCTATCTCTAGCTTTGTTTAATTATGGTGTTATTTATTATTATAACATATATTGCTATATCTTATTATTTACTGTCTATTATTCCAAGTACACACTTGGAACGAGATTGATGTATATCGATATAAGAAATTCTGGTTGGCATGATGCTGAGTTAGATCATTTTAGAGACTAGCATTACATGTACTTTATAAGAAGGAATGTTCTACACATTCACTACTCCCTCCCCGCCACACACAATGAGGACAAAGCCATGCTTTCCCAGTGGTCCAGGAGCAAGGAATAACTTTAATCTATATTTCATGGATTTTAGAGAGTTTTCAGTCAGCCAAACATTCAGTCGTAACTCTTTAATTTGTATGTATAAAGTTATGCCCTGTCAACTGTAATGTCTAAGAGGAAGCCCAGTGTGGCTGCCTCCACCGGGCAGGTGTGAGAGCTATGGAAGGAATATAGGATTTTCTGAGATTATTGTCTATAAGCCATTCTCACTGGTCACAGCCATAAGGTGTGTGTGTGTGTGTGTGTACATATATATAACACTCATTTAAAATTGCTTGAAAGAATTTCCTGGTGTTATAATTATCTTGCTTCTGCTTCCAGCCGAACTCGTGTTGAAAGAGGCACAAGTCACAGTAAACCGGCCTGACAAGACTTCTTTGTCTTCTGCCAAGGTATGACACATAGTCTTCTTAAATGGTAAAGTGTCCTTTGCTTTTTCCTGTGCACAGTTGTCTCTTATCATTTACTTCCTAAGCTTATAAACACAGACAAGCTCGGAAGCTTAAGCTGATTTTCATCCAGGTAAACAGAACAGAGGCGTGCAGAGAAAGGAGAGAAGCGTCAGCAGTGAGAGAAGGCTGAGTCTGAGAGCAAAGATAAGCAACGTGGGGTGAATTTGGAACAGTGGGGACAAGTACCGTAGCTCATTTCTTTAAAATGAAAAGTAATAAGAGAAAAGGAGAAAATAATGAAAAACTAGCAGAAAAAACTAGCCTATCAAGTTTCCTTGAAAATATCTTTTCAAATTATTGCTCCCTACAGACCTGAATAAATGGGGAAAGCAAGGAGAAGACTAATAAGCCATCCTTTTTTCTGGTGCTAGGAATTATGTGCTATAATTATGAATATTAATAACAGTACTTCCAGCTTACAAAGCTCTTTTCTTATGAGTTGCTCCACACAGTTCATAAACATTTTCTGTAATCCTTGCAATACGCCCATGAGTAAGATAGGTTATAAAGGACTATTATTATTAATTATAATGTATGGCAACTAAGGAAAAGAATATTGCTGCAGGACATGAGTTATAAGTTTGGCAGCTTTTACCAAAAATGTGGTGAATTATGAAGCAACCTTTTATTTGCTTGTATATAAAGGAATACCAAGGTATAGGGAGAAAAAAATGCCTCACTTCACTTTTCCTTCATTCTTTTCTGCAGACTCAGTATATGAATTCTTTCTGTGGTTTGCCCTTGAACTTTCAAGGACAAGGGCTGTGTCTGATACAGAGCTCTCTCATATCTAAAGATCATGAATAGGGAATGAAATCAAAGGGTGGCACCTGGTAATGCCCCAAAGTTACCTATGGCTTTCCCCAAATTCTCTAACTTTTTTTCTTTTCAATTATTATTTTAAGGTAAACATAGACCTATCTTACTGTTACTGATTTTTAGAGAAAGGCTTAAGTTTTTTAAATTTTGTCTCAAAGAAATCAATTTCCTTGGCTTTATGTATTTGAGAGACAAGAGAAACAGACTCTAATGGGTCAGGACCCTGCTTTCTTCTTGCCTTAGCCTTAACTTCTCACTGCCTCTTTGCTCTGTGTTTTGAGTGCATTGACAGGAGGGATGGGGAAGTGTTTGACCACCTTGCTTTGTTGCTCAGCAAAGAGAGCAAAGCAGAATGACCTTGGCTTCCAACCTCTTAAATTCCTCGAGGCAGTTGAGTGGTTGCATGTGAAGTGAAATACCAATCATTTTACCATTTGCTTTTACTTTAAAGTCAGTGAAAATAATGTTCAGTGAGTGGTATACTCACCAAATGAGATGCCCAACTTTCACATCAGGTGGATGGAGCACATTAAAAATCTGTTGTTATTTGTGAAATAATAACAATGCATTATTTTTTTTCTCCTGGTTAGAGAGAGCATACAAGAGATAGGGCAGTGAATGAGCCAGTAGATCAAATTAAAAGACAAGATAAGAAAGAGAGGTGGGCATTGGTATTGAGGTACTCTGAAAGGGAGAAATCCTAGGGTTGGGCTGTCCTATAAAGGGACAGCTTGGGGAGTATTCGGGGTATCTGGAACTTGATATAAAGGAGACATTTTCTTATGGTGACTGACAAAAGTTTTTAATAGCAACTTTGTTTTTCCTGAAGAAGCTTTAGTGATTGATCACATGATTTAGCGTTTTTTGTCATTGTTCTCACAGTCAAAACTCAGGCTTTGCTAAGCTTTTGTGTAATTTGTGTGAAAGCCAGTGTGATCTTATAGGGAGCAATGGCTCTTTTCTAAAAGGCAGAGAGAGAACATTGGAATATGTGCAAAAAGAGAACCGTGGGCTAGGATTTGGTGTGTCTCTTAGCTACTGCAGCTGAATCATTTAACAAGTATTTATTGTCTACCATGGCACAGTTGCATTAGGCAATGTGACCTATCACTATTACCCTTGTGAAACATTTGGATAATAGGATAATAAATATCAGCTCAGCTTTCATTAATTTAATAGAATTATGTTCTCTCCTAACCAAATGTACTTCTCCAGGACGTATTACAGAAAGCTTTGGAAGATGCAGAAGCAAAGCATAAGATTCTTAAAGAGAAACAGAGGTAAGATGTAAGATTTTCCGTTCACCAGAATCCTCTGCACTTTGATAAGACAAATTCTGATTTCTGAGGAGACAGATTTGGTGGTTAATGTGATAACTTCTCTTTCTCAGCCTATGACATCTTATTATATTAAGCATAATATGGTCAAAATCCCCCAACCACATAATCATTGAGAGTATTTATAAAATATATATTTGCATGCATACATGTGTTTACATTATGTTAAAACTTCTGAATACAGAGTGAAAAATTAGCTCAGTGTCCAGTTGAGGAAGTAACTCTGCCCAGAGGATCAGCTGACTACTTTCTCTGTGTCCTTTGGCAGATACAAGCCTTTGGAGGGTTGGTCCTGATTTCTTTTCACTTTTAGTACTGCTTAAAATTTAAAATTGAAAATGTTTCAAATAAATATATCACTATAGTTAAGATAAAAATAGCAAGCCTAACTTACAAAACCATTATTTACATTTGTAAAGTTGACTTGGTCTCCAGCTCAGGTGTTAAACAAGTTAAACTGAGAATATTCAGTGTTGTCTAAGTAAGGTCAGACTCTGAAAGCTGGGATAACTTTGAGAAACAGATTTTTAAGGAAGTATTACTAGTTTACAGAATTATCTTTTGTGAACTATGGAGTGCTATATAACCATAACTTTCCTCAAAGCTGAAATTTGAAATGTTAACTATGCATTTATAAAAATAAATACTAAATAAATCTCATAGAAATCTTCATTAAAAAGCAAAGTCCTCTTTATTTTTTAAAAGTTTTTATTTAAATTCCAATTAGTTAACATACAATGTTATATTAGTTTCAGGTGTGCAATATAGTGATTCAGCACTTCCATACATCACCCTGTGCTCATCACAGCAGGTGCACTCCTTAATCCCCATCACCTATTTCCCGCATTCCCCCACCCCCTCCCCTCTGGTAACCATCAGTTTGTTCTCTATCGTTAAAAGTCTGTTTCTTGGTCTGTCTCTCTCTCTTTTTTTTCCCCCTTTGCTCATTTGTTTCTTAAATTCCACTTATGAGTGAAATCATACAGTATTTGTCTTTCTCTGCCTGACTTATGTCACTTAGCGTTATACCCTCTAGATCCATCCATGTTGTTGCAAATGGCAAGATTTCATTGTTTTTGTGGCTGAGTAGTATTCCATTGTGTGTGTATACATACACACACACACACACACGTGTGTATGTATATATATAAATACACCCCATCTTCTTTATCCATTCATCAATTGATGGATGCTTGGGCTGTTTCCATAGCAAAGGCCTCTTTAAAGATTTCCAGAAAGAAAAATCTGGTTGGTGAATTGTTTGTAGTTACATTGATATGCATGAAAGGTGATTGATCTACATTTTATTAATAACAATGCCAGTTAGTTGGTATGAACTTGTTTTTAGAACAAAATACTTTTTAATTTATGATTGTTTTTTTAAAAGATTTATTGATTTTGAGAGAGAGACATACACACACACACACACACACAGAAAGCATGAGGGAGAGAGAATATCTCAAGCAGACTCCCCACTGAGCACAGAGCCCAACACCAGGCTTGATCTCACGACCATGATATCATGACCTGAACTGAAACCAAGAGTTGGACGCTTAAACCAACTGTGCCACCCGGGTGCTCCCAAAATGCTTTTTTTTTTTTAAAAAAAAAATTAAAGACAGGGCGCCTGGGTGGCTCAGTTGGTTAAGCGACTGCCTTCGGCTCAGGTCATGATCCTGGAGTCCCGGGATCAAGTCCTGCATCGGGCTCCCCGCTCAGCGGGGAGTCTGCTTCTCCCTCTGACCCTCCCCTCTCTCATGCTCTCTGTCTCTATCTCATTCTCTCTCTCAAATAAATAAATAAAATCTTTAAAAAAAATAAAAATTAAAAAATTAAAAAATAAAAAATTAAAGACAATCAGTATGCCACTTACTATTGCAGAGTGATTATGTAACACCCTGTTTTGGGGTCCCTTACATAGTCAGTATTCTTTTTTATTGAAGAGTAAGGATTTAATATTTAGTGTACATTTTTGGGAAAAAGTGTGATTTGTATATATTTGACCCAACATGTATGTGCTTAAAAAATATATACTATGTTGGGGCGCCTGGGTGGCTCAGTTGGTTAAGCGACTGCCTTTGGCTCAGGTCATGATCCCGGAGTCCGGGATCGAGTCCCGCATCAGGCTCCCTGCTCAGCGGGGAGTCTGCTTCTCCCTCTGGTCCTCACCCCTCTCATTCTCTCTCTCTGTCATTCTCTCTCTCT
The DNA here is from genome assembly GCF_011800145.1 of Mirounga leonina. Lineage (NCBI taxonomy): Eukaryota > Metazoa > Chordata > Mammalia > Carnivora > Phocidae > Mirounga > Mirounga leonina. The sequence goes on from NW_023270268.1 coordinate 100,879,864, forward strand.
CAGAAATAAACAAAATTAAAATATATATATATACTATGTTAATCCAAGTCAATAACTTCCTTTAAAGTCTAATGTACTCTGTATATCCTGTCTACATAGAAGAACAACTAGGACTTTTTCTTTGTCCATTAACGATAGATGTATTTAACCAGTCCAGTAAGCATGTTATGTCAGTCATAATGGCACGTTATCATAAATTTGAGAAGAAAAGGCTGTTTTTGTGGAATGAGGAGAGCTACAAGATGGGTAGAGGGGAAGAATTATATTACCATTCTTGATAGGGAGAGGAAAATACATTGCTCGTGAGGCACCTACTGTGTTGCAGGTTTATACTTAACATTCTCTCTTTTAGTCATCATAGCATCCCAAATGGCTATGTACGCGTTATTCCCATTTTTCAGATGAGACAGACAGTTGAAGTGACTCATACATAGTTATTACATGGTTATTGCAGAGATGAGCTTATATTTGAAGCCAGCTCCATCTTTCCGATTTTTTTTTTAAAGATTTTATTTATTTGAGAGAAAGAGAATGAGAGACAGAGAGCACGAGAGGGAAGAGGGTCAGAGGGAGAAGCAGACTCCCTGCCGAGCAGGGAGCCCGATGTGGGACTCGATCCAGGGACTCCAGGATCATGATCTGAGCCGAAGGCAGTCGCTTAACCGACTGAGCCACCCAGGCACCCTAAAAATAAGTTTCTTTTATTTAAAGATTTTATTTATTTATTTGAGAGAGAGAGAGCACAAGAGGGAAGCGGGTCAGAGGGAGAAGCAGACCCCCCGCTGAGCAGGGAGCCCGATGCGGGACTCAATCCCGGGATTCCAGGATCATGATCTGAGCCGAAGGCAGTCGCTCAACCGACTGAGCCACCCAGGCGCCCCATCTTTCCAGTTCTTACATCCAGGCACTTTTCATGGCTCCAAGCAGTCTCCTGTTACTGCAGTTGTTTCTATCATATTCTTCTGTGTCTCAATTTCTGTTTTTACACTTTTAATAAAGAAGTCACATAAAACATAAGATAACAGGGCAGAGTCCGAAAAACAGGAGCTCATGTCTGTTACCCTTGTAAACTTGCCTTATTAACTCTGATTTACCTTTGATTTTGGAGGAGGAGAGAAAACGACAGAATATCTTTTGGCACATTTTAATCTATATAGGATATTGAGAGGCTTGAGGACATGCTGAAAGTTAGAAATCACATCGAGTGTTAAAAATACCTAAATCTTAAAAGTCAAATCATCATGTTTCAAAAATGCTGCAGTGTACATACATCTTAGACCACGTAACATTTCCCCTGGGTAGTTTATATATAGTAACAAGATACCTGGGTATTTTATATATAGTTTCTTTGATGTTTACCTTCCCATTTTAATTATTGGCAGTTTATCAATTGTATATTCTTATTTAATAAATTTTTTTTTAACTTTTCTAAATATAATGCCAGAGAATTAAAAAAAGCCAGGACACTGTGCTTGATCTTTGGGGTGAACATAGAAAATCGAAGCCAAGCTGGGATGTTCATTTACAGTAATAACCGCCTGATCAAAATGCATGAGAAAGTGGGCCCACAGTTGAAACTGAAGTCCTTGTAAGTATATTTTTGTTTTCAGAGGCATAGGCAGCATGAGGGAGGCTGCAGTAAGATTCTGTCTGTGGAGTTAAATGAGTGATTAATCATAATGGGAGCAGGTGTCCTGTCCTCTGGTCACCCTTCCCATCAATATGCACGCATTAATCTGCCTAATTTATAATATTGGCAGAGATGCATGCCTGTCCTAAGGCAAAAGCATACTTTGGGAAATATTTTCAATACATTTCCTGAGCAACTTGATGTTTTACTGTTTCTAGCACCATCTACTCGGGTTAGGTTCTTAGTATTTTACCAATTTAAAAATAATACAAGCATAATAAAGAAATTTTAGGGAAAAAAATCCATAGTCTTATAAAGCAACCCTGTTAACATTTTGTGCAACCCTTAACATGTGTGAGTTCTTGCCAGTTACCTTCATGAACGTGTATTATTAACACTCTCCAGCCTAGTTGGCTTCCAGAGTAACACATTCTGGTGCTTTCCTGATGGTCTGAAACTCCACGGGCTGCTTTCATCAATTATGTAGAGAGTCAGACAAGGTAATTATGATCAGTAAAATGGCTTAGGGGTCAAACACAATAATTGTGACTAGTAGGATGGCTCAAGGGAACATTTTTCATCTTATTTCTCACTGTCGAGGTATTAGAAGTTCATTCATTTGTTCATTCAGCAAGCTCTCGTGTTGCAGTATCAGGCGCCAGGCACTGCACTAGGCTCTGCAGACAAGATGGTGAACACCTGGTACCCTCTGCTAAGAAACGTACAGTCCAGTGAAAGGGACAGTATATAAAATACGTATTTTTTTATATTCTGTGGAAACAGCGAGAATGATCTTTAAAAAAAAAAAAATTACTCTCTTGCTTAAAACCCCACTGCATGTCGAATAGAGCTGGTTACCATGGTCTTCTAGTGATCTGGAAGATCACTCTGCCTGGCCCTGTGACAGTCCCCATCCTACTCACCTTCTCAAACCTTCTCCTTACCCTGGCAGCTTCCTTTTTCTCACATATCCTAAGCTCGCTCCTGCCTTAGTGCCTGGCGCCTGCCCTCCCTCTGCCTTGAACCTTCTGTCCTCAGATCTCTGTACTGCTGGTCCTGGCGTGTTACTTAGGCACCAACTCTAAAGTTCCCTCCATAGGAAGGTCTTCCTGGACTGTCTGATTCAAGTTGGCCCCTACAATCAGCCCCTCCACCTTACCACTCTTCACGTTACAGCACCTGCTTTATATTCCTCCTACCCCTTATCACCATCTGAAAGGATCTGGTAACCCTTACTGCCTGTTACCTATAAGAGACACTTTATAAGCAGGGACCTTCTTGTTCAATACTGCATTCCTAGTTCCTGGAATAGGGCCAGGTGCTATGGAGGGATGGATGGATGGATGGATGGATGGATGGATGGTTGGATGGATGGATGGTGGGATGAATATATAGGCAAGCATCAGGTGCAGAAAGAGCATTGGGAGGGGTAGTCAGCCAAACTGGGGGAAGTTGAGTCAGGCTTCCTGGAAGAAATGATGCCCAAACGTAGACTTACAGAATGAATAGTGAAGGGAGGGCAGCTTGGAAGGGGAAAGTAATGGAAAACATCATAGGCAGCAGCTCCACATTGGGAAGGCTTGGTTTGTGTGCCTTGCCAAGGGAAGTTGGGAGAGCTAGATAACTGGATACTCTTTCCCAAAACAGGGAAAATAACCAGAATATTTTGTCACTAAGCAGAAATATCCAAGTTACATACATTGTAAGCTGCTAAAAATCTGAAAAAAAAAATTTATCCATCAGACTCACTGGCAGATACCAGTTACTTTACAGAATAATCCAGCCCTATGTTCCTTTAGTGGAATTCACTAAGCACCCCACAGACCTCTGCAATGATGAGGAAAAATCCAACCTGACAGATGAAATGAGGATGGAGAAAGTGACTCTTTGGCCAGATCATTAAGAGGGTCATGTCAGTTTATTTCAGCAAAACATTGTTAGTGGTTTCTAATGCTAAAAGGCCTCCTCTTCCCACCCACCCTGATTTCCATGTAAGGTTTAGGTTTGGAAAAGGAGTCATATTAATTTAGTACCGGTGTGCATTAAGAGATTTTTTTTTTATTATGAGACCAAACATACCTAAAATTACCATAGTTTTATGTAACAAAATACAGTTTTAACTCGTTAAACTTTGACGTGGTCTAGACCAAGTGAATCAGCTTATTTGTTTAAAAAAAACAACAAACAAACAAAAAAACTGATTTCAAAAGACCAAGGTATATTTGCTTTTTCTTTTTCCTTAGCTGAATTTCGCAGAATTTACTTATGTATTTATGTATTTTCCCAGACTCGGTGCAGGCGTGGTTGGAATTGTTAATATACCCTTGGAGATCATGGAGCCATCCCATAATAAGCAGGAATTTCTCAATGTTCAAGAGTATAATCAACTACTAAGAGTCATGGGGCAGTACTTGGTCCAGTACTGTAAGGACACCGGAATCAGTGAGTATTCAGTGGTCACAGTAAGAGATACTTAATCGAGAGTCAATTTATGTGATTTCTTTAAGCTGGAATGATTGCACTGATTTAAGCAACTGGTAACCCAAAGCCCTGAAAGAGAGCTCTTTTAACTTATTAAAATAATAATAATAATATGGATGCCTGGCTGGCTCAGTCGGTTAAGAGTCTGCCTTTGGCTCAGGTCATGATCCCAGGGTCCTGGGATCGAGTCCCATGTTGGGCTCTCTGCTCAGTGGGAGTCTGTTTGTCCTTCTCCCTCTACCTGTTTAGAGCTCTCTCTCTCTCTCTCAAATAAATAAGATCTTTTAAAAATAATAATAAATAAGAGAAATGAGAAAGGAACCAGTCTCAGAATCTTTCCCAGAGTATTATGTGAAAAATGAAGCAGCAGATTAAAAACTGTAAGAGAGGGCAGTCAGTAGAAAGAGAGCTGATCATGGAGGAAGGAAGCAGAAGTTTGCTTGAGGAAGGCCTAGGGGGCCACTCCGAGACTCTACTGTGTGGGAAGGAGCACATAGTTCCATACAGACTTGAGAAGCTCCCCTAGCATTGTTATGTCATGCCGTAGCATAATCATTGTTGACCGTGGATAATCGTAGATGTGTGTTAAACCTTGTTTTGTAAGGTTAACAAGTTTAGAATATGTTAATGAAGATTTCGATTAAAAATCACTGAAATAAAAATATTCAGAAACTTTAAAAAAAAAATCTTATTTATTTATTTATGAGAGCATGCAAGCGTGTGAGCAGGGGGGAGGAACAAAGGGAGAGGGAGAAACAGGCTTCCAGCTGAGCAGGGAGCCCCACACAGGGTTCGATCCCAGGACCCTGGGGTCATGACCTGAGCTGAAGGTAGATGCTCAACTGACTGACCCACCTAGGTGCCCCCCCCCTTTTAAATTTTATTTATTTATTGATTGATGAGAAAGAGAGAGAGAGAATGCATGAGCAGTGGGGAGGAGCAGGCTCCCAGGTGAGCAGGGTGCCCATATATTCAGAAACTTAAGATAAACTTTAGTTATCTGGAAAATTTGGCTTATTCAGATCACTTCATTCTCCAGAGATACCTGAACAATGAGATGGTGTGCTGTGCATTAATGAAATAAACTTCCTTTAAGTTATGCAGACATAAGGCTTCATTTATGGAAAGAAATAGATAGGCTACTGTGTTTGTTCAATGATTTTCATGAAGCACGTATAATTCATGCATATCAAAAATTATGTCTCTACCCTTGAGACAACTTAAAATCTTACTGCTCTACTTGAAGTTGTGATTTTAGAATATTTTCTTTTCTTTTGTACTCAACTTAGCTCAGTGCTGAAATTTTCTTACAGCCGTGAAACAGGAAAGAGTACAGGAACTCAGGGGAGAAAAAAAAAGAGTGGGAATGAAGGTGCAGGCACAGATTTCCTGCCAGAGCTGGGTTTTCATGTCATGGTCTAAAATGTACTCAAAGTGAGCAGCATCAGCATCACCTGAGAGCTCGTTAGACATACAGCATCTCAGACCTGCTGGCCTACACTCCGCATGTCAGCAAGATCGCCAGTGATCTGTAGGCATGTTTGAGTTTGAGAAGCACTGCCCTGAAGAGTATACCCATGTCATACTTGCTTAGCATAGACACACTTTTTCCACATGTATTTTTTTTCTCATAGACATGTCTGAAGTTATACTGAAAGTAGGAACAAGTACCTTATTTGGCAGGTTATGCTTAAAGCTGTAGAAAACAGAGGGCTAAGCAGAGTGAGCTATAAATCAAGGATCTACTCTCTGGTCTTGAAATGCTAGCATGACATAAAAGAAAAAACATTAAGCATTTGAAAGTTGTGTCACTTCTCCATTCTCCTCATGTTTTCTCTGTGACCTTCCTTGTCATGCTCATCCTTTCCATAAGGAGTAATCTCAGAAAGAGGCATGAAACTTAAAGGTGATAGGAATAACCTCTGTCCAGCCCACACTTCCTCAGGACAGTCATATTGCGTCCTGTTCTGGGGGGACTCTCCTGAAGCCCTTTTTCCTGGTGTGGGGGGCCCTCCTAACAACTGTGCTCTCCACTCTTGGGTGTCACTTGCCTGCTTTCCCCCTCTTTGTAACTCCCCATCCCTATCTCAACCTAATTTTTTCAGAAACTTCTCAGTGGATGTACTAAGATTCAAAATAAGTTTGGTTTGGCCTTTTGGCCGGAACCGCCATCTTCCGGTAATTCGACAAAATGACCAACACAAAGGGAAAGAGGAGAGGTACCCACTATATGTTCTCTAGGCCTTGTAGAAAACATGGTGTTGTTCCTTTGGCCACATACATGGGGATCTACAAGAAAGGTGATACTGGGGACATCAAGGGAATGGGCACTGTTCAAAAAGGAATGCCCCACAAATGTCACCATGGCAACACTGGAAGAGTCTACAGTGTTACTCAGCATGCTGTTGGCATGGTTGTAAACAAACAAGTTAAGGGCAAGAGAATTAATGTACGCATTGAGCATATGAAACACTCAAGGAGCCGAGATAGCTTCCTGAAGCGGGTGAAGGAAACTGATCAGAAAAAGAAGGAAGCCAAAGAGAAAGGTACTTGGGGTCAACGGAAGTGCCAGCCTGCCCCGCCCAGAGAAGCACACTTGGTGAGAACTGATGAAAAGGAACCCAAACTGCTGGAACCCAATCCCTAGGAATTCATGGCGTGATAAATGTAAAGAAAATAAAAGACCTCAAGACTGTAAAATTGTTTCTCTGAATTGAGTAGAAGTGTGGTGTCCTTTCCCCCCTAAAGATATTTAAAGCAAAAAAAAAAAGTTAGGTTTGTATTTTAATTATTATTATTAATACCATGTTGTTTTCCTAGTTTCATAATTGCCTATGAATTGATTCCAGGCTGGGGGTACTTTTACAAAAGGTGTTCCTCAAGGAGGAAGTCAGGGGGTGGAGACAGGAGAGCGAGCATGTGTATCTGTTCACATATATGACAGCCTCATCCCAAAACTTCCTTAACGAATGGAATCAAGTAATCACGGTCAGAATTGGTAGTCTCAGGAACTGTGCTGAGACCTTCAACGACTTTGTGTATTAATTCCCGCAGGAATAACCAAAGTTATCTAATGCTTGCCTAGTACTCTAAAAGCCAGTATTATAGGGCACACAGTTTTAATGAAAAGTATTTGGGTAGTTTATTGCCTTATAAATAAAAGATGCAGTCTTTGTATTTGCTATAAATCTGATCTGTTTCTATGGAAAATTGAGGCCTTGTAAAAATCAAATCCACAGAAAGGCAAATGGAGAGGTAATGACTTTGTGTCATTTATCAAATCTGCATTTATGTTTGGCACAGTTGATGCTAAGAACCTCAGAAGTATTTCTCTTTAGTCTGACCTCACCTCATTGTCTGCTACTATGTTTCCTGAAGCTTTGTGCGTTCTTAAAGTGAAATGGAAATATTGATCATCAGCTTTCTGGAGTAGGGAGAGAAGGAGAAGGAAAAGAGAAAAAAAACATCAAATGAAATTTGGGTTTGAACAGAAGGAATTACATAGAAATTTGTTACTAAACTTTTCTAAAATGGATCAGAATATAGCTGATGTGCTGAATGAAATCTGGGACATAGTAAGCATAACCTCTCCTAGCAGAACTCAAATGATAGGGCTTCAGGGGGGCAAGGAGGCTAAGAATCATATAAGCCGGTCACCCCCCTGACACTTTAATCCCCCCTACCTCGCCCACTCCTGCCTGAGGCAAGTGGACCACCATTTTAAGCCTGAATGAGGGTTTCCTGTAAAAGAAAAATTGCCACTTCTTGAGTCAGCCTGTGAAGCTCTGCACAGCTGTATTAGAAAAAACATTTTCGTATCAAAGTCGTATCTATTTCTCGCGTATTGTTTCATTCATTCACCTGTGGTAGGCACAGAGTGATATAGGACTAACGGATCAGACGTCGTCCACCCTCTCTGCGAGTCTGCGGTCTAGCAAGGCTAACACCGTTTGACAATTAGAAATAGCATTGGTGCCCAACAGAGAAGCAGCCAGTGCTCAGGAGCCAGAGAGGCCTCCTGGAGGAAGTGATGTTTCCTGCAGGAGGAGGAGGAGTTAGCCAGGTCAACAAAATTTTTCCCCCTTGGGGCCATGAAGGATAGGCCTAAAGCCTTTCCAGATGACAGCCCCCCAGGTATTTGAAGACAGCCTTTCTGTCTCTCTTCATCCTTATTTTATCCTAACATTTCCAAGTTCTGTTGCTATTCTTCATTTGATGGGTGTTAAATATATTCACCATTTTAATGTTATACTTTATAAAGTGTGCTGGTCACGTAGAAATAAAAATTTCAGATGAAACCCAGGCTTGAATAAAATGGAATCATCATCTCTTTCTTCTTAAGTTGTTGTAATTCTACTGATGTAGCCTGCTATATTAACTCTCAGTAAGCACATTATTGACTTTCAGTGTCCTTATTGCCAATTAAAATTCTTAATAAAAATTTTAATGTGTATTCTTGTTAAGCCATACATTTCTTATATTTTTTTCCATTGTTTTTGGACCCTAGACTAGAATCATACATTCAGTCCTATTAAATGCTATCACCTTATTAGGCCCATCCTTTCAGGAATCTCTTGTTGACTTCTAACTAATATGCTGTTTTTTCAGATAAGTTGGACCAGTATTTTCTCTATGATTTCATTTAAATCCTATTGCATAGAATAGACAAGTCAAGCACTTGGCCCTCCACTGACGACCTCCGGTGAGGTTGAAATGGGATACTGGATAAATAAATTAATCAGTTACAAATCTTCCTAGTTAGGCTGTCATCTTGTTCACATCAATTTCTCAGTTTGTGTGTAATTTTGAAAATGAGAGATAATATTTGTTAGATGAATAGTTTTAAAAAAATAGATAATGCTTTACGTCTTAGGTTGGGCTGCTATAACAAAATACTGTAAACTGGTGGCTAATGAACAGCATAAATATCTTTCTCACAGTTCTGGAGGCTGGAAGTCCAAGGTCAGAGTCCCAGTATGGTCGGATTCTGGTGAGAGCTGTCTTCTAGTTTGCAGACTAATGACTTCTTATAACCTCACCTGGTAGAACAAGAGTGAGCTAGCTCTCTGGCCTCTTGGAAGGGCACTAATTCCATCATGAGGGCTCCACTCACATGACCTAATTACCTCCTAAGGACCCCACTTCCAAATACCATCACACTGGGGATTAAATTTCAACATATGAATTTAGTGGGGATGCAGACATTCAGTCCATAACACTTTTTTAAAAAATATTTTATTTATTTATTTGACAGAGAGATAGAGTACAGGAAGGCAGAGAGGCAGGGAGAGAGAGAGGGAGAAGCAGGCTCTCCGCTGAGCAGGAAGCCGATGTGGGGTTCGATCCCAGGACCCTGGGATCATGACCTGAGCCGAAGGCAGACGCTCAACCGACTGAGCCACCCAGGCACCCCCAGTCCATAACACTTTAATAGCTACAGTGAGCTACTCACAACAAGTGTTGTTTCTCTTATGATGTGCTTCAGTCTATACGATCTCAGAAAGACACTACAAGAAAAATGAAATGCAACATTTTCTGCTGGGGATACATATTGAGTGAGGAGGTCTATATAAATATTAAAAGGTGAGACTATGAGACAAGTTTATTTGGAGATGTAGGTCAAGAAATAATTCATATCTCTTTTTTTATTCAGTCTTTGAAGTTATAGATTTTATGTATTCTATTTCATTTAAAAATATTTTTTCAATATTATATGTTATTTTTTTTAAAGATTTTATTTATATGAGAGAGAGAGAGAAAGCACGAGCAGGGGGAGTGGCAGGCAGAGGGAGAAGCAGGCTCCCCGCTGAGCATGGAGCCGACCCAGGGCTCGGTTCCAGGACCCCGGGATCATGACCTGAGCCGAAGTCGGACACTTAAATGAATGAGCTACCCAGGTGCCCCTTGTATGTTATGTTTTATTTTGAAATTTTGGTATTATGGGCAGAATTGTTTTGTCAGAATTCGTATGTTTTAGTCTTAACCCCTAGTACCTCAGAATGTGACTGTATTTGGAGACAGGGCCTTTGAAAAGGTGATTAAGTTAAAATGAGGCCGTTAGAGTGAGCCCTAATCTGGTCCGACTGGTGTCCTTACAAGAAGAGGAAATTTGGACAGAGAGAGTCTAGGGATGGGCGTGTGCAGAGAAAAGATAATGTGAGGAAATAAGTTTCCATTGTTTATGCCCCCCAGCCTGGTTTTGTTGTTGTTATGTCCTCTCTAGCAAACTAATGTATATGGGAAATTGTGAAATTAGACAGAATTAAAGAAAATATTAAAATGAAACCCGTAAATCCATCATCAAACCTCAACAGTTCTCAACTCCTGGGAAAACTGGTTTCATCTATATTCCCCCTACTCCTCAACAACTAGATAGATTATGAAGAAAATTCTAGACATTATATAATTGTATCAAATATATTTATCATGTATTTTTAAAAGAAAGAACTCTGTTTAAAAACATAATCACAGGGATGCCTGGATGGCTCAGTTGTTAAGCATCTGCCTTCGGCTCAGGTCATGATCCCAGGGTCCTGGGATCGAGCCCTGCATCGGGCTCCCTGCTCACCGGCAAGCCTGCTTCTCCCTCTCCCTCTGCTTGTGTTCCTGCTCTCGCTGTGTCTCTCTCTGTCAAATAAATAAAATCTTAAAAAAAAAAAAAAATCACAGTACAAATATAACGCTTTAAAAATTATCAATACTTCCTTAATACCATAAAATATCCAGTCTGTTGTTACATTTCTAATTATCTCCTGTCATAATATAATTCAAGGTCCTTCTTGCCCATCTTACCCATCCCCATATTTCTCTTTTTCCCTTGTTTTTCCTTGCAATTTATTTGTAGGAAAAACTGGGCTGGTTGTTTCATAGTTTTCACAGGCTCTAAATTTTGCGCGCTGCCTTACTGGGTGTGGTTTAACAGATTCCTTCATTCTGTTGATTTTTCTGCAAATTGGTAAAATTGATTAGCAGCTTGACCAAATTCAGACCTGGTGTTTTTTTGTTTGTTTTTTGTCAAGATGCTTCATAGGTAGTATTGTGTTCTACCATCAGGTTGTCCGATTCTCTCTCTCTTAATGATATTAGCGGTTAATGATCAAGGCTCAGATTCCTTAGGAGTCCTAAAATCTTCTATTCTGATTCTATCATATTTTTACAATTTATTAGCTTTAATACTTCTAAAAGAAAAAAATTTTTCATCTTCCATTTGGTCACCTATGTTAGTTTGTATTTTACTGTTTGACAGAAACAACATAGAGCTCTATACTGATAAAAAACTTGTATTGAATAAAAGCTTGATTAGAGGTAAAATTAAAACAATAAAAATGATATAGACATTTACCTGACTTATATGGCATAAATATGTACTCTGTTTAAAATCATTACTTCATGCCAGTTCTCAGCAAATAGCAGGATGGTTCAGGAGTTCATTGAATTGATTTCTGTTTTTAAAAAAATCACATTCGTAGATTTTATCCATTTACACTGCTTTCACCTGGTAATTGAAATTATCACCATTGACAGTACTTAGGCTTCCTTTTCTTTCCGACTGCACTTGTATTATCATGATAATGACATTTTTTACATCTACAGTGAATTTTCATGCTAAAATATCTCAGAGGATCTTACCTATATTGCAAATAAAATACTAAAAAGCCTAGTAGCCTTCTTTTGTCTGGAATTGCAGTCTTATTCTTACAGTCTGATTTCCCCTGCTGTACCAGAAGCAAGACCTCAAAACTCTATCGGTGCATTTATGTGTGCCTTAGTAAAGAAGAGTAGGTTGCACCTTAATGACTGAATTTGAAACAATGCAGTCAGAATTAAACATAAGTTGTATTAACAGAGGAAGTAGGTTGCATCGGCCAGGGTCAGAGTGCATGGAGGAAATCATCGAGTTCTCCCTCTTGAAGCTAAATGGTCAGATCATGGAGATTGATCATGTCCAGCCCATAGTGCATCCACAGCTTACTCCGTTCTGTCCAGACTCTCTGGGATTATTCAAGCATGGTGGATAATCTGCCAAGCCTGCGGCAAGTACTGGAGAGGGTCATCCAAACGTCAAGTCAATTTTTGTCACCTGTGGAGACTGGGACTTGAAAGTCACACTCCTGGGCCAGTGCCAGTATTTGGGTTTGCCAGTGGCAGATTACTTCAAGCAGTGGATTAATCTGAAAAAGGCTTGCAACTTCACCATGGGCTGCTGGCCCAAGAATGGACTTCTAGACATGAATGAGGGCCTCAGCCTGCAGGACACAGGCATTGATGACTGTAAGAACATCACCAACATCATGAAGACACTTGCCTATCAAGGCTTCATTGTCAAGCAGACATCACCATTCTGATCGGCTGAGGACAGGATGGGGCCAGCCAGGGTAGCTGCTTGGCCTAGCCCAGAACCCTCCTTTCCCTCACAAGAGGGGAAATGGGAGAGTGGCACAGCCCTACATCCAGAGTGTCCCCCCAGCCTGCTCTGTGGGCTTGTGCCCTGGGTAAGGGCTTGGCCCCTCAGACTTTGTGCCGCCAACCCTGCCCCTCAACCTCAGTCCAGTATTAGCCCCTCCCACTCTAGGGGGACCCAGGCACTGACTGCCTCCTCCCTGGTACACAGGCTCTGCTGGAGCCACCGAGCCCCTTGAGCCCCCTCCCATCCGTAGTGCATGGTGTGTGGTGCCCTTGGGACTCCAGGACAGATCAAGATGCCCCCGGGACTCCAGGACAGATCAGTCCCCATCTTGTGTCTTCCCCCATCCTCACTGTGAATGTCCCACTGAATGAAGTGGGGGAAATGAGAAAAAAATATAACTTTGAATCTTTAGATTTCTGAGGACATTAAGTCTGCAGGCTTTGTGTATGTCTGAGTGAAATAAGTCCTGGTAGAAAGATAAACTTTGCTAACCCAGATATTTGGGAGAATGAGCTGGCCAGCTAGTCAGTTGCCCATAATGACACAGAACTCTAGGACTATGCTTTAGATTATTATGTCTAATTTTAAGTTCCCCATTATAGAGGGAATTAGAAAAGTTGAGTGTATGCAAAGAAAGGCAGTGAAAATGAGTAAATAAAAATATAACCTAAAAAAAGAAAGCAAAAGTTCTTTCTTCCTGAGGGAAGACACAGAAGAAACCTAACTCTCGTCAGTTTTGTTTTTGAAGGTTTGTTGTCATGGGGCCCCTAACGCTCTTCCTTCTAGTGTCCAGCGCACACACCGGCCTTTTTCTGAGCTGGGAGCCAGGCAGCCCTCGGGGACCTTAGAGTATGGTTTGGAATCTTCGAATCTACCAGTAATTGTCTAAAATCCTTATACATACATATGCTACATTTTTTCCAATATGTATAGATGTAGTTGGTTAGTAAAATCTAGAATCACACAGAAGTGTTCTTGAATTCAGTTTATTTTTTTGTCATGTATTTTCTCAGGTAGAGGGAGGGGGGTTAGTGGTTCGGAACTTATTTTGCGGCTTAAGGAGCCTCTCGTGGGAAACCACTGAGACGGAACGAGAGAAAATGATGCTATGTTGCCAGGTGAGGTAATGAAGTTGACACTTCCAGGGAGTTGGACCAATTCCTCAGATTCCTGGAGCTTGCTGTGCTCACAGTAGAGTGAAGTGAAAACATTCTGGCCGTGGCTTTCACCTACTTCTGCCACTGACCATCCCGGTGAAGTGTGACTTGCCCAACCCACTCCACTCCACCCAGGAGCCGAGGGAAGGAATGGGGCTGTGAGCAGCTTCACCAGCACTGAAGTCCTGGGGGAAGTGGTTATGTAGCAGCTCTCGTCAGGTGCCCATTAGCTTCACAGTCCTCCTCAAGAGTGAACAGGTCTCACTACAAACTGATTGGGGTTGGCATGTTGGTTGAAACCAGTTTGCCATCTCTGAGTGACTCCATCACAAACATAAATGATCGGTGATAACACATGGATCAGCTTAGGGAAGGTCTGATGTCTGGCTTGGCTAAGAATGAGGGGTAATGATGAACAGGACAATTTCAACAGAGCAGGAGGCATGACTTACAATCCCCTGAGAATGGATATGTAATTTCTATCTCAGGAGATCTTGAAAGATAGACTATAATCATCTATTTCGTTGCAGAACTACCTGAAGTCAGGGACCTGATTTAAGCACCTTCATCTTACGATTTTCCTGGTACTTTGATTTCGTAACTGTTTTAGCCTTTCTTATTTTGATTGAAACCATCAAAGCTTTGCTTTGGTAACTAACTACTGAATTTTATTACTTCTTCTCTTGGCTAATTGATTCCCTGGATGTCTTTGTACATTCTATGAATAGATATGAAACTGACATCTAGGAGGGTGTTGCATTTCTTCTCTTTTTAAGAGGCAGAGTCTTTGTGAACTGCTCTTTTATTTACTGGTGTTTGGCAAATGTTTAGTAAGTTATCGCAGCAGTTCCCATTATTTTTTTCCAAGTTTTAAAAGGCTCCTGAAAATTAATCAGATTAATTTAAACATTTGGAATCTTCTGAATAAAGTACTCTCTCTATAGCTAACAGTAAATTAAATTTTCAGTTCTCAGATACTCATTCTAGAAATTAGGACTTTAATTCTGTGTGCATTAAGCCCTGATTATTCTAATTTAACAGGCTTGTTGATTATTCAAGCAAAAATCTCAAGATACGTATTCTTTTATAATTTTGAATATTACCCATGTGCTTGCAACCATTTCCTGTTCACAAAATAAGCTGAAATTTTAGATCAGAATACCTTGAGGATATTAATATAATTTTGGAATTAGTAAAGTTTGGGTTATCTTCATAGTACTCTTTATAGGTGGGTGGGAATATTTAAGATATATCTTTTTAAAAATCAAGTACTTTTCGGGGCACCTGGGTGGCTCAGTCCTTAAGCGTCTGCCTTGGGCTCAGGTCATGATCCCAGGGTCCCGGGATCAAGCCCCACATTGGGCTCCCTGCTCAGAGGGAAGCCTGCTTCACCCTCTCACTCCCCTGCTTGTGTTTCCTCTCTCTCTGTCAAATAAATAAATAAAATCTTTAAAAAAAAAACCCAAGTACTGAAACAAATAATACATTATATGTTAAAAAAGAAAAAGAAGAAGATAGCAGGAAGGGAAAAATGAAGGGGGGGGAATCGGAGGGGGAGACAAACCATGAGAGACTATGGACTCTGAGAAACAAACTGAGAGTTCTAGAGGGGAGAGGGGTGGGGGGATGGGTTAGCCTGGTGATGGGTATTAAAGAGGGCACGTACTGAATGGAGCACTGGGTGTTATACGCAAACAATGAATCATGGAACACTCCATCAAAAACTAATGATGTAATGTATGGTAATTAACATAATGAAATAAAAAAATAATAAAAAAATTAAAATAAGTACTTTTCAAATTTTGAAATTTTACCTCTTTTAATTGATTTCTAGATGAAAGGGCAATTTAAAAACCCTCATCAAGACATTAACAAAACATTAACAAAAACGTCAGTTATTAAAGCCACATATATAACCAAATGTCCATAATTACACGCCACACCATTAGCCAAAGCCAACTTAATATAATGAATGATTATTACTAATTTTACTATTTCTTGCCAGACTGGGATAGATAATTTTTTTCCAGCTTTATTAGGATAATTGACAGAAAATAATGGTATATACTTAAAATGTACACATGATGACTTGATATACATATACATTGTGAAATACTTAACCACAATCAAGTTAATCAACACATCCTTCACCTCACAGTTATCTTTTTGCATATGTGTGGAGGTAGAATGCGTAAGATCCACTCTCTCAGCATATTTCAAGTATACAATACAGTACTACCAATCATAGTTGCCGTGCCATACATTAGATCCTCAGAACTTACTCACTTTCTTATTGAAAGCCTGTTTCCTTTGACCAGCATCTCCCCGTATCCCCTACCCTACAGCCGCTGACAACCACCATTCTTCTTGCTGTTTCTATGAGCTCAACTTTATTTTTTTAGATTTCTACGTATGAATGATACCATACATACCCACTTGTTTTTCTCTGGCTTATTTCTCTTAGTATAATGGCTTTCGGGTTCGTTCATGTTGCAGATGGCAGGATGTCCAACTTTTTATGGCTGGGTACTATTCCATTATCTAATCATATTTCACCATTCATCCATCAATGGACTTAGAGGTTCCATATTTCTGTATCTTGGCTATTCTGAATAATGCTGTAGTGAACATGAGAGTGCAGATATCTCTTTAAGATACTGGTTATCATTTCCTTCAGATGTATATCCAGAAGTGGGATTTCTGGGTCATACAGTAGTTCTATTTTTAGTATTTTGAGAAACCTTGATACCGTTTTTCCATAATGGTTGTACCAATTTACATTCCCACCAACGGTGCGTGATGGTTCCCTTTTCTCCATATCCTCATCAACACTTGTTATCTCTTTTCTTTTTGATAATAGCCATCCTACCAGGTGGGAAGTGATATTGTGCTTTTGACTTACATTTCCCTGATGATTAGCACCTTTTCATGTACCTTTGGCCAACTGTCTATTCAGGTCCTTTGCTCATTTTATTATCAGAGTGTAAGTTTTGTTTGTTTGTTTTTGTTTTTGTTTTTTGCTATTGTGTGAGTTCCTTGCATATTTTAGATATTAAGCCTTTATCAGATACATAGTTTGCAAATATTTCCTCCTCCTGTATGTTGCCTTTTCATTTTGTTGATTGTTTTCTTCGCTGTGCAGAAGCTTTTCAGTTTGATGTAGTCCCACTTGTTTTTTGTTTGATTTTTTTTTTTTCATTGTTTGTTTGCTTTTGTTACCTGTGCTTTTGGTGTAATATCCAAAACAGACCAGTGTCAAGAAGCTTTATCCTTGTTTTCTTCTATGAGTTTTATGGTTTCAGGACTTACAGTTAAGACTTTAATCCATTTTGAGTTAATTTTATAAGTGGGGTAAGATAGGGCCCAGTTTCATATTTTTGCATGTGGATATCCAATTTTTCCAGCACCATATATTGAAGAGACTGTCCTTTCCCCATTGTGTGTTCTTGGTACCCTTGTCAAAGATTAGTTGACCATATATGAGTGGGTTCATTTCTGGGCTTTCTATTCTATTCCATGGGTCTATGTGTCTGGGGTTTTTTTGCCATTATCATACTGCTTAATTGCTATAGCTTTGTAATATGTTTTGAAATCAGGAAGTGTGATGCCTCCAGCTTTTTTCTTCTTTTTCAAGATAGTTTTAGCTTTTCAGGGTCTTCTGTGGTTCCATACAAATTTGGAGATTGTTTTTTGTACTTCTTTTGCATTGAATCTGTAGATTGCTTGAGTAGTATGGACATTTAAAAAATATTAATTCATCCAACCCAAGAATGTAGGATATCCTTCCATTTATTTGGTATCTTTTCAATTTCTTTCATCAGTGTCTTACTGTTTTCAGTCTATAGGACTTTTATCTCTGTGGTTAAATTTAATCCTAAGTATTTTATTATTTTTTATGTTATTGTAAATGAGATTGCTTTCCTAATTTCTCTTTCATACAGTTCATTTTTAGTGGCAGAAATGTAACTGATTTTAGTATGTTGATTTTGTATCCTTTGTCTTTACTGAATTCGTTGATTAGTTTTAGCAGTTTTCTTGGTGGAGTCTTTAGGGTTTCCATATATACTATCATGTCATCTGCAAACCAGAAATTGTTTTTACTTCCTTCCTTCCTGATTTGGATGCTATTTATTTTTCTTCATATCTAATTGCTCTAACTAGAACTTCCAGTACAATGTTGAATAGAAGTGATGAGGGTAGGCATCCTTGTCTTTTTCCTGATCTTGAAGAAAAGCTTTTAACTTTTCACTATTAAATATGATATTAGTTAGCTGTGGGCTTGACATAATGGCCTTCATTGTGTTGAGGTACATTCCTTCTATACCTAATTCATTGAGAGTTTTTATCTTAAAAATATAATGAATTTTGTCAGTGTTCTTTTTTTAATTGAAGTGTAGTGGACATACACCATTATATTAGTTCAAGTGTACAACATGTTTCAACATTTATACATATTATGAGTGCTCACCATGATAAATCTAGCTGTCATCTGTTATCACACAAAGTTGTTACATATTATTTTTTTAAATTTTTTATTGTTATGTTAATCCCCATACAGTACATCATTAGTTTTACATATTATTAACTATATTCCCTATATTGCACATTGTATCCCCATGTCTTATTATTTTATAACTGGAAGTTTGCACTATTTATTTATTTAGATTCATTTATTTATTTTAGAGAGAGAGGGCATAGTGGGAAGAGGAAGAGGGAGATGGAGAAAGAGAACCTCAAGCAACCTCCCTGCTGAGCGTGGAGCCCAACGTGGGGCTCAATCCCACAACCCTGAGATCATGACCTGAGCCAAAATCAAGAGTTGGACGCTCAACTGACTGAGCCACCCAGGCACCCCTACAAGATTGTACCTTTTAATTCTCTTCTGCTGTTTTGTTCATCCTCCCTGGCAACTACCAGATTATTCTCTATTTATGAGTTTGTTTCTATTTTGTCTTGCTTTTTAGATTCATATATAAATGAAATCATACGGTATTTTTCTTTGATTTATTTCACTTAGCTTACTATCATCTAGGCCCATCCAGGTTGTCACAAAGGGGATTTCATTCTTTTTTATGGTTTAGTAATATTCCATTGTATATATATACCATATCTTCTGTATCCATTCATCTGTTGATAGACACTTAGGTTGTTTCCATATCCTGGCTGTAGTAAATAATACTGTAATGAACATAGGGATGCATATATCTTTTTGAATTAGTGTAAATACCCAGAAGTGTAATTGCTGGATCATATGATAGTTCTATTTTTTGGTTCTTTGATGAAACTTTATACTTTTTCCATAGTGGATGCATCATTTTGCATTCCCACTCACTGTGCACAAGGCCTCCCTTTTCTCCACATCCTCACCAACACTTGTCATTTCTTGTCTTTTTGATAATAGCCATTCTGACAGTTATGAGGTGATATCTTAATATGGTTTTGATTTGTATTTCCTTAATTATTAATGATCTTGAGCATCTTTTCATGTGTCTGTTGGCTATATGTGTTTCTTTGGAGAAATGTGTATTTAAGTCATCTACCCATTTTTTAATTAGTTTGTTTTTTTTAATACTGAGCGGAGTGAGTTCTTTATATGTTTTTGTTTTGTTTTATTTAAATTCTAGTTAGTTAACATATAGTGTAATATTGGCTTCAGGAGTAGAATTTAGTGATTCATCACTTCCATAACACCCAGTACTCATCACAAGTGCCCTCTTTAATACCCATTACCCATTTAGCCCATACCCTGCCTACCTACCCTAGAGCAACACTCAGTTTGTTCTCTATAGTTAAGAGTCTCCTATGGTTTGCTCCCCCCTTTTTTTCTCTTCCCCTGTGTTCATCTGTTTTGTTTCTTAAATTCCACATATGAGTGAAATCATACGGTATTTGTCTTTCTCTGACTGACATATTTCGCTTAGCATAATACATTCTAGCTCCATCCACATTTTGCAAATGGCAAGATTTCATTCTTTTTATATGGCTGAGTAATATTCTGTTGTATATATATACACCGCATCTTTATACATTTTTCAGTCAATGGACATTTGGGCTTTTTCCATAGTTTGGCTATTGTTGATAATGATGCTATAAAATGCCGGTGCCCCTTTGAATCAGTAATTTTGTATCCCTGGGGGAAATACCTAGTAGTGAGTTTGCTAGGTTGTAGGGTATTTCTATTTTTAACTTTTTGAGGAACTTCCATACTGTTCTCCAGAGTGGCTGCACCAGCTTGCATTCCCACCAACGGTGTAAGAGGGTTCCCCTTTCTTCGCATCCTCACCAACATCTGTTATTTCCTGTGTTGTTAATTTTAGCCATTCTGACAGGTGTGAGATGGTGTTGATATGTATTTTCCTGATGATGAATGATGTTGAGCATCTTTTCATGTGTCTGTTGGCCATCTGGATGTCTTTTTTGGAGAAATGTGTATTCATGTCTTCTGCCCATTTCTTAATTGGATTATTTGTTTTTTGGATGTTGAGTTTGATAAGTTCTTTATAGATTCTGGATGCTAACCCTTTATCTGATATGTCACTTGCAAATATTTTCTCCCATTCTGTAGGCTGCCTTTTAGTTTTATTGATTGTTTCCTTCACTGTGCAGAAGCTTTTTATCTTGATGAAGTCCCAGTAGTTCATGTTTGCTTTTGTTTCTCTTGCCTCCAGAGATGTGTCTAGTAAGAAGTTGCTATGGCCAGTGTCAAAGAGGTTGCTGCCTGTGTTCTCCTCTAGGATTTTGATGGTTTCCTGTCTCACATTTAGGTCTTTCATCTATTTTGAATTTGTTTTTGTGTATGGTATAAGAAAGTTGTCCAGTTTCATTCTTCTGCATGTTGCTGTCCAGTTTTCCCAACACCATTTGTTGAAAAGACTTTTTTCCATTGGATATTCTTTCCTGCTTTGTTAAAAATTAGTTGATCATATAGTTGTGGGTCCATTACTGGGTTTTCTGTTCCATTGATCGATGTGTCTTTTTTTTTTTTTTAAAGATTTTATTTATTTATTTGAGACAGAGAGAATGAGAGAGAGAGAGCACATGAGAAGGGGGAGGGTCAGAGGCAGAAGCAGGCTCCCCGCCGATCAGGGAGCCCGATGCGGGACCCGATCCCGGGACTCCAGGATCATGACCTGAGCCAAAGGCAGTCGCTTAACCAACTGAGCCACCCAAGCACCCTAATCGATGTGTCTTTTTTTGTTTCAGTACCACACTGTCTTGATGACTACAGCTTTGAAATGTACCTGGAAGTCCGGAATTGTGATGCCTCACACTTTGTTTTCTTTTTCAAGATTGCTTTGGCTATTTGGGGTCTTTTGTGGAATATTTTTGATATTAACCCTTATTGGCTACATGTCATTTTGCAGATATCTTCTCCCATTCAGTAGGCTGCCTTTTTGTTTTGTTGATGGTTTTCTTTGCTGTGCAAAGCTGTTTAGTTTGATGTAGTCCCTTTTGTTAAGTTTTTGCTTTTGTTGCCCTTTGCCAGAGAAGATCCAAAAAAAATACTGCTCAGACTGATGTTCAAGAGCAACTGCCTATGTTTTCTTCCAGGAGTTTTATGAGTTTTCGTCTTACATTTATGTCTGTAATTCATTTTGAGTTGTTTTTTGTATATGGTGTAAGTTTCATTCTTTTGCATGTAGTTGTCCTCAAATGTCCTTTCTATATGTATTGGGATGATCATATGTTTTTTTATCTTTCCTTCCATTAATGTGGTGTATTGCATTTATTGATTTGTTTATGTTGAACCATCATTTCATCCAGGGATAGATCCCACTTGATCATAGCTTATGATCCTTTTTTTGTGTGTGCTGTTGAATATTATTTGCTTGTATTATTTTGAGGAGTTTTCCATCTGTATTCATTGGTGATATTAGCCTGTACTTTTCTTGTGGTGTCCTCATCTGGATTTGGAGTCAAAATAATGTTGGCTTTGTAAAATGAGTTTGGAAGTGTGCCACCTCTTCAATTTTTTGGAAGAATTTGAGAAGGATAGGCATTAATTGTTGTTTAAATGTTTGATAGAATTGACCAGTGAAGCCATCTGGTCCTGAGGTTTTCTTTGTCGGGAAACTTTTGTTTATTGATTAAATCTTCTTACTAGTTACAGGTTTTTCAGATTTTCTATTTCTTCATAATTCAGTCTTAGACATTTGTATGTTTTTAGGAAATTACCGCTTTCTTCTAGATTAGGCAATTTGTTGGCATATAATTGTTCATAGTAGTCTCTTATCTTTTGTATTTCTGGGGTAGCAGTTGTAATGTGTCTTCTTTGGTTTCTGATTTTGAGTCTTCACTCTTTTTCTTAGTTTAATTAAGGGTTTGTCAATTTTGTTTATATTTTCAAAAAGCAGTTTTTAGTATCATTGATCTTTTCTATTGTTTTTCTGTTCTCTCTTTTATTTATTTCTACTGATATTGGCTATTTTCTTGCTTCTTCTAAGTTTGGGCTTCATTTGTTCTTTTTCTAGCTCCTTGAGGTGGAAGGATTGTTTATTTGAGATCTTTCTTGTTTTTTAATGTATTTATCACTATGAACTTTCCTCTTAGAACTGCTTTTATTGCATCTGTTAAATTTTGGTATGCTGTTTCTATTTTCATTTATCTCAATATATTTTTAAATTTCTCTTTTGATTTCCTCTTTGACCCATTGGTTATTTAAGAGTATATTGTTTAACTTTTACCTGTTTTTGAATTTTTCATCCTTTTCTCCTATTACTAATTTCTAGTTTATACTATTATAGTCAGAAAAGATACTTGATAATGATTTTAGTATTTGTCAATTTGTTAAGACTTGTTTGTGATCTAACATGATCTGTCCTGGAGAATGTTCCATGTGTGTTTGAGAAGAATGTGTATGCTACTGCTACTGGATGAAATACTGTGTGTCTATTAGATCCATTTGCTCTAAATTATGGTTCATGTACATTATTTCCTTATAATTTTTCTCTGATTAATCTATCCATTGTTGAAAATGAGGTAATGAAGTCTCCTACTATTATTGCATTGTCATTTATTTCTGCTTCAGATTTGTCAATATTTGTTTAATATATTTAGTGCTCTGATGTTGGTCTATATATATAGATAGATAGATAGATAGGTACAGATATCTATATCTATATATCTATATCCATAATTGTTATCTCCTCTTGATGAATTGACTCCTTTACCATTATATAATGACCTCCTTTGTCTCTTGTTGCACTTTTTAGGTTAAAGCATATTTGTCTGATACCAGTATAGCTATCCTTGCTTTCTCTCAGTTTCTATTTGCATAGGATATCTTTTTCCATCCTTTTATTTTGAGCTTATATATATCCTTAAAACTGAAGTGAGTATCTTATAGTCAATATATAGTTGGGTCTTGTTTTTTTTTAATCCACTCAGCCACTTTATGTTTTTGATTAGAGAATATAATCCATTTACATTTAACATAATTATTGATGGATAAGGACTTATTATTGCTATCTTATTGTTTTAATTGCTGTTTTTTTGTTCCTTTGTTTCTTCCTTTCTTGTTGTCTTCCTTTGCAATATGATGATTTTCTGTAGTGTAATGCTGTGAATCCTGTCTCTTTATCTTTTGTTTTGCTTTATTGTTTGTTTTGCTTTACTTTTGTTTATCCTAGGTTTTGCTTTGTGGTTACTATGAGGCTTGCATAAAACATGTTTTAGTTATAACAGTCTGTTTTAAGCTTATGACAGGTTAACTTCAATCTCATACAAAATCTCTACCTTGTTACTCCCTTTCCCCACAAACATTCTTTGTTTTTTTATTTCACAATTCAGAATTCATGTTTTAATATTGTATATCCCCTAAGAAATTATTGTAGCTATACTTATTTTTAATACTTTTGTCTTAACCTATATACTATAGTTAAATGATTTATACACCACTATTATAATACTAGAGCATTCTGAATCTGACTATATACTTACCTTTACCAATGAATCTTATATTTTCATGTTTTCAAGTTACTAATTAGTATCCTTTCATTTCAGCTTAAAGAATTCCCTGTAGCATTTCTTGTAAGGTAGGTCTAGTGGTAATGAAAAACCCTAGGTTTTTTGGGGAAATTCTTTGTGTCTCCTTAATTTCTGAAGGACATCTTTGCTGAGTAAATTATTCTGGGTTGGCAGGTGGTGGTGTACTTTTTGTCGTTTTTTTAGCACTTTGATTATATCATCCCACACTCTCTTGATTTGCAAGGTTTCTGCTGAAAAATCCACTGATATCTTGGTGGAGGTTCCCTTATATGGGAGGAACTTTTTTCAGGGTATCTGTATAAATGTCTACAGACTGAGTAATGCATAAAAGAAAATAGAAACTGGCATGATATGTTTCCTCCTGCTGTTATCCCTCTGGCTTACTTATTCACTTGCTGAAACATCTGCCTAGTCTTCTGGGGCCAGTCCTTGGAAATTTGTTTTAATAACATGTAAGTTGTGCATGTTGGAGTAGTTTCTATCTGGAGAAACAAAGTTGAATTTCTGTTGACAGTTAGAAAAAGCCATTTCTGACCTCCAGAGTGAATAACTCTGGTTGTTTTCTTTGTCCTGATATCTGCTTTGAATAGTATAATATCTTTTATCAGGTCTGCTCATGATGTTTCGGCTACTGAATATCCTCTCTTCTGCTTTGATAGCCAGTCATTCTTTAGTATTATTTAGTCTTACAAGTAAACATTAAGCTCTGTGTGTCAGCCTCTGAAAAACAAGATCCTAACATAGCCACTGTCTTCAAGGATTTCACTATCTAGAGGGATAAATAGGCATAAAGTAAACTAAAATGTAATGCGTAAGCATTAAAGAGTGGTGTGATCACAGAGCAGAGATCATCCCACCCTTGAGAGGTATGTGCCTGTTTCTAACATCCTAGTAGTTTTACCGCCCTTAAAGTGTTTATGTTGGGGTTCACAGTTTATATTTGTTTGAGAAGTTAGGTGGCTCCATGTTGAGGGCATGCAAAGTTATAAAGCACAGTTCCTCCTTTGAAAAGGTACAGTATCCTTGGGGAAGCAATAATTAGAGGATAAATATAATACAGCAGCGACTTAAATTTCTGCAGAGTGTTATAGTTTTTAATATACCTTTGCATTTATTCTTTATGATAACCCTGTAAGGCAAGTTATTATAAACACTTTATGATGAGAAAAACAATTAATGTGTGGCAGAGACTGCAGTCCAAGCCACCTGACCTTAATCTGCAGCACCTCTTACTTTGACATAGTAAGAACTGAGTAGTTCATGTGGAAATCAGAGAATGAGGTTTCACAAACCCTGTCCAGTCAGCAAAGAATATTTCAGGGTCTGGTGTGCAGTGAAGAAGTAGAGTCTGGGATGGGCCAAGACTGAATGCTGAGCAATTAGCTGAAAGCCAAGAGTTTGAGTTGAGAGAAGCCCAAAAAGCAGAGTCCAAAGGGAAATTTGAGGTGAGAGCTGCTAGGAGTTTTGTGAAGAGACAAGGTAGGAGAGTTGGGAATTTGTGAGGGTCGTTTTCAGCCTGGCCCAATTTCATACTTCTTTTTGAAGACGGAGTTCCTTCCTTGCTCGTCTTAATGGCACATAGCATTCTGAACCTAAATTTTAACAGGAATAGTAAAGTATGAGGATGTTTATTTGTAGTTTGCATGGATTATACAGTCATATGTTAAGGTTGATGGAAGGCTGGCCCTACTGCATATATTTTATTTCCAAGGTGTGTATGTTAGATTCTCACTGTTTGGCTTTGTACATTGGTGAAATGTTTTATATCCACCATCTTTCAAGTACTCAGTAGCCACATGTGACTGGTGGTTATCATATTGGACAGAATGGTAAACTTGGGTTCTTTTCTTTAAAAAAATATTTTTAAAGTAACACGTGCACATGTAAAAATATTCTAAGTGTTCAAGAGGTTAAAAGTGAAAGTGAAAGTGTCTTCCCCCCACCTTCTTCTCAATTTCTCTCCCTCTTTCCAATGGCATCTACTATTAAAACTTTCTGTTATTTCCTTTCAGGAATAGGAAGGCATATCCATCAAAATTGTATATGTATAAGCTTTTTATAAATTATAAAAATTGACTATAGTAGGTATTCTGTTTCATATCTTTTTGTTTCATATTTTTTTAAAAAAAGTATTATAAAACTCTAAGAGGTCTTGACACAACAATGCATTTAGCTCTACCTATTGTAAAGGTTGCCTAGTGTCCCTTGTTTGGAAATAGAATTTATCAGTTTCCTATTTTAGGTTTTTATGTTGTTTCCTTTTCTTTTCTTTTTCTATTCAAACAGTATTGTGATATATATAGTCTTTGTTTTGTATGTTTGTAGGGAAGAGTCTTAGCAGCGCAATTGCTGGATCAAAGGATAAGAGCACAGCCTCTTAAGAAGGGCTCCTAGTGGTCCTCCATGACAAGTGCTGTTTCTAAGCAAGGAGGGAGTCTAGAATCTGGGGCAAGGGTAGGGCATAAAACACTGGAAGGAAGGGGACTAGACATAAAATAACAGTGAAGAAACTGGCCGTGAGACAAGATGATAAATATCTGTATCAATAGTCTGAAGGGTGGCCTTTAAGTTTAATCAGTACAATTGCTTCTGGGAGTATTTAAGAAAAAAGTTTTAAATGTCAATGTAGTTTGTTGCAATATGTATATATTTTTATAACTGCTATTGTGTTTAATTTTGTTATAAAAATATTGCAATCATAATATATATAGTTTGGAAAATGCAAGTATAAAGCAGAAGACAAATTTCACCCATACTAAGAGAAAACTAATATTAATATTTTTATTTCTTATTTCTGTATATGTAGTAGTTTTTACATAGTTGAGATCATATTGTATATACATATGCTTATATTCAAACTTTGCTTATCATCCTGATCTTGTTGATTTAATTTTCTTTTATTATTTTTTGCCTGCCTTTTTTTTAAGGTAATAGAAATCTAACATTGTTTTGGAATGAATTTGGATATCAGAATGACAAGGACATGGAGAGATCTTTAGATTCTGTTCAGTATCAAAGACGACAAGCCATGGCCATCCCATTCATCATTCAGTGTGGTGAGTGTTGAATTAATTCCATTCCAATCAGCAAACATTTAGTGAGTTCCCAATAGCAAGTCATTGTGCTGAAAAGTGGGTTGTGAGAGAGACAGAGGTGGGTAGGACAGGGTGCTTGCTTTCAAGGAGATTAGGGTCTAGGAAAGGTTCAGAAATGCATGAAACAATGTGTAATAGAGATTAAAATTAGGTAAATGAGGTCAAAGAGGCATAAAGTTATTTGAGGAGGTGGTGGGAGTTGAGGCCAGGCTTCATGACAGAGGTACCTTCTTCGATATGGCTGTTTCTCTCTCTTTAGTTGTGGAGTTTGTCCTGTCCGTCTTCAGGTCTATGTCTGGGGTATTTAGGATGTTGTGATAGTTATCTAGCAGTCTTCGTGGGACGAGGTGAGCCTGCACTCCTCCAGCTCCGCTGCCATCTTCCTCTACGTCTGTCGAGGTAGAATTTTGAGAGGCGGAGATGTAGTGGGGACTGTGTGTTAATATCAAGTGTACACTTGAGCTAAAATTTTTGTGATAGAATAATAGACACAGTTATTTTTTATTTTAATACTTAGCACTATGTTAAATATATAGTACTTAGTAATTGACTACTGGATGAATGATGAATGAATAATAAAAGACGAGAGTGTTTATGTTGAGTAAACCTATTAGAGGGCCTCGAATGTCAGAGTAAGGAGTTTTTCCTTTGGTAAGTAATGACAAGGCTTTGGGAGTTTTTCAGTAGGAGAACATCACTCAAGCATTTAGCACTTATGATTGTGTGCCTCCAATACATCTTCTAGCCACCATATAAAGGGTTAGAGAATTAAAGACATTCTCTACTATCTGCAAGGAATCTGCCATCCAGGGGGAAGGCAACCAGGCAAACAAAAAAGCGCACAATAGTAGTTATTTACACAGTGCCTAGGGAACACCTGTCCCACCTTGTCCCTGGGGTGGTCCAAAGAGGACCTGAGCGTCATATGTAACTTGTAGTAAGGTAGTTCTGGCTGCTCAGTGCAGGATGATTTGGAGGAAGGCTAGCGCAATGGTTGAGGTCAGACCTGTGAGGAGATTACTGGCATCATCCAGGAGCCAGGGGAGAAATTGTAAAGGTCCGGAGAAAGTCATGGCTGTGCAATTTCAGAAGAACCTACACGCCAGACATTTAGAAGGAATAGTTGAGGAAGTTGATGACTATATGCAACAACCTATTGGATGATAACAATGAAGGCTAAAAGTTACTGTGTGTTTTTGATGTGTGCAAGGTACTGCCAGAATCCAATCTCCAGTATCTGAGAGCTGTATGAAATTGGGCAGATTCCTTAACTTCTTTAAGCCTCAGTTTTCAGACTTATACAACGGGGTTAGTATTTGTAGCTACATCATACAGCTTTGTGAAAAAATGAATTAACACATGTAAAGTTTACTAAGTGCTTAGGGTGGTGTATTAGGGTTTTCTAGAGACAGAGAAGTCATAGGATGGACGGATAGATATTAATTCTGGGGAATTGGTTTACATGATCAAGGAAGCTAAAGAGTCCAGAGACCTGCAGTCAGCAAGCTGGAGACCCAGGAGAGCCACTGGCTTAATTTCCAGTTTGAGTCTGAAGACCTGAGGACTGAGAGACCCACTGATGTAGTTCTAGCCTGAATGTTGACAGGCTTGATACTCAGGAAGAGCTGATCTTTTAGTTTGAGTCTGAAGGCAGAAAAGAAATTGATGCCTCAGCTCAAGACAGTGAGGAAGGAAAAGTTTCTTCTTACTTACAGGACAGTAAGCCTTTTTGTGTCTGTTCAGGCCTTCAACTGATTGGGTAAGGCCCACCCATGTTAGGGAGGGTAATCTTTACTCAGTCTATCAGTGCAAATGTTCTCATCCAAAACACCCTCACAGACACACTCAGAATAATGTTTGACCGGATATCCGGGTAACCCATGGATCAGTCGAACTGACACATAAAATTTACCGTCATAAATAATGCCTAGCTTTTATCATTATTATGCCATTTAATCCTCAACGATCCTTTTAGGCAAGTGCTAATATTAATCTCTTTTTACAGATGATGATACTGAAGCATAGAGAAGTACTTTATCCAAGATCATAGAGGTAGTAACTGGTAGAGCTATTCCAGTTCTTAGCTACTGTGACTTCAACACTGTGTGTTCTTAACCAATGTGCATACTGCCTCGATCTTAGATGAACAGAGAGAATGTTTACCTAAGAGCCAGTAGCTGTGTATGTGGATAGAATTCAGGATTAGAGTGGAGAATAGCCTGGAGAGACTGGAGTGCCTGGTTCTACAGGCAGGGAAGGAATGAAAGGAGGAAGTAGACAAAAGAAGTCACAAATCGTAGGATGGAGGGTGGGGTAAGAGCAGGAGACAGGTGCAGAGTGTGTAACTGTGTAAATGGTTCAGAGAGCTTGATTTTCCTTGTTATGTTAGTCAAGTGGTTGGAGATGGAAAGTGGTGTTGGTAGCAGAGGGATCGTAGGTTGGAGAAAATGGAGGAGTCGAGTCACTAGAAGTCTTCCTGTGGTTCAAGAAGAGATGTGGAGGGACCTAACCAACATTCTTCTGGCTGAAAGGAGCAGGAACCAACTGGAAAGAACTTCAGCAATAACGACAACCATAATAACAACAATTTATTGGTGGTGTCTTGGGGTAGCTCATAGAATCTTAGACTAGTTGTGCCGTCAGTTATAAAGGTATGTGATTATGGATTCACTTGTCTCTGGATCGAAAGATACATATACTTTTGGTATGTGCAATCTGACATGTTACTTGCTATGTTCACTTCTGACTGTGCTCTTTCTTGTGTGTGATTTTGTTTTCATTATCAGATCTTTGCCTTAAATGGAGAATCTTGCCTTCTTCTATTACTTATCAGGAAAAAGAATTTTTTGACCTCTGGATTTGTGCTAATAATCCTAACCCCTTGGAAAACAGGTAGTTTTTGATAGTTTTCTAAAATTCATTATCCATTTTTAATTCCCAAAATGCATTTGTGTGAAACTGGAAATGTCAGCGATAGATACATTTTAGCTTAATAGCGGTCATCCTTGTGAACTCTTTCTAGCTCCTTACCACCTGTGGAAATATACTTCGTTAGTCTGCTTTCCCATCAAGATAAAGGAGCCCTGCATGTAATTATCTGCAAACTTTGGGATGTGCAGCTCTGTGCTTCCACTGGCAGGAGACCATGACCCAGTGTTGGAGTTCTGCCTTCTAGTTCATTTTCATACAACATACGGCCTTATTGTAAAGGAATCTTATCCAGAGGGTGTCTCCTGGGGCACTAACCTGTTAGACCATGTGCTTTTTCTATTTAAGTCACATATTGATTTCATTGCTTTGTGCTCTTGGAGGAAGAAGTTCAGGCTAAAACAGGAAAAAGACCGATTAAGTATTGATGAATGTCACTGTTATTACAGACCCTTTAGACTTAAATTATTTTCCTTGGGAAGGGAAAGAATGAGTATCCCCCTGCTTAATGAAGGCACCCCTGAATCAAACATTGCTTCTCCATGGAGTTTGTTCTAAGTTCTTTGGCCTGGATAAGTGGATCAATATGGCTAATACAGACATTAGAGTAATAACTCCTGTTTCATTATTTTTATCCAGCCCTAAATAAAAAAAAAAAAAGGAAAATTAAAAAAAATAAACAGCACAAACACACACCAACATTTCCAGCTGGAGTTCCCAAGTTACCCATATTTAGAGACTAAGGAAAATACCAGAGGTGGTAAGGGCTCTTAGATTCCTCACGGCCCAGGGGTTTTTAGTCTTGTTTCTTGGTTTGCAGCAGAACCTGTTTTCCCCAAACACAATTTGTTCAGACCCCAAATACATAAGATAAATGCAGAACTTTCCTGATTAAATTGGAAGCTGGGATGTGTGCGAATCAGACTCCATTTCTCATTTCTGTTCTGTACTCTGTAAAAAGCCTAGAGCTCCAGGGAGCATGATTATAAAATACTGATCTAGCCTCACTCCTTCATTTTAGAGAAGTGAAAATTGAAGCCCAATGGGGGCTAAGATACCTGTTCATGAGGCTACTGGCCAAGGTCTCTGACTCCTAGCTGGGTTCTAGCCCTGGCTTGAAACTTGAGTATCTCCCACATAAGAGCCAAGGGTTGGCTCAGTTTCAATATTAAGAATAGTTACTAATATTGATCCCTTCCTGTGAGCTAAGAACTTTTCATGCAGCATTAGAATAGTGTTTAGAGTTCTGATTCTGGGGCCAGACTGCCTGTGTTTTTGATTCCCCTGGCTCCATTAGCTGTGAGATCTTGGATAGGTGACAGAACCTCTCTTTCACTTGGCTTTCTATCACTTAGAATGGGGTGTCATCCTAGTACATTTTGCATCGTCTCTGGGTCCAGCTGAGCCCATTAGAAAGACAATTTACTGGGCATCTGGGTGGCTCAGATGGTTAAACGTCTGCCTTCAGCCCAGGTCATGATCCCAGGGTCCTGGGATCAAGTCCCGCATAGGGCTCCCTGCTCAGTGCAGAGCCTGCTTCTCCCTCTCCCTCTGCCATTCCCTCTGCTTGTGCTCTTCTGTCTATCTCTCTTCAAATAAATAAACAAAATCTTAAAAAAAAAAAATGTAAAAAAAAAAAAAAAGAAAGACAATTTACTAAGTTTACTAAGTTCCTGGTTACTGGGAGCTTCTTAGTTATAAGACGTGAGAATTTAGGTCCCTTTCCACAGATCTAACATATGTCTGTGACTTCTTAGCCCAGTCTTGGGGCATTCTTGGACCCACAGAACTGGTATCTATCCTCTACGGTTTTCCTTACCTCCAGCTTACCATTGTCCATGAATTGGCACACTCTCACCCTCTCCTCCCTGAAAAGTGGTGATGCGATCACAGAGCACTGCAAAATTAGTTTCAAAGCTGCATCAATTTTGTCTCTTTTACACATCCAAATAGTGCCCCTGGTGATGACAGGCAAGAGAAATTTAGCCACGTCGACAGAAAACTGATGGTCCTTCAAAGCTTAAAATGCAGAGTTGTCTTATATTTTAAGTCCTTGATTCTTGAAATATAATGACATGATTTTGACCAGGTGTATTTCATTTCCACTGAAAAGATTAGGACAAAAAATATGCTTAATGTGACAGCAAGAGATTTAGGGGACATGTAAAGAAAAACTCCTGATTATGAGGGCACTTACTTGAGAGTTGATACTTCCCTTATTGGAGGTCATTGCAGCTCTAATTCAGTATGGTAGGATGGACCGTGTGTACATTGACAATGTGCCATGAAATAGCAAGACCTTATGCCATTGGATTCGGATAGAATCCCGCAAAATCAGTGTATGAAAGTGATGAGAAATACAGTATAGTTATTAGGCAGCATTCAGTGAATGGAAGGCCTGAGTAATGGGGTAAAACGTGGCATTGTCTGTATTTACAGAAAGTATAGTGTTATTGTCAGCAGTTAATTGCCAATTGTCGGCAGGGTTAACGCGAATGAACAGCATTTAAATGAACAATGTCTGTGTAACCAGAACTTAGGCAGGAAACATAATAACAGTTTTCTCTTACACAGCAATTACATACGTTATCTCATTTCCTCTTCATGATAACCATATGAACTTGCATCGCTTCTCAGAGGGGGAAGCAGTGAGGCCAGGAGGGGCCCAGTGACTTGTCCAGGATGCCTCCCTAGAGCTGAGACTTGAAGCCAAGCCTTTGGATGCAAACCTGCACTCTTTCTGCCTACCCGGTGTCTGAAGGCATCCTCTTTGTGTGTGTGTTTTAAATTTTTTTATTCGACTGTAGTTGACACACAACGTTACATTAGTTTCAGGTGTACCACACAGTGATTCGGCATCTGTATATGTTGTGCTGTGCTCACTGCAAGGGACCCTCCCATCTGTCACCATGCAGATGCTTTTACAGTATCACTGTGTTCCCGATGCTGTGCCTTTTATCCCGGGACCTGTTCATTCCATAGCTGGAAGCCTGTATCACCTGATCCCCTACCCTCATTTTGCGCATCCTCCCACCCCTTTCCCTCTGGCAACCTCTGTATTAATAAGTCTAATTCTGCTTTTTATTTGTTTATTCATTTGTCTTGTTTTTTAGATTCCAAAGGCCTCCTTTTACATTTCAGGAAGCCTCATGCCAGTCATATGCTCTGTGGTGACAAAATGCACCATCTTACAAATGGTAGTATTATTCTGAGCTGGTCACCCAGGTGGGGTAAAATGAAGCCATTCTTCTTTGGACCACCAGAGCATTTTTTTCTTTTCCACTTTAAACACAGAGGGAGGCTAGACATTTTTTATCACGGTACCTGAGAAATAGGTATCAACATACTTCCACTACATCCATGCTGTGCGTTTATCTGCATTTGGAAATAGGGATCACCAGCAGGGTAAAAATGATGCCTATCATTTGATAAAACCAAAAAAGTCTGAACTGTGAAAAGGATGTTTAAAATCTCCATGGGTCGTATTGCAAGTTAAAATCTTTAAAGATCATTGAATGGATTGTGTGTTTTATTAAAATACTTGAGGTTTCTCTTTTTTGAATAAAAACTTAATGTTTTTAAGTTAATGTTCATTTTATAGGTACCACCTCACAGATGTCTTCAAATCCATACTGCAGGTGGCTGTATTTACAGTAGATGCCCCCTGATTGGTTTCTCTACCACCTTTTTTTTTTTTAAAGTAACAATAACAACAAATACCATATGTGGGTGCAATTGTTTTTTCACAGTCGTATTTGAATCTGATTGTAGCTCCTAACTCTCCTCTCTTGCTAGGGGGAAGGGAAACATACCCAGCAGTTCTGAAAAACAGAAATCATGGGTTTGATCTGCTTTGCTTTTCCTGCACTGGTTCAGAAGGGAGAATGCCCTTTTTCTAGGCTCAACCTCCTCGTCCCTGTCCTAGGTTAACAACACATTTATTTCGTACAAACTTTGTCCCTCCCCCCTCTTTTTGGTTCCAGTCAATAATAGAAAAACGCTTGTGTAAAGCAGGCTCTTAGAACTGACTTTGACCTTTTGCTCCACTCCGGAACTTTCCCAGCCATACCCTGAATAGAGCCACGCCCAGCGGGAGCTGAACTTCTTAACCTTGACAAGCCTTGAAACCAAGGGAAACAATATAATATCTCCATTTTTTGATAGTTTGGCTAACTCAGCTCCCCAGAACATAGCCATGGAACCAAAAGTAGGGGGGAAAAACAAAGGACCTCCAACCTCTTGAGCCATATGTTTCCAAAGTCATTAGTATTTTATGTCACTATAACGAGGGAGGCTCTCATCCACAGTCTGGTTTTTGTGCATCTACATACAGTTCTACGTGGTTATATAGCATGTGGGAACAGCACAGCAGTAAGGCAGGGAAGCACAGAGGCTGCCAGCAGCAGGGGAGAGAAGGATGTGCACCTGCTGCCACCGGATCATGGGGCTAATCCGTGATGAAGGGCTGCCCGGGGCGCGGTGACCTGCAAGGCTGTCACTGAGCACTGCATCCCATCCCAGGGGTCCCTGCTCTTCACACTCAGCCTTCACAGTGGATCCACGTGTTTCAGAAGCAGAATTATTTGGTGTCCTTTACAGAGACCTATAGATTCCTACCTGACATTTTTTGGGGAAAAAATGTTTAGCAATAATGAGATAAGCTTCAATTATCTAAAAGCGTTTTTGCAAAAGGCTTCGTTTCATGATCACGCAGGATAAATGAAGCAGTCATGAAAGAATGAATATATTCTCCCATTCTTGTAAATATACCATCCTCCACATTTTCCCTTAAGCTTTTTTCCACGCGAACTGGAGATTTAACGTCATGTGTTAACCTCAGGTCATCAATACACTGCTCTTCCTTTGTATTCAAGTTTTGGATATAAGGCATAAAGAGTATCTTTTTATAGAAGTAAATCATCTTTTATAGACAATAGTTTTATATTTCTTCCTGACGATGTCTCCTGTTGATTGTGAAGTTGTCATCAGGCAGAACGCCTGCCTTCCATCCCTCTGGGCACCATGAGCTCGGTGTCACCATCAAAAACTGAGAAAGAGAAACAACTTCGAGAGGCGATCCAAAGGTATCACAGTCGACTGGCAGACTCGCAGCCACAGGTGAGCTGTTATTCTTTCCAGAAGCTACTTGAACTCCAGAGCTGTTGGTTTTATGTGTGCAAATCAGCTAATGTGTTTCACCCCTGTAAATTGTGTAGCTTCTTTTTTCCATCCTTTTTTATCACTTTCTTTTAATTTTGGCTCTAAGGACTGTTCTAAGGACAAGTACTAGTGCCCCAGGGGCTCAGGAAGGGAGAAGAATTTAAAAAAAAAAAAAGCTACCTGTCATATTTAAGCCCTTCTACACAACAGTGCATGAGAGAAACAGGGCGATTTATTTCCACCCTGCAGATTCACAGAGAGCCTTGTATGGGTGACACGGTCAAGACTGGGACATGAGTTGGTATGTTTCCAAAAGCTAGGCTCTTTTTATTTCATTGGGCTTCCTCCCTGAGGTGGATTTTTGAGGTGAAGAGTTGTTCTTTTAAAAAATATTAGCCTATTAATACAGAAAGTCAGTGTCACTTAATTGTTAAGAAAATTCAATAAATAAAACATAACTATCAGTAAATATAAGTAACCATGACAATTTCAAGGGAAAGAAAAAGTGGTGTGCAGAAATATTGTTTTAATCTCTTAACTAATAAAGTAATTAGATCTCTGTTTATAGACTTAATACCCAAATTCAGCAGTTTTGAACTGGAGAGCCTGTCAGCTTCCTCAAATAGAACTTGAGGAGGTCAGCAGCATATATCCAAATGTGTTGACTCCTCTGTAAATGTCAGGAAATAAAATACTTGAATAGAAAATTCTCTTATGGAGCAGGGATAAAGATTCTCAGGCTTAATACCTTATTGTTATTATGTGTATTCCTGTGCTTTTAGATCAACTTTCTTTTCTATCTCATTTCTTTTTGCCTCTCCCACTTTGCTAGGGATCTGCCAGGCAAGTCAGCACCACTTGGGATTACTGGCAAGGAAACCTGACCCTCGTTTTTAGTCTGGAGTCTCTGGGTCTCTGGGGAAGACACTGAGAGTCACTTTGCAAACACATTCTCTTAAGCATTCCCCGTTCCCCTTCCTCCCCCCCATTGGTGAAACTTTCTATAGTTCTTAGAGCCTCTAGTTGTGGGTTTGATAACAGAGGTCAGAAGTGAGGGTATCACAGCCTGCAGTTTCTATAATAAACAAGCAGGTAAAGTCAGATCTTTCCAAAGTGGAATGTCTTCATTTGTTTTTTTGCTTCTTGTTTGCCACTCCCTGTAGATTTGCGAAGGCAGATGGTGTCTCCTGAAATGCCTCTTTGTTGCAGTCTCTGAATGCTTTTTTCTTTCCTATGGAGGTCAGAGCTGACCCTGGGATGGTAATAGTACCAATCACAAAGTTTTTGATTACCTTTTTGTTTGTTTAGTATTGGGTGTTTTATTTATTACTAAGGTAGAGATTTTGATGGTAACTGTTGGGGTAACCTATTTGGGCCATCCGTTCTGCTTATTCTTTCTTTCTTGGTAGTTGAGTTTTTCATAAGCCAGGTTTATAGATTCAGTCTGTTTGACGTATAAACAAAGAAGTTTAGCAGTCCTTGCCTAGAGACTAGCTCCCATCAGTTCAAAGGACCTAGGAATCCTCCCCCTCCTCCCTTGCCCCCTTTCGTGAAGGTAGGTAATCCTGGCATCTTCACCTCCCAGTACTCAGTGCCCTTAACTGACCCTAATTCTGTGGTCATCAAGGAAAGCTTTGTTTAGAGTTCGCTAACCATAGGCCATCAGTTAATTTTAAGGTGGTCATTGAGCGCATACTTGCCTTTGGGTCTGTCCCATGCTGAGCATTGCAGGGAAGACGGAATCACTCTCATACCACAGTGTGAGCTCTGTGAGTGCAGGGATAGTCTTGGTTTTGTTCACTGTAAATCTGTTACCTTACACAGTGCCTGGCAAGCAGTAGATACTCAGTAGTTGTTGGGTCAATAAATAGAACATGCATTCAGATAATAAACAGTCCTTTCGTGGACCAAGCCTAACAGTATTTGAAAATTAGTGACCACCGCCACGCGATGGTCAGAAAGTATCTGTCTGATCACAACTGAAACCACCAGAGCTGTTTATTACACGGAGAGAGTGAGGGCAGCTTTAGTCAAAAAAACGGCTTCACGGAAGAAGTGGCACTTACCTTGTGTCTTGAAGTCTATTTCGGCGAATTGGGAGAAATGACAGGGCAGGCATTATAGGTGAGAAAAACATTATAAAAGAAGACTTGGAGATCAGCACTGACTTGTTCCTTCACGGTGCCAATCCTTTAAATTACATGCTAAACTTACGTATTTTAAAAAAACAGACTCAGCATCTGTGTGACATCTCTGTTTCAAAGACCGTGTAACTCATTATAAAATATGTTGACTAGTAGACCTCTGGAAGGTGACCTCAATCCCCCTTTCACAAAAATAACCCATGAAAGTATTCAAAAACTGTATTTTGGTGATAGCTGCCTGATGCCAGAAACAAGACTCAAAACCATCCAGTATTCATTGTGAATTTACTCTCTTCCTGACTGCCCTTTAAAAGAAGCTCTGTTGGAGTACAACCCAGGCGGGGCTGGGAAAGCCAGAGAAGGAGGGCATTGGTGCCCTGTAGGTACCGTGCAGACATGATCAGGTGCAGGGTAGATACCACTGGAAAATCGGGAACTGGCTAGTGTGTGACCATGATTCACTGCGTCTCCTGGTGGTGCCCATTCTCCCAATATCCGGAAATAATAAGGTGCTTGCCATGGAATTATGGTCTGCCCCCTCTGGTTCTCTCTCCCTGCCTCGCTCTGCCAGTGCCTACTTACTTATCCATTGACTAGACTGGGGAACAAATATAAAAATGACCTAAATCTGCACATCCCATTTCTTACTCTCTCGTATTTCATCTTTCATGGCCGAAGGCATCCTGATCTGGGAAATAACTACGTTCATCAAAGACCTTTCTGGATCTTAGATTCTGTGGTTCTGGGCTTTGTGTTACAGACAAGCAGGAGTGACGGAATAATGGTAGGAGAGAGAGTATTATGGTAGTAGTATGTGAAGTTGGCAGCTGCAGCCTCTTCTCCACCCCTCACGCACCCTACTGCTGTGTCGAGTGACTAACTTCTAGGAGCACCACCTACCTGATGCCCTGGTTAGACAGTGCTTATGGTGAGTCAGGGAGCTGTTCTGGTGAAAGAGGTATCTCAGTGGTTAGATCTGGTCCTCTAGGAGAAAATGAGGTAGGTAGGTCCAAAGCTGTCATTTCCACAGATGGTATCTTATGTAATCCCCAAAACAGAACAGTTACATCAGTTATAGCCAAAGAGGGAAGTAAAGTTCAAAGATGTTAAATAACTTGAATCAATCACACGTTTTTAAATGGTGAAGTTGGAATTTGTTTCCTTTTTGTCTAATTTCAGCACGGATCTGCTCACAGTCTCCTAAGGATAAATACAGAAAGGACCTAAGAACATTTACAAAGGCAACAAACCGATACACTGCAAAACCTAGTTGTTAAGGAAAATACTGAAGTTCGGTAACCCAATAGGAGAGCTCAATTTCAAGATGTAATTGATAAGCAACCCAAGACCCTATCTATAAATTGTGCTTCTGAAACAGCCCATTCCCCAGTCTTTCTCTTTCTGAAGAGATGAATGAATAATCTGTTCCTCGCTCCACATTTCAAATTCATTCCTCAGGACCTGCTGTTTTCTATATCGAGTGACAAGTGCCACCTGCTGGCCACACGATGAAGCATTTTCATTTTCATTGTGTCACTCTTGACTGCTCAGCTACTAAGTGGCCCATTACCTGGATAATTGTTACTCTGTTTTTCAGTAAACCTAAACAATAATTTTAAAACCATAGAGTAGAGTTACAAAATCAATTTCTCTGCATTCCAGGAACACTCCAGTCCTCAAATTTGCCCTTTTCTCAGTTTTAACTCACGACTTAGATTCTCATCCACCTTCTATTGTACGACAAGGATGACTGCGTCATAATCATGCACATGGCACATAGTTTAGGTGCATCTCGTTCAGGGTGTTTTGGTACCACTTTAAATCCACTTAAAGCCCTTAGTCATTATAAAACAGATCATAACTTGATTCCCTGAATAAAGCCTACTCTCTAACCCATTTCTCCAGAAGTAATGTTATGGGTACATATTTATATAATCCTGCCTGTACACGGTGTGCTGTAGCACTTATGTATCCTCTGAGTCTCTCTGGGTTCATCTTTCTGATTAATATTTCTTTTTTTTTAACATTTTTTTTAAAGATTTTATTTATTTATTTGAGAGAGAGAATGAGATAGAGAGAGAGAGCATGAGACAGGGGAGGGTCAGAGGGAGAAGCAGACTCCCCGCCGAGCAGGGAGCCCGATGCGGGACTCGATCCCGGGACTCCAGGATCATGACCTGAGCCGAAGGCAGTCGCTTAACCAACTGAGACACCCAGGCGCCCTGTTATTTTTTTTAAAGATTTTATTCATTTATTAGAGAGAGAATGAGCTAGAGAGAGCATGAGAGGGGGGAGGGTCAGAGGGAGAAACAGACTCCCTGCCGAGCAGGGAGCCCGATGCGGGACTCGATCCCGGGACTCCAGGACCATGACCTGAGCCGAAGGCAGTCGCTTAACCAACTGAGCCACCCAGGCGCCCCCTGATTAATATTTC
The DNA here is from genome assembly GCF_011800145.1 of Mirounga leonina. Lineage (NCBI taxonomy): Eukaryota > Metazoa > Chordata > Mammalia > Carnivora > Phocidae > Mirounga > Mirounga leonina. The sequence goes on from NW_023270268.1 coordinate 100,919,287, forward strand.
TTATCCTACAGTCTGGGCTCTCTCTAATCCGCTACGGTTTGCCTTTCTAGCATTACAGTGGGCCCTTGAACAACACGGGTTTGAACTGCGCAGGTCCACTTCTGTGGATTTTTTCCCCCCGATAAATACAGTACAGTATTGTAAAAGTACCTTACGATGTTATTAATAACATTTTCTTTTCTCTAGCTTACTTTATTATAAGAATGCAGTATGTAATCAATCTAACATACAAAATAAGTGTTCATTTGACTGTTACGAGTAAGTCTTCCGGTCCACAATAGGCTATTAATGGTCAAGTCTGGGGGGAGTCCAAAGTTGTATGCAGATTTTCAGCTCTGCAAGTGTTGGGGCCCCAATCCGTATGTTGTTCAAAGGTCATCTGTAGTGTCTTCCCCTCTGCAGGAATCTCCCTGAGCCTTGCCTTATTCCTTAGGTGTGTTCTCCCTCGCCCTGCTGTTCTGAGTGCCTTTGTTCCTTCCATTGTGTCTGGAGCGGCCTCTCTCTCTTTTCCCTTCTTCAAGATCCAAAAATAATGTCATTCCTGTATGAAGTTTTTTCTCATTCCCTACCTGTGAAAATGTCGTCGTCTTTCCAGTTCTCTTTGTCCTGAATGGGTCTTTCTTAGAACATGTTTTACTCTCTAACTGGTATGATAGTTACTTGTGTATCTGTTCTGTCTCCTATTTTAGACTGTAAATGTTTAGAAAGAAGAGGCCATTTTTATTCATCTCCCCATTCCCCAAACACCTAGGCCTTTCACATAATAAGTATTTACCAAACAGTGAATGCAAGATTGAAGGCATAGTTTGATTTATGCAGAACTCCTCACAAAATAGGTACAAAAACAAATATTTTTCATTTGACTGAATTGGTTGACTCTGCAAAGGTTAGACTTAGCACCTTCTGCATATATTATCAGAGACCACGGTGTTCTTATATTTGGTCAGAATAAGGTGTGGCATTTGCATGGGAGTGTGGAGACTGTATTTGGATTTCATTTGTCATGTTCACGGTCTTTGCATCAAGTGCAGAGCCTGTGTAAAGTATCATGCCTGTGGAAAAGGGTTTCCAGCAATAGCATTCTGTTCTTTTGCAGTGCTCCTGTGGACACAAAAAAGGAGAGTGTGCCATCTGACAGTTCCCACATTGGTTGTTTTTGCAGTAAATGTAGAGCAGAGAAGGCTTCCTGAACTTCTAGCTGTGTTTTTCAAATTGAAATGGCATATCTGAATACAACTGTGTAATGAAGACTCTGCACTTTCCCATTTAGAATTTAATCTTTTAAATGTGTCATTATTGGGTAGGATGCTGAGATTTCAAATCTGTATAAACCACAGAGACAGATGCCTTAGAAAATATATTTATTCATCAGGAGCACTTTTCAGCCTTCTTACATAAACTGCCGTGATTGAAAATTTATGATACCTAAAGACCCTTGTCTAACAAGAAGCTATTACCTTCGCTGTAGTTGAAATACTTTATTACTCTTGCTACAAAGATCCCATTTCTCCGCGGGGATGCACTCTTTTTCTAAAAGGGCTAATGTGTAATATACTCACACTTGTGGGCCCCGTGTTCACAGTACAGCCAATGAGACATGAAGCAAATTGCTTGTGTGGCACTTTAGAAGTTTCTTGAGGGTGGATATCAGGTGTTCTTTTTCTCCTGTACCTCCCACCTGCACACCTGGCTTAGTGTCGGGCACAGTAGATGTCTCACGGAAGATGCTCACCTTCCTAACTGGAATTGCTTGTCCAGATTATTTTCTTTCTTTCTTTTTTTTTTAAATTTTTAAATTTTGTCCAGATTATTTTCTAACTCATCCTCTCCTGAGGAGCTGATGTCGCACTCCCTGCCCGAACAGCATCGTTCGTGGCTTACTGCACAAACTGGCACAGTGCCCGTAGTTAGAGGCACCTCAGAACAGCCCAGAACAGAAGCCTGCAGGGAGCAGTGTGGTGTGAGGGCCTCAGGACAGTCCCTCTTCCTGGCTTCATAAGTCACCCAATTCTGCCCTGGAGGTTGGGACCAAGAGATTCCATCCAATGCTGTCTGCTTCTAGGTGTCCCAAGCAGGTCCCAGGGCAGGTGCTGGGGGCCACTAGGAATGGGAGTCCAGAGGGAACTCGTCCTTCCTCCAAGAAGGACAGAAGCAGTTTTGACGGAGGCAAGCAGTCTTGCCACAGTACATCCGTCACTCTGCATGTCAGTCGGTGATTCCTGTTCACATCCACAGAGATGGAGGGAGGAGAAGTTCAGGTGTGTTGTCTGAAACGCTTTTCACTGGAGGGAATACTAATTTGGGCTTCAATGCAAGTACACCTAGTAGATCTCTGCCCTATAAAAATTCCTTGGGCACCTGAACTGCATGTACAACCAGTTCTCCATTAGTGTGCATGCTCTTTAGGGATGGCCAGAGGCTGCCTGGTACCCTGGAAGCATTGCGGGGCCCGTTTCCTGAGTGCTCAGAGTAAGGTTCAGATATTTGGCTTCCTTCCAAAGCAGGCTACTCCTTGGTCCCTTCTAAAGGAACGCTGTGCCTCTGAGCCCATTCCCGCCTGAGCACCACTGAGCACCACTGAGCACGGGCGCTCCTGAGTCTTCCCCTCGAAGCTCGAATTCCGTGTCTCATCTTGTTAGACCTCATCTCCCCTCTTACTCAGGACCCAGCTTCACATTTTCAGTTCAGTTTAAGGAACTGTACTTCCTGATTGTTCTGATTTTGAAGTCAAACCCCACATCTTGTGCCTCTTGATTTAACGTTGTTAAGCCTTTACCACCTGATCGTATTCTTACTTTGAGTCTGGTTCCTTCCTCTGTTCTAATTCCTGTAGGCTTGAGTGAAGTTCACACGTAATCTCTATTTTCCACCTTGTCCTTGACCAGCGAGCGCTTTAACCCCCGCTCCTTCAGTCACTCTTGCTCACCCGGACCCAGCCTTCTAACACGGGGCGGTCTCTTGACAGACCTGAGGGCTCTCATCCAGACCCAGAGACTTAACTGTTATTTGCCTATGACCTTTTCTTTCTAATGGTCTAGAGTCACCTTTCCTTTATTCAGAGAATCCTCAGGGAGGTATTCTCGCCAAGACTATTAGTAATAATTCCTGGTATTTGAAAATAAGTTTTATTTAAAATGTTTCTTAACAAGGGCAGATCTAGATGTTTTGGACCTTGAAGTTTGTACAGTTTTGTCCATCCAAAAAGAAACTGCAAAATTCATAAGTATGAAGTTGGGGACAGAGCCTTGGAGGGGGCCTGTGTCGGGGAGGGGTCTTGAAGCCAAAGCTTCATTTGTTCCATGGTTTATCTGCCACTTGTTTCTGCATATACTGGGCCATTTGATCTCCACAGGGTTTTGTGTATTAAAGATAATTGCATATTTTTCATATTTCCAGTTCCCTTCTCTTCTCCAGTTTCTTCCCGGAAATTTCCATAACCATGTATATTTGGTGAATTCAAAAACTACCCTGAGTGATTAACTGTATGTATTTTGTAGATGAGGATGTTATTAATTTTTTTCTTTTTCAAATTTTTTAAATTAATTTTTTTAAAGATTTTATTTATTTATTTACTTGACAGAGACAGAGACAGAGAGAGCACAAGCAGGGGGAGCAGCAGAGGGAGAAGCAGGCTTCCCGCTGAGCAAGGAGCCCAAAGGCAGATGCTTAACCGACTAAACCACACAGGTTTAAATTCTAGTTAGTTAACATACAGTTCAAGATTGGTTTTGGAAATAGAATTCAGTGGTTCTTCACTTACGTACAACACCCAGTGCTCATCATAACAAGTACCCTCATTAATCCCCATCATCCATTCAGCCCATCCCCCACCCACATTCCTCCATCAACCCTCAGTTTGTTCTTTACAGTTAAGAGTCTCTTATGGTTTGTTTCCCTCTTGTAGGTGAGGAGTTAAAGGAGAAGGATGAATGGAAGGATTAAATGACAGTACTGCTTGGAATGTACCACTGTTACAGGAGCCTTAAGAGTACCAGCTCACTGAAACCCTATACAGTCCTATGATGTTTATGATTCCTCGTTCATAGAAGAGGAAACTGAGGCCCAGAGAAGTAACTTGCCAAGAGTGGTGTTAACTGTAGAACACAGTCTTCTGACACAGTCAGGCTCTAGACCCCTCCCTCTTTTATTAAGTCATGTCCTTCTCTTGGCTTAAGTCACATAAACAGGAGAGGAGAGATTGATTCTTATTTCAAAGCTCTTTGAACTACTCTGATATCTTAACTTTCAGTTTAGATTGATAGCTCTTCAGTGTGGGAGAAATTGAGAAATTAATAGCTAGCAACAATCATAATTTTTCTTTTTGAGGAGCTCTGTCTCTATTAGGCAGATATGGAGGGCGGTGATCTCTTTGGAAGGCGGTACGGAGGGAGGATGCTTAGGGGGACTCTGAAAGATGGTAGAGGCAGCTGAATATGGTGAACAGCACTGGCCTGATGTCAGGATCCTTAGCTGCACGTCCCAGCTCTTGTTTATGGGCAGCAGACCTCAGGCCTGCTTGATCCTAGTATCCCTGAGCCCAATAAAAAGAAGGGGATTAGGGGCACATGGGTGGCTCAGTCATTTGAGCATCCAGCTCTTAATTTCGGTACGGATTATGATCTCAGGGTTGTGAGATGGAGCCCTGCGTCAGTCTTCGGGCTGAGCGTGAAGCCTGCTTGCAGTTCTCTCTCTTCTTCCCTCCACCCTCGGCACTTGCTCTCTCTCTGTCTCTCTCTCTCTCTCTCTCAAATAAATAATAAAAAGAAGGGGATTAAACTAGATGTTTACAAAGACCTATAGAAATTTTAGAACCTGTGAATATTGACCATGTTTGTTATAAGCTGTTAAGTTTTAAATATCTATATTTGTTCATTTTATTCTGAATATAAACATGAGGTTTCTGGAGCAAAGGAAATTATTATTTAATTATAGCAAATAATTGTGCTGATTCGCATTTGTCCTAATTTGAATCCCTGAGGCAATGGATGAGATGAGTCAGATCAGATGTTGTCCTATATATACCCAAGTTTGTACCACTGGTAAAGAACTCTGAGAAAAAGGACAAAGAAAAGAAAAGAATCTGGATGTTTATCTAGGAGAAGGACAGCCACCTTCCTATTCCCCTCCATACACACATACCCCTTTGCTCTTTGGGAGGCATCCTGCATTCTTATTCTTACCCTTTAGAATATAAATATATCTTTCTAGGGGAAGATAAGACTAGCTTCTCCAGCTTTATAAACCAGGCAATGTCCTCATGGTCTCAAATTCCATTCTTTCCTTAAAATGTAAACATACACCTCCAAGGATGTAAATCTCTCTGGAGGTAATGTCTTCAGATGCTCTCTCACTACTGATTAGTCATAAATCAATTTCCAAGGTTGGTTCTTCTATTCTAGGTCTCAAGTTTTAGTAAAATTTGCTCAGAAAGCCCTAATGGTATAGATGCATAGAAGTATTTTCTCTCTAATGTCACAAAGCACAGATACAATTAGAGGGGAGAACCCCCTGCCTTCCAGGGCAGTGACTCTATGATGACTGGGTCATCTAAATGAGAATGTCACGGGTTTGTAAAAACACACATTACCTGGGATCTGCAGGACTGCCTGAACAAGAGTCTTGGGGACTGAAGCCTGGGCATCTTGGCATTTCTACTTCGCTCCCCAGATGATTCTTATGTACCACAAATCCTCCCAGCTTGGGGATCCCTCAGCTTTTCTGCTGCTGGAGATACTTCACCTGATGCAGCTTTTGCTGATTCAGTCTGTGATTTTCAGGACTTCCCAATCATGTAAAGAAATTTAAGAGTCTTTCTGGGAGAGTTTGTAAGTGTCCTAGAAAAATGAATGCTGGTATTAGCAAGCTTTCTAGGGTGATGATGATTCTTTGAAGTCTGAAGATGATGGTGATGATAAAAAACATGCTGTTGTTAGGAAACTACCCTTTGAGTAAATGAGACTGAATTCGAAGCATATCAATAGTTACATAGATTTCTGTTTTACAAAATATGCAATTAAAGATGTAAAAATGTGTTTTTCAAATAAAAAAAGCATATACATGATTTTAAAAAAACTATATTAAAAAAAGTATAGGCCAGCTCCATGACTAATCTTCATCCATTAGTAGAAATGCATCTATCAGTAGAAATACCTGTCTCTAATTAAGAAGGGAACACTTTTGAGGAAACTGGTAACGTTTTTCATTAAGGTCAACTTCATTTAGTACACTTAACATGGGCCAATTTATTTTAGTTCACTAATTATATGTCATCCCTGTTTCTACAGAAGGTATTTCAGTAGATAAAACTGAAATACCCTACTTTTTGTCTCAGTGCTTTAGAAAACTTTCTTTCTAATCTTGCTTTATAGTGTTTTGTTTTGGTCTCTCCCCTTTCCCCCTTTCCCCAGCTCAGCCTGAGATTTCTGAGCGGACAGGGAAAATGACCAGTGATCTGATTGATTTAATTCTGCTGGATTATTAAATCAAGTGTGCAGGTATTACCTTTGTGTCTGTTATGATTTGGGCATTGCACTAAGTCCACTTTGTTTTAAGACTTTATTATTTCTTTTAGAGCAGTTTTAGGTTCACAACAAAATTGAAAGGAAGATACAGAGATTTCTCATATATTCCCTGCCCCACACATGCATAGCCTCCCTTGTTATTCACATCCCTCACCAGAGTGGTACATTTGTTATAACTGATGAACCTACTTTGACACATCATAATTACCCAGAGACTGTAGACCCTTAGGGTCACTGTTGGTGTACAATTTATGGGTGTGAACAAATGTACGATGACATATATCTATCATTATAGTATCATGCAGAGTATATTTATTGCCATAAAAATACTTCCTCTGTGCTCCGTTCATCTTTTTCCACTCAACCCCTGGCAACCTGTGATCTTTTTACTGTCTCCATAGTTTTGCCTCTTCTAGAATGTTATATAGTTGGAGTCATACAGCATGTAGACTGTTCAGATTGGCTTCTTTCATTTAGTAATATGCATTAAGGTTCCTCATATCTTTTCATGGCTTTAGAGCTCATTTCTTCCTATCACTGAATAATATTTCATTGTCTGGATATACCAGTTTATCCATTCACCTACCAAAGTAGATCCTGGTTACTTCCAAGTTTGGGCAGTTATAGATAAAGCTGCTATAAACATCCATGTGCAGAATTTCATGTGGGCCTATATTTTCAACTCTTTTGGGTAAATACCAAGAAGTGCTGTTGCTTGTTCAAATGGTAAGAGTATGTTTAGCTTTCTGAGAAACTGCCAACCTGTCTTCTAGAGTGGCTGTACCATTTGCTTTCCTGCCAGCAGCGAATGATTGTTCCTGTTGCCCCACATCTTTACCAGCATTTGGTGTTGTCAATATTTTGGATTTTGGCCATTCTAACAGAGATGTAGTGGTATCTTATTATTGCTATTTATTTATTATGTCTTATTATTGTTTTAACTTACATTTCCCTGATGACCTATGATGTGGAGCATATTTTAATATACTTATTTTCCATCTGTGTATCTTCTTTGGTGATGTGTCTGTTAAGATCTTTGGCTTATTTTTAAATCAGATTGATTGTTTTCTTACTGAATTTTAAGAGGTTTTTTTATTTTGTATATTTTGGATAAACATCCTTTATCAGATGTTTCTTTTGCAAATATTTTTTTCTAGTCTGTGCCTTACCTTCTCATTGTCTTGATCCCACTGGTTTTTATAACGTAAAGGCCATTGCTCAGATCAGCAAGATAAGTTTCCTAGAGGAAGCTAGGTGGGTTGAGGGGTCAATGAGAAGTAAAGTGGGAGCCATGAGTAATAAGCTACTTTTAAATTGTACTGAAGGAGTGGAGAAAGAAAGATAAGTTTGTAACTAGAGGGTTAGGTGGTAGGGTTGAGGTAAATTTGTGGCTGGGAGAGGTTTGACAGTGTTTCTGGACTAAGAGAAGGGAGCCAGTGAAATTGGGGAAACTTCACAGCAGAGATGAGGCCTGACTGATACAGAAAGATTCCAGCAAAGACAGGAAGGAAGGATTACTGGGACCCAGTTAGAGAGTTTAACTCAGGGTAAGAGGAGGGGCATTTTTTCCCTCTGGGATTGTGGGAGAGAAGGTAAGTGGGGGGGGGGGGGCGCGGCGGGGAGTCATACGAACCTACTAATCTAGTTTTGTTTCTTCTAAAGAAGAATCAGGGCCATCAACTGATGGTGAGAGGCAAGCTTTGTGTACAGGGCATAGTGAAGATTTGGAACAACCTTTGTCAGGGGGCACAGAAGCTAACTAATGATAAGTAAAATAATAAATCCAGAGAGGATGAGACCAATGCCTTTTTCAGTTATGCAAGTTTTAGCAGCCTGAAATTTCTGAGTGGACAGGGAAACTGATCAGTGATCTGATGGATTTAAGGCTGGGGTTTGTCATGTTGGGTGCGGCAGAGTGCAGCTGAAGTGATGAATTGTTTTTCTCAGGCAGAATGGGGAATGCAAGGGAAGCCAAGAGGGGGTGTGATAAAGTGAAAGAAAAGACAAGAACTGAGGCAGAATACAAGTTTCGATAGCTATGAAGAGCCTTGATAATCCTGAGAGAATTAGAAGAAATGTAAATTATAAGGAAGTAAAAGGACTGCAGAGCCAGAGAGTGTTTAAGAGATGGGGAGACTCATGTCAGGTCACTTACCTTGGGCAATCCCTGGAGTTACAAGGTGAAGGAAAGCATGTGATGAGATTAAGGAGAAAGATGAACAGGACTCAGAGAGGTCAAAGACTTAGATCCAGTATGATTAAGGATAGGGTGTACCTTTAACTGTAGATATAGTGAAATTATTCATTGACTGTAGTGAACCTTTCTGGGTATGGAACCGTCTGGGGAAATGTATTCAATACGGCTGTCATTGCAGGCCTCCTCCCCCAACTACTGCTGGTGTTCTTCTCATTATGAGTGAATTTTGCCTTCATCTGGAGGCATTATTCCTGACGTCTGGAGGCCGTCTCAGTGTCTGGTATTGGCTTCTGTCTTCCTTAAAATGTTTTCTTTGACCATCATTATTGATGTTTTTTTCCTGCTCAAAATGTAGTTGAGTCACTTTAATCTTTGCTGTGTTTTTCTATAATGTGTGAAGTTCGGTAGAAACACCATTCTGAAATTAATGCAGAAGAGGAAAGTTTATGGAGTTTATAAATTTTTTATTTACCCACAATTCTAGTTTAGTGGGGTGATTAGTACAGGTCAAAAGTCATTACAATAAAACTATGTAGCAAAAGTCTTTATCTTTAAGCCGGTACCCAAAATGATGCAAACCCACATAATTGAACGGTATCATATGTTGTTACTAGGCTAGGCTCAATCCATTTTGCTGTATCAGGAACAGAGCTCGTCCCAGGGTGATGCAAGCATTGGAGGAGAGTATATACTGGCATTTAATACAAAGCATCTCAAAGATGTGACAATATCCAACAGGAGTGGAGAAGTAGTCACATTATGCATGCAGAGTATACATGTGACAGTGTTTCAACTGTGGGGAATAGATGAGCCATAGGCTCTGGGGACATCTATTTATCCTTTCAATCGTCAAGGTCTTATTGAGTACCTGTAAAGTGCTAAACATTGTGTTAGGTACCGCAGATAAAAAATGAGTTTGGAGGTTTATAGTCTATTGAGAGAGACACACATGTTAACATGTAACTCTAAGTGTGATACATACCATAATAAAGAGAGGTAAAATTGTTTTAATAGGAGACTTCTGGTATAAATGTGGCTATCCAGACTTAGCATTTTCCCATTCTTTTTCTGAAAGTCTTCTAAGGACAACAAGGAAAACAGACAACAAAAATGTAACCTCAAATTTCAATCCTACCAAGGGACATATACTAAAATATTGCTCAGGGTCGCTCAAAGCTGTCAGTATAATGCAGGAACTCCACAGGAGGCAGAGAGAGAAATGCAAGAAACAGCCCAGCAGTAGCACATCTAAAGAATTAATACAAATACACTTAGTGAAGAAGGGAACTTCTGGAGATGGAATAATGATAACCACTCTCTGCTCTAGCCAGGAGGCAACAGGAGCCCTACTGGACTTGCTCTGGTTCACAGAAGTGATGTGGAATGCACAGGAAAGTACTCAAAAAGTCATATTTGCAGAGCTGTGTGTGTGTGTGTAAAGAGAGATAAGAAGAAAAGTTTGGCTTGTGGGGGAAAAAAAAAAAACTTGCCTAGAATCCTATCTTCCCTTGTGATAGAAAACTGACAAAGAGCTAGCCCTGGAAAACCTAACTCTTACACGTTTAAGAAATGAACTAGCATAGCAGCTAAAAAAGGTATCCTACAAAAAGAAAAAAAAAAGATTCCAGTAAAATATGAACAAGGTACCATATAAATATATAACATAAAAATAAGATTCCATAAGAAAAGAGAGAAAAAAATCCAGTAAAATATAAATGACACGAGAAAAATCAACCACATCCATTTCTGATAAAAACTCACATCCAATCAGGAGCAGAAGAACATTGTTTCAATGTGATAAAGGGCAATCTATAAAAAACTTACAGCTAGAATTGTACTTACAGTGAGAGACTAAATTCTCTTCTCCTAAGATCAGGCATTAAGCAAGGAGGTTTGTTCTCATCACTCCAATTCACCATTGTACGGGAAGTTCTAGACAGTGCAAGAAAGAACGAAAAAGAAATAAAAGACATTCAGATTGCAAATGAAGAGGTAAACTTTTTCTTTTTAGTTGTGACAGTCCATGTAGGAAATCAGATGGAATCTATAAAAAAGTGACTAAAACTGGTGAAATGAGCTTAGCAAGGTTGCAAGCATACAAAATCAGTATGTATAAATCAACTGTTTCTACATACTTGCAGCAAACAATTAAAAACTAAAATTAAAAAAAATACTATTTACAATAGCATTAAAAGATGTGAAATATTATAGGAAATATAGTCAATAAAAAATAAAAGAATATGTGAAATACTTAGGGACAAATTTAACAAAAAAATACACAAGACCTGTAGACTGGAAACTATAAAACATTGCTGAAAAAATTACATGAAATGAGTAAGTGGAGAGATGACCTATGTTCATGGGCTTGAAGATTCAATATTACTAAGATGTCATTCTCCCCAACTGGCCTACAGACTTAACCCAACCTCAGTCAAAGTTCAAGCAAGATTTTTTTGGTAGAAATTGCCAACATTCTAAAATTCATATAGAGTGCCAACAGTAGTCAAAATAACATTGAAATAGAACAGTTGGTGGACTGACACTACCTAATGTCAAGACTTATTATAAACCTACAGTAATCAAGACAGTGTGATGTTGGTGTAAAAAAGAGACATAGAGAGCAGTGGAATAGAGAGTCCAGAAATAGACTCACACATATATATTCAGTTGTTTTTCAGTAAAGAGACCAATACATTTCAATGGGAGGAAGAATAACCTTTCAATAAATGTTACCAAAATACTTGGATAGCCATATATCCCCCAAAATAATGAACCTTGACTCTTACCTCAGTACTGAAATTATCTTGAAATGGACTATAGCTTAAATGTAAAAGCTAAAACTATAAACCTTCTGGAATAAAATATAGGAAGACATTTCAGTGACCTAGGGCTTGGCAAAGATTTCTTAAATATGATACAAAAAGCAGCAGCTCTAAAAAAAGTTTTGAAAAATTGGATTTCTTTAAAATTAAAAAACTTTTGCTTTTCAAAGTACACAATTAAGAAATTGAAAAAGCAAGCCACTGACTGGGAGAAAATGTTTATAAAAACAATATCTGACACTAGACATGTATCTAGAATATGTAAAAAATTTTAGAAACTCAGTAAGAAGACAAACAACATAATTAAAAAATAGGCAGTTATTTGAACAGATACTTCACCAAGCAAATACACATATGAACATAAGCATATGTCTACACAAAAAACTTGTATGCTCATATTAGTTTTGTTTATAATAGCCAAAAACTGAAAGCCACCTAAATGACCATTAATAAGTGAAAGGACAAATTATGGTCTGGCTAATCAGTGGAATACTACTCATCAATAGAAAGGAATGAACTGTTGATTGACATAGCAACATGGTTTAATTTCAGAATAATTCTTCCTAGTGAAAGAAACCAGAAAAGAATTTCATACTATATGATTCCACTTAATAGAAAATTCTAGAAAATGAAATTCTAGAAAATTCTAGAAATTCTGGAAAATTCTCTCTATATTGAGAGAAAGATCAGGGGGTAGGAAGGAGTGTAGAGAGGGATTGCAAAGGAGCACAAGGAAACTTTTGGGGATGATCAATATGGTCATTATCTTGATTATTACGATGACTTTATACATGTCAAATCTTATCAAACTGTACACTTGAGTTATGTGCAATGAACTGTATGTCAATTATATCTCAGTACACCTGGAAATGTAAAAAAAGAAATGTTGACACAGATCAGAAGGAAATTTTATATACACATCTGGAAACAAGTTTTTACTTAGTAAAACAATGTTATTTTTATGAAGGAAGACCTCAAAGAAGAAATATAAGCACTTAGGAAGAGATGTTGAAATAGCAAGAGACAATGAAAATGAAACATGATTTGGTAGAACTCAAGGAAGAAATAGAAAAAATAAATCATACAACTGGAAAGAATACAAAGGCAGATTATCACTCTGATAAACCCAGTGGGGATATAGAGCAGGAGTCAGCTATTACCCATTGACCAAATCTAGCCCACTACCTATTTATTCATGTATGGCCCTTAAGCTAAAAATGATTTTTACATTATTGGATAATTGAAAAAAGAAGAATATGTAACAGGGACTGTATGTGGTCTACAAAGTCTAAAATATTTGCTGTCTAGATCTTCACAAAAAAGTTTGCTATCTATCCCCTGCTATAGAGGATAAAAAGCAAATAAAATGAATAGAAATTAGGAAGGACTTCTTATAATTACAAAGAAAATGATAATAGAAGTAGGAAAAGGAGATTCAGTATTTGCATAATTGGAATATTAAAAGAAAAAGTAAGGGAAGAACACATTTTTAAAGATAAGTGGTCCATATATACAATGGAATAGTACTCAGCCATCAGAAAGGATGAATACCCAACTTTTACATCAACATGGATGGGACTGGAGGAGATTATGCCAAGTGAAATAAGTCAAGCAGAGAAAGTCAATTATCATATGGTTGCTCTTATTTGTGGAACATAAGGAATAGTATGGAGTACATTAGGAGAAGGAAGGGAAAAATGAAGGGGGGTGGAATCAGAGGGGGAGATGAACCATGAGAGACTATGGACTCTGGGAAACAAACTGAGGGTTTTAGAGGGGATGGGGAAGGGAGGATTGGTTAGCCCGGTGATGGGTATTAAGGAGGGCATGTATTGCATGGAGCACTGGGTGTTATACGAAATCACTACATCAAAAACTAATGATGTATGGCGACTAACATAACATAATAAAATAAAATTTAAAAAATAAAGTTATAAATCAGGAAAACTTTGAATTAAAAACAAAAAATCTTGAAGCTACATATTTGAAACAGTACACTGCATGTTTAGCATAAACTATCCCAAGAATAGTCAACCATAAGACATATACTAGAAAAGTTACTCAACTGTACAGAAAAAGGTAAAATGTTTTGATGTGTAGGCATAAAGATCAAATCACTTATAGAGACAAAAAAAATCAGATTGGCTTCAAATTTTCTACAGAAAACTTTGCTCGGGTGATAGTAAAGTAAGAACTATAAGACCTTCAAGGAAAGGAGGTATAAACCAAGAATTTTATATTCACCACAACACCCCTCAAATAAAAAGCCTACAAACAAATAGTTTTGAAAACAGGAAAAAAAACCCAGAAATCCCTTTTAGAGGAAAACAAGATCAAACTTCAACCAGCCAAGAGATACCTGAAAATTCTACAGCAAAAAAACTGGAAATAGGCACTGACTATATTTAACTATAGGCTATAGGCTATAACTATAGTTAAACTATAGCCTAAACCATATGTAACCTTAGGTACCAAACTGAATATAAATTCCCTGGCAACGTAGAAATAATTCAACTAACAAAAAAAGAAGTCACGGATGAGAGAAGGTGAAAGGTAATGTGTTTGCCTCATTTATAAAGAGATCAAGAGGTATCATTGAAGCAATTTAAGCATACTTTTTGGTACTGATGTAAATATGGAGAAAGAGAATACCAGTAAATACCGGACAGTGGAAGAAAAGAAGGTAGAGAAAAATTTTGTCATCATCCAGAGTAGGAAACTTATAGATACTGTCTAAAGATGGAAAGAACTAAGAATAAGGGTTTTATAAAATTATCATTGTAATGGTAGCCCCTCGGGGGAAAAGAAAAACCCTGTATAATATCAGAAGAGGTACCCACACAAAACAAAATGGACTGTATCATTAAAAACTTAAGAGAAATTATAAAAACAAAATAAATAATATGACAGCTAATACCAACCACATATATGGTATCAATAAATGCAAATGGCCTAAACCTTACCTTAATAAAGAACAAGGAACTTGAGGTAGCATCACAAGGCAAACCTGGATCCTGTGCTGTTCAGAAGACACCCATCTAAAATGGCAATTCAGAAAGATTGAACGTGATTTCAAACAAATGTACAAAAATCAAATAGGGGTCCAGCCTAACATTAATTTGGAATTCAAGGGAAAAAACATTAAATGTGCAAGGAAGGGCATTAAATTAGGCTAAAGTCTTCAGTTTATAATAAAGATGTATCCGTTATGAATCTCTCATATCAGCTAATGTTGAGTTCCATAAAGCAAAAACCTACAAATGATACATGGAAAAAGAGTCAATCATGCTGGTAATAGGAAACTTTAATTGGCCCTCAACCTAGGAATATCTAAACAGCCAATAATATATAAATAATTGATATATACTCTCTACTCTCAAAATAGAGAATGTCTTTTTTATCACTGCTCTTGAAATATTCATAAGGATGACTGTATGCTGAACCACCAAAAAGCCTGATGGAGACAATGTGACAGTGTCTATCCAAATTACAAATGCATATACCTTTTGAATCAGAAATTGCACTTTTAAAAATTGATTATATAGACATACACAAATACAAAATTACTTACTTACAAAATTACCTATTTTACATGTCATTACAAAATACTTTGTACAGTAAAATGTTGAGAAGACCTAAATGTTTATCAGCAGGTCTGGTTAAATAAATTTTTGTACAACAATACATTAGAATATGATGCATCTGTAAAAGGAAATGAAGTTTTTTTAAGTACTAATAAAGATCTCTAGGATGTATCCTTAGTGTAAAAGCAAGATGCAGACTGCATGTATAATATACTACCATTTTTCCCTACCTCAAAAAAGGTGGGAAAAACTTACTTATATATACTTCTGTATGAGATTAAAACAGTATCTCTGGAAAGATAAACGGAAAAATAATAGCAGTGGAATGTGAACTGGACAAATGAAGAATGGAGTAGTAAGGAGACTTTTAAAAATATACTTTTAAAAATGTGTATTCCGGGGCGCCTGGGTGGCTCAGATGGTTAAGTGTCTGCCTTCAGCTCAGGTCATGATCTCAGGGTCCTGGGATCGAACCCCATGTCGGGCTCCCTGCTCAGCAGGAGGCCTGCCTCTCTCTCTCTCTCTCCCTCTACTACTCCCCCCTGCTTGTACTCTCTCACTCTCTCTGTCAAATAAATAAATAAAATCTTTAAAAAAAAATGTGTATTCCATGTGAATATGTTATCTGCATAAACATCTAAAAAGGAACAGTGCTATGGGGTTATAGAAGATAAAGAAATTAATTTTCCTTTGGGGGTTCGGGGGAAGGGAAGAAAGCAAGAAAAACAAGATTATAGAAAATAGTTCAATCAAGAGATGATAAAAACCTTAAAACAATATGGTGACACGAGGCTAGGGAAAATCTTGAATTTAAAAGAGATTTAAGTGGAGAAACCCACACGTTCATCACTGATTAGGTGGAGAGGGTTGAGGGTGATGTTGGACCAAAGCTAACCTAGCTTTGGTGTCTAGGTGTTTGGTGATGTCACCAGTCAGGAGAGGGAATGCATTAGGAAATCCTGGTTGAAGGCGGGTGCAGCTATAGAAGCGAAATAATTGTTTTGAAAAGGTTGTCTTGAAAGATACCTGCATTTTATAGGACGTTCCAAGAGGCATTTGGGTCTCAGAACAGAGGAAAAGGCACCATTTCAAAATCTCTGCAGGCCATCCACATTGGAAAAGTTCTCAGCAGAGAGCAGAACCAACACTTAATCAGTTGGGACTTCAGTTTTTGGGGTAGGGTACTTACAAGAGGAAAGTAAATTTTATGTCCTAGAGAATCTGGTCGCTGAGCTGGTTACGGCATGGGTGTTTATGACGCAGTAAATATGATCGGGTGTACTATCATAAAGGAGGTCCAAGCAGACCCCTACCCAGGCTCGCATCCCAAGGGGAATGAACTTGAGTCTGGGGTGCAGGGCCTGTATTACTCTTTATCTTCTCTCGGTGTACTTCATTAACATCTCATCATTTTAAACGTGAACATCATCACATCAAAATATTAGTTTAAAAGGTACTTCTTTTCCAGGGAGAGCAAATGCTTCCTCTCTCTCTCGCTGTGCCTGTGAGCAGAAGCATCATCCAGGTATTAGGCATACCGCTGAGGCCAGTCTACCCTCAAGAGTCCCTTGAAGCTCCGGCCCCGATTCATTCCAGATGCTGGGACCTGCAAGTGGGGAACAAAGGGTCTCCAGAAAAAACAGACAGGGGCTGTGGAGGCGTGTTTGATAGAGCAGTTCCTGAAATTGCTCATCAGACATCTGATCTATAATGCTTTGACAAACCATTGCATTCTTTTATGTTACCCACTCACCACTCATCAGAACATTGTTGCAGTATATCTAAACTACAACGGACCCCTTAAACAATTACCAGTGAGGGTGTGCAACCTTGAAACTCCTTTAAGAAATGAAGATTATTGGATTATTGTAATATTCCAGTTGAAAGTTATTTTTACTTACATTTATCTAATGATTTTTTTCCATAAAAGCCTCAGTTTATACCAACAAGTAGGATCACTGAATTCACTACTACCTGCCAAACTTCAGCATCTAAGGTGAGTAATTAAAGTAGGATTTAGCCATTTGTGGCATGTTTCCCATATGAAGGGTAAGACTTTATCAAGGGCCAAATGTCACCATGGTTAATGAGGTTCAGAGAGTGAAGCACTGACACATATTTTTAACTGCCATTATTTTTTTGTCTTATTAGAGTGATACATGTTTATTAGGAAAAACTTAGAAAATAAAGTAAGAGATAAATAAGAAAATTTAAATCACTCATTGTTTTACACTTTGGAAATGACCATTTTATTTTTATTTTTTTAATTTTATTATGTTAGTCACCATACATTACATAATGTTGACCATTTTAAATATTTTAATGTATTTTCCATATTTTCTATGGTTATATATGTGTATATGTATATACATAATCATATATATAGAAAGAGACATTGACTGATTCAGTCTATGGATTTATATTTGCCTAGAAATATGTTGTATATGTAATTCCGACATTGTTTCTTGTGTTTCCTGTATGTCCTATTATATTCCTCCAATGTCTGTTACTATCTAAAATTTAAATTTTAGAGAGAATATTATTTGACCTTTAGGGCTTTTCAGTTATACCAATCACACACAACGTGTGTGCACACACATGGAAAACTCTGCAATTTTAGTTATTCTTATTTCTTAACAGGCAGATGATAGGCTTGATATACCCCATCCAACCTTTAGCCAGGTCATTAACATATATGCACCAGGTTATTGACATACAGGAACCAAAAGTATGTAAACCTCTGTTGGGAGGAAGTCAGGAAGCATACTATGTTCTGTCTGTTGTCTTCTGCATCCTCAGAATCAGAAGATTTCTTGGCTCAGGCCTCCTCTGCTGAACCAAATTCATGAATGAGCTATTACAGTGGTATATATTTGCTAAAGCCTATTTTCCACACTGCTCCTTTTTAAAGTTTTTTTTAGTAATAAGTATCGCCTAATGTCATAAGGTTTTGAGGGAAATGGTAATTATAAATAAGCTGGCTCCCCCAAAATGAAAACATGTTCTTTGTTATTCCAGGAAAATACAAAAACTCAGAAAGTCAGGCCTTGGGGCGATAACTTGAAGCAGGAATCTCTTGCCTCCTTTGAGCTTTCTGTCAGCCACAGAGGCTGGAAGAGAAACCCAGAAGGGACAAACTCTGATGTAGAGTGTATTGCAGAGGATAAAATTATAAAGTCTCCACAGAAGAAAGCGAAGCCTCGACAGCGCAGACGTCTAGCCGCCCTGCCGGAAAATGTCAGCCTAGCCCAGAGGTCCCAGGTGTTTTTCTTTTCTTATCCACAGAATGTATAGTCATTCACTTATTCTGGAAATAGCACTGGGCAAAGGTTTTGCTTCATTTTCACGTTTTTAAAGCACTCCAATTATAGCATGCTCATTGTCATCTGAGTTTCCAGGACAAGGTCCCAATTTCTATTTTTTCTTCTCTATTCTCTTTTGGAGAAAACGTCAGAAGGTTAATATCAGCACATCAGTGTAGTGGGTGATGCTCAACCAACTGACGGGCCCCAGAGAACGCCTGCATGGGAAAAGGATTTAAAATCTGTATTTAAGAGAAACATATTCATATAGGATGAGCCTGTAATCTTGAGGATTCTGCATTCAACATTATAGCAAAAATGCTTAGCCAAATTTTACAATAGGTACTTACCCCAGTAGTCGAGGTTCAGGGAAAATGGGATATAATCTTTGTTAATACAGTTAAGTGGTGAGACTGATTTTAACAAATGTACCACCCCACAATTTCCAAATGAGTTTGTTTCTTTTAAAAGAATCACTGCACTCCCATTCTTAAAATATTATTCTTATTTGATTCCTTTTTGAGAACTTGCTCTCAGATTTAGCATATAATAATAAGAAAACCTACAGTTCAGTGGTCATTTACCCCGTGCCAGATTCAGTGGTAGGTGATAACAGACAATATTTTACCACCATTTAAAATCTTGTATAAGCTGAAATGCATTGCCTAGTTTATCTGCCTTGTTCATCAAATTTGATTTCTAATGCCTTTTTACTGTTTCCCCAAATGAAATTTACCCTTAAAGGGTAGAGATGGGCCACCAGAGAAAATATTCAAATAAATTGCCATAGGCTCTGAAAGCAGTAAACTAATTTGGTCAGCAAATATCTACAGAACTTTGCCCTGTGTAAAGTTACTGTGTTAAGCATTGTGGAAGACAAGGTATTTTAGGCATGGTTCTTTCCAAAGGAATTATTCTGAACAATTGTTACACTGCAGAAATATCTCACGCGTTCTTTTGTAAAATCTTTGGCAAATGGTGTATAGACTCTTCTAGAAAATCTTTAGTGACAAAAACTTATTACCTCCTAAGGTAGCCTTTCTCATTCTATTTTTGGGTAGCTCATTCTCTTAAAATATTTGAAGTTCAGTTCCCTATAATTTTGAAGTTTGGGCCCTAAATCTTTCTTCAAGACTATAGGAAAAAAACTGTCTACAATCGACAGAATTATTTGCCATAATTACTTTAACTTACAAGTCAAAGTTCATATATTCAGAAGATATTTATTTAATCTTTGCTGTGTCTAAAGTACTGCATGTATATAATATAAAAGGTAGTTATATCATTTTAGAGTCCTATCTCCTTTAAGCCTGATTTCCACTCATTTAGTGGGCAATTTCAAGATTTGGGATTTGTTGACATATTTTATGAGTAGGTTGTATGCTCTAAAAACATAAAAGTGATTGAGAAGTTGAAGTGTGCCCAGGTGTTAAAATAACACATTTTAGACTTTAACTGTAATGATTCACTTAGTGTGTGTGTGTGGGGGGGTGTGTGTGTGTATGTGTGTGTGTGTGTGTATAAAATCATCTATTATGTGCCACTCAGTATGCTAGCCAACTATGGGGAATTTAACTGTGAGCAAACCCACATAGAGTCCCTACTCGCATTAAACTTCCACAGAGACAGACAATCCAATAATTAGACAAATGTAAACTGCTACTGTGGCAGTTTTTAATGACTTAGTAGCATGAGTACTTATAATAGGGGATTTGACCCTTCCTGGGAGGACTGAATGGGAAAAAGTGATGAAAATCCTGAAAAAGCGATGACTGAATTTTTTAGGATTGAATTCCAATTAAATGGGTAAAAAGAGAGGAAGAGCATTTCCAGACAATGCAGACATGTGCTAAAGAAGAATGCTGGTGAATTCAGAGTACCTTAAGAAGACAAGGAAGCTCTGGCAGGGCAGAGAGATAGAAAGGGGCTATGGTGTGAGGTGCGTA
The DNA here is from genome assembly GCF_011800145.1 of Mirounga leonina. Taxonomy (NCBI): domain Eukaryota; kingdom Metazoa; phylum Chordata; class Mammalia; order Carnivora; family Phocidae; genus Mirounga; species Mirounga leonina. Next base: position 100,939,659 of record NW_023270268.1, read on the forward strand.
GGGAGTGCCCAGAACCATGCAGGTCCTATAGGCTTTGACGAGGGGTTTTGCATTTATCCTAAAAGCAGTGGGACACCATGGAAAGGAAGTGGTGTGATCAGATCTTCCTTTAGAAAAGACTGTTGGCTGAGTATGGAAGCCTGCTGTGAATGCAGGCGGAGCAGTCAGGGGGCTGTTAACAGTGGTCTTCTGGGGAAACACTGGCCAATGGGGCTGGGGTGATGGCAGCCAAGCAGAGAGGAGTGGGTGCATTCGTTACTTGTGTGTTTGTCTTGAGGAGGAGACACTGAGCTGTGTTGGTGATGTATTGGGTATAGAAGGTGAAGCAGAGGGAAATGGCAAGGACTACAGAATTTCTGGCTCTTGCACCTGGTTGGATGGTGGTTCCATTCTTTGAAATGGAGACTCCTAGAAGGTGGCTGGGCCTGTGGGGGGAGATCACTTTCCATAGTTTGACACCTCAAAGAGGACAAGCCAAGTGAGGAGTAAGGGTAAGAAGAGAAGAAAGACTGGACAGAAGCCTGAGGGATTTTAGCACCTAATGGCTAGCTGTCGGGGTCAGGGTGCTCCGATGATGGTGAAGGTCTGGCCGGGCAGGAAGAGAACAAACCAGGCGCTTGTTTCCTCACTAAAGCCAAGAGGGGGAAATGTCAGTTCAAGGAGAATTAGTCAGAGAGGCTAGATTCTATTGAAAGGCCTAAAAAAGTCCATTTACTTAATGACTTAGAGGTAATAGGGATGATCTCAGGAAGAATTTTATTGTTTTTGTTGGAGTGAAGGGGGTAGAAACCAGACTAGCAGGTGGAAGGTGAAGACATGGAGACAGGTTGTATGTCAACTCTTGGAAACACAAGATAATTTCACTTCAGAAGATGTTCTGTACAAAAATCTAGAATTGGGGCAGATAGATCAAGAGACTCTGGAATTCCCGAAATTTGAAAAATGAATTTAACCAAGTTTTAAACTGCAATTGAAACAGCTTTCAATTACTTGAGGATCATTTGCAGTAAATTTCTAATATTCTGTCCAGTAAGCACACTGGGCATTACCACTACCAGAGGAGGTGCGGGAAGTGTCATTAATTTTAACATAGCCTAAGTAGATGGAATTAGGAAGGCAGATATGCCCGAGTCAGTCTTATAATGTGCTCCCAAAGCTTGAAAACATGGCTCTGGATGCTGTGAATTGTGTAAGACTGATGAATCACAGACCTGTACCCCTGAAACAAATAATACCTTATATGTTAATAAAAAGAAAATAAATAAATAAAATTCTTAAATATACAGTAAAAAAAAAACCCCAAAACAATGGCTCTGGGAATTAGCTAATGTTTTAACTTAAATGTACCACAGTTCAGCTTTATTAACACAGGTAATTAATTAATTGTTCTTCCTAGAGAATTGTTTTTATCACACCCTTGTGTTTCTCAGAGGTTCCACTTTCTTTATCCTCAACAACTTTCCCCCCATCTCCTGAAAGCAGGGCTCCCAGTAAAAATAATATTCTTATTGTTTCCTACATCTGCAGCTTTTAATTCCCTTTAATTTTCTCTCAGTGTCCTTTGTTAATTCATTCCACTGAACAAACATATACTAAGCATTTATGTTGGGCCAGGTGCTGAGGATTCAGAGATTGTCATAGTTCTTGCTCCTGAGAAGCTGAGAGTCTACTGGTAGCCATTCCAATCAAAGGAGACCTTTGCTTGCATCATACATTTTTCATACCACTGTTTCCCAACTTTTCAAGTATGAGGACATCTTTTTTAAAAATGACACAGACATCTCACGTAATACTAGGCATGCCTGGAATCTATTGATTAAGAACTATGTAAGAGAAAGCCATCACAGATATTTTGAAATGAATGTATATCTTATGTCCTCACAGCAACATCTACATAAATTTTAAGAGCAATGTGTATATCCATATGAGATGTTATTTATTCAGTGTATGGGCAGTAATTCATGGAGATCATTTGCAAAATACTACCAGCCCTTTGATTCACTAGTGAGGCCCATGGTCTGAAGCACTCGTTTCACACCTAATTTGCCTTATGATACTCTTATTTTATTGTTGTGTATTGTTACTTAACTTTTGCAAGTGCTTATCTAAATCATATACTTCTTGAGGGCAAAGATCAGAAATTGAATTTCCTGTTTATCCTACAGAAGTTTGCTTCTGTACAGAACTGAATAGAGGCTGAATAAATGTGGTTTAATGTGTATACCAGTGATTGCTCCTAACCCTTGTATATTTTCTGTTAATATCTTGCCATAGGCCTCTTCTTGGGAAATCAATAAGAAGCAGAGTCAAAACCTTGTACAGGAATGCCAGGCTTTGATTGAAGTTGAAACTAGCAACAGCGATTATCCAGATATAATCCTGGTGAGATAAATTTCATAGGCTAAATGGCACCTTGAGATTGATTCACATTCATGAAGATTAGGGGAATTCAAGAAGCATGTCATGTTAGTACCTCAAAGTAACTGAAACATTTAATTAAATAACCTAGTTTTTAGGTGAAGAAACAAGACTCAGAAAAGTTAGTTACATATCCAAGGCTATAGAAACGAATGAAAATAGAACTGGGGTTTGTATGTCCTGACCACTAATCCATGATGCTTTTCATTTTAATTGTCATGGTGAGAAAGTTTAATAGTATGCAAATCCATATAAAAGATATGTGTATGTATATAACTTGAAGGTCAGCCTGAAACCTATATGCCCAAATCCAAAGCATATGACCTTTTCTGTAATTTATAATATGGATCCCCACCAGAAAGTGTAATTCTCAATTGACTTAGTTAGGCCACTGCCAAAAGCCCTAGAGAAGTCTATTCAAGAAATAGAGATGTATTTCTGTTTACTCAAGAAATCAGATGTATCCCTGATTCTAACGTTGGTAGTCACTATCTAAGAGCTTTGTATCTGACTGTCCTGTAGATCCCAGCAGACTCACTTTGCCTCACTGATGCAAGTGTGAAAGAAAGCCTTTGGTATTTAGGAAGAATTGACTCAAGGACTGGCCATGTGAGGAACACTGCATCTGTGAAGTCACGTTAAAGACGTTGTCCAGTATGCTGTTTAGTGTTCTTTGCACTGTAATTTAAAACTTCATTTAGACATTAGAATTTCATGTCAGGAAAAAATCTATTTGGTGCTTCCTTTTATTAGAATATGAATTGTATTGCTCACTATAGTGAGTTCTCTTTTTACTTTGACCATCAAGAAGCTTATAGCTAAACGTTAAATAAGAATAACTATAGTCACCTAAATGGTTGCTGTCTGTTGACATGATAATATAAGGGAGAGTATTTAGAAAGGGGCCTGGCCTTGCCAGGGTAGCTCAGTCGGTTAAGTGTCGGACTCTTGATTTTGGCTCAGGTCATGATCTTAGGGTCGTGAGATCGAGCCCTGTGTCGTGCTCCATGCTGGGTGTGGACCCTGCTTAAGATCCTCACTCTCTGCCCCCCCTCCCAGTGCACATGCGCGTTCTCTTTCTCCCCCCCACCCTCCAAAAAAGAAAGGGGCCTGGTCTCATTGAACCTGTCTTTAGGTGAGATATCTCAGAATGCTATTTGGAATTGTGGATTAGGTTTTATTTACCAGCAAGCCAATAAAGACCATATGTCTTCTGACTTAGGCCTAATGTCTGTGCCCATCAGCAGAAAATCATTGTCAGAAGGCACACAGTATAACAGTAATGGAGGTTTTATTTAAAAAATTTTTTTCATGATGAAATATTTCAAATCTAGTACCATCAACTCCTGTGTGCCCATTTCCCAGCTCCACAGGGACCAACTCACGGCCAGTCTTGTCTCATCCACGTTCCCTGCCTGCCCCCTTACTCCCAGGCATCACATGGTTTCTTCCATAAACTTTAATTACGTTAAGAGGCCATCTGAAGGGATGTTGAGAAGGTCTAGGAGTCATTTGTGAAAGGGAGCAGGAGAAAACCTTTGTAGTGACAAAAAGGAACAAGTAAATCCAGGATGTGAAGAAAGGAAACACCAAAGTATTTTTCAAAAGGAAAAGAGTCAAAATTTAATCAGCAACCAGAAAGGAAGAGGAAATGCAACTAGTATTGTAGAGAACATGATGTCGCTGCCCCCGTGAGCCATGTCAGTCCCCACCTGCTTTCTAGAATCCTGTCGGTCTTTCACGTAGCCCTCCCTCTGTCCCCTCCCTAAGCTTTGCATACAGCTTTTAGCGAGGACTTTTTCATAAATTACGTATGACATTTATATTAAAATTGTTGTCTTTTTATGTAATAGTTCTCAAGTTTTATGTTACTTGTGTGTGTGTGGGAAGTCTGTTCTCAGACTCAGGGTGCCTGATTTATTTCGATAAATATGAATTATCCACAGATGCACATTAATTTCTGTGTTTGGCTGTAGTTGCAGTAATTCCAGTAGGAAATAATTGCTTCTGAGTGTTTGTACTTTCTTAAACTCATAAATTAAAAAATAATTCTTCTTAACCCCTAGCCTTCTACCCAGTTCTTCTCTCCCTATCGTGCTTCCATTGTGTGTGTCTGTGCACATGCTTTAATTCTGACTCCGTGCCTGTCTCATTTAAAGAAGGAAGGCACTCAGGACCAACGGTGCTGCGAGAGGTTATCACTTAAAGAAACAGAATTAGCTACTACACTGACACTTCTCATCTCCCCGCAGCCGGGTGGTTTTTATTATTTTGGTGAATTTCCTGGGGCCCAGGGCCTTATTTTCAAGTGTAATAGGCTGAGAAATATAGGTTCAGCACATCAAAGAAAGCCCACCTCACAGGGATGATTTTACATTATCCAAACTGATGGGACTGTTGTATAATATCGTAATAGCGGTTGGGTCATTTGAAAGATAAATAGAGCCTCCGTCCAGTTGGAAGGCACACGCTGACTTACACCGTGCATTCTCCCCCTTTGTGCCAATCTGCATGGGCTGGCCAGTTCTGGTCTGACAATTGCTGGTGAGTTATGTGCCTGCATATTTACAAGGTTTCCAGCTAAGACAGGCTGCCGTGTCGCCCTCCCCCTAAAGCGTGACAGTGATGATGTTACCCACATGACTGGCTATACCACTAAACGGGGCACTGGCCCAGCACCCAGGCCCTGTTCCACCTGTGCTCCTAGGAGTGTATCTTTCTCATGTTGAATGGAGAACGAGTCCGTTCCTTTAAGCGCCTGCTTTCCTTTGCTGTGTCTGTCCGTCTGCCTTTTGAACGGATTTTTTTTTCATAGCGGTGTACTTCATTTTTCTCTTTTCCAAGTTCCGGGCACACCTCCCTCGGGCTGTGCTACATTTGTGCAACTTCGCCTGAAATGATGAGAGTATTGATGGCCGTTCAGATCTCTCTCGAATCTGACCACTGCTGGTGACTGCTGGTTATCATTCATTCTCCCAGATCATCTTGTCTGCTGTGGCTCAGGGTTACAGCAGTTGGACCTGTTTTCCTAAGTTCCTCCTCCTCCCATTCCACCCCATTCTTGGCTGAATGTTCTTCATATTCTTTTCTCTCCAAGGCCTATGGTCTATGAAAGCTATTTTTTTAAAAAGATTATTTATTTATTTATTTATTTGACAGAGAGAGACATAGCGAGAGAGGGAACACAAGCAGGAGGAGTGGGAGAAGGAGAAGCAGGCTTCCCGCCGAGCAGGGAGCCTGACGTGGGGCTCGATCCCAGGACCCCGGGATCATGACCCGAGCCAAAGGCAGACGCTTTACGACTGAGCCACCCAGGCGCCCCTGAAAGCTATTTTTTAAGAAAAACATATTCTTTAGTTTTATTTCTTTTCCCATTGAGATAATGCTCATTCTCTAGTCATTTTTAAGGTTTGTCTTTTTTGTTCTACACCGTGTCTCACACTCAGCATGCTCCAGGATCATCCATGTGGCACTGGGCTTCATTTTTCCTTTTCTCCAGTTGCTTCTGATCCCATAGTTTGCTGGTGTTGCCTCTGGCATTTTTTTTTCCTTCTTGATATTAATTTCTGCCTGGCCTTCTAGCCAGCACGGTCCATTCATTTTCAAAGTCCATGCAGTGAGAGTGTTCTTGGTCAGACCTTGCATGTCATTTGGCACCGTGGAAGTCCCCAACTGGGACTCAGTTAAAACTCTAGGCATTTTCTAGAGATTAAAAAACTGTCGTGAAAATAATGAGGAGTTTTTAAAGAACATATTAAACCTCTTCAAAATGCCCTAGGTAACCTCCCCGTTGGACCCTTGGAGACATTACGTGTGGGGCTATCCGTTTGCACTGCAGCAAACTTCTTTCGTTATTTTTCATGATCTCGTTAGCACAGGTATTGTCCCCTCTACCCCTTAAGGGGAACTGATGTGATCCAGATTTATTATCTCTGACCCTGTAAAACTTTATTCTGAAATTCTTCTGTGTGTGTTCCTGTGTATGTGTGTGTTAGTGGGGTGAGCCTTTCCTCTTTCTTTGTGGCCATGATGAAATTCAGGTACTGTGCTTCACGTGTATCATCTCATCTGATTTTTCTGAATTTAACCTGAGGGGTTAAATTCTCTTTTCATCCCCATCTTACAGGTGAGGAAGATAAACTTGCTCAGGGTCACACTGCCAGGAAGTGGTCACCTTGAACCCGAGCTGTTGAGCTTGACCTCCCACTTTTTTAACCTCGTCTCCTTATGACTTCTCCCTTTATCTTCCATCTGCCTGCACTGTCCTCCATGTCTGTTCACCCAGAGCATTCCACACAGGTTGGCTGGAGTACACAGACTTTACTCAGGGGCAAGAATTTCAAGGTACAAATAGATACCGCATTGAATAACATTCAGCATTTTGGTTTCCTAAATTCCGTAGATGAGCCTTCTCCAGGCAAGAATCTTGAATTCATTTTAAAAAATCAGTCCATAGTCCTTGCCCACATTAAGCTAACTTTCCTTTAGCTCATGTCTCCCCTTATCCACCCTAAGTCTGACCTATCCAATAAAGTTTCATCTTCCATGTTCAAAACACATACCCTGCCCTCTCTGATTCTGGACTCTTTCTGTCTCAGGCATTTCCAAACCCATGTGTAAAGTTCAGATTTGTCCCCGTTAACCCCAGATGGGAAGGAAGTAGAAATTCTTTTAGGTCACCCCCTGTAGATGCAGCAGCCTCTGTCGGGGGATCAATGTCTGAGTGAAGGGATCGGAGTGGGTACCCATGGGGCTGAAGATCTGAAGTTCCAGCAAACCCTGCAAGTGTCGCGATGTCCGTTGGAAGCAAACTGGAGCAAAGGTGGAAAGTTAGGGCTGGTGATGTTGATCAGGCCATTGTTTGCATACGGGGAATGGTTGGACCCCTGAAATTTTAATAGGTTTGTTGAGGGATTAAGTGTGGGCAGAAAAATAAAGATCCTGGGAGATTTGGGACACAGAAGGTTATAGAATTCAAGGGAAGAAGGAGCAGCGAGAGACTTCTTCATGCTTCCTCATCTCAGTAAATGGCACCACCATTCACAGCTACTCAGGCCCCAGCCTAGGAGGCGTCCTGAGTTCCTCTCCTTCTTTCACACCTGGCACTCAGCCTGTCAGCCAGTCCTGCCCAATCAACCTTTGAACGTATACCCTGTGTTTCCACAGCTGCCGCCCTGGCGAATTCACCAACATCTCTCGTCAGGGCTACCGCAATAGTCCTGTAAATGATCTCACTGCTTCTGTTGGCATCCACGGTCGAAAAATCTGTTTCATCTAAAAGATAGGTCATGCCATTCTCCTACTCAGAACCCTCTGATGGCTTCTGCTCACACTTCGACCAGAATTCAGCGTCCTTGCTGTGCCCTCCAAGGCCCTAGGTGACCTGGCCTTGACCTCTTTTGAGTTCTTATCCTCGTCCCTTCTTCCTCTTCACTGTGGCCACCCTGGACTTCCTTGGCCTCCAACAGCCCGAGCTTATTTTTGCTTCCCTGACTTTTCCTTGGATGTGTGTAATGCCTGGATTCTCCTCCCCGCAGCCCCCAGCAACACGTATGTCTGGTCAGGACTTTGTGAGTCTGTGAGTAAACTGAGTGTCCGTTACTGTCGTCGACACTGGAGATACCACAAGAAGATGCTCCCTGTCCTCGTGGTGCTTCCATTCCAGTCAGGGAGCCAGACCCCAGACAAGACTAATAAGTAAACTGTGTTGCAGGATAGATGGTGGCAAGGGCTCAGGAGGAAAGGAAAGCAGACGAAAGGGGGAGGAAGCATGGTGAGGCTGAGTGAGTACAGTTCTGTATAGAGTTGGCATGAAAGGCCCAGCTGAAGGGTGTGTAAAGAAAAACTAGAAAAAAGTTGGAGGAACAAGCAAACCAACAGCAAACAAACCTAACCTTGAGAGAGGAGGGCACCTGGCATGGTTGTGAAGTGGGTAGAGAGGAGGAGGCATGGAGGGTGCGGGGACTTAGGCTGTTCTCGGTCTCTTACCTGTGTTACTTCTCTTCGCAGAACTTAACATCACCTGACATCACATCACATATCCATCTTTTTATTTACTTAACATCTATTTTTCCCTCACTAGAAAATAAGCTCCATAAAGGTGGGACTTTGTATTCTTTATCAGAACAGCGTCTGACCCATACTGGGAACTCAATTTTAGGGAATAAATTTATGGATGAGAGGGGAGCCTGGAACATAACGTTCACTGTGGAAGAGTGAAAACAGAAAGGCCCTTTGAGTTTGGCAGGAAGGCGTTACTGGTCTGGTAGCCTTTTTGGGTCCTTGATAATAATAAAGGTGGAGATAGAGGGGCAAAGAAATAGAAGGAAAGAAAGCAGGTAAAGTGATACCAACCAGTTTTTAACGCATCCTTAACAACAGCTGAATTAGAGAAGTGCTACGCAGCTGACTGTGGTATGTTTTTTTTTTCCCCTCTCTCTTATTTATGATTTATTTATCCTCTTAAATAGATACTTCACAAAATTGAGCTTGTGGTATTATGCTGATCCATTGCATCCCTTGGAGAACTGACAAATCCCGCTCTGCTCATTGTTAACATAATTTTAATTAAGGTATCTAAAACCGCATGTTAAAACTTGACTGTAATCTCATTTACTGTGTGGGAGGTGTTATCTATTTCATGACTGAGGTAAAATCTTAGGGAAGAGATATCCCCAAACTGCAGAGTATGAAACACAGTTAAGCCTAAGAGACAAGAACACTTCTGTAATGAAATGAAGTAATGTATATGAAAGAGCGTTGTAAGCAGTATCAAAATATACAAATAGTGTCATCGAAAAGACAGCTGTATGTCTTGTTGTCTCAGCTTGAAAAAATTCAGACCTTCAAAGCCACAAGTACATTGTGGTAGAAAAGAGCATCCTGTGAACTCAGATATTTACAGTGTTATTTAAAAGGGAATACTGTGCATTATTTATCCAAAATCTTTTAAACACTTGTATGCCAAAGAATAAAGAAGATACAGGAAAGGAAAAGAAGATAATCTCTCCTGCAATTTAGATGGGAAAGCTTTGTGTAAGTACCATTTCTGGAGTGAGAGAACACAGCTGACTCTCATGGAAACAACCTCTATAAGGCATGGCTCAAAGCAGAGAAGTAAACAAAAAAATGCAAAAACAGTTAATTTCATGAGGCTGTGCTAATAACACCACCACCAAGAGTTCCTACTGAGAGTGCTGTCATTTTGGTTAATCTTGGATGCTTCCATCTTGTCTGATTTTTTTTTTTTTTAGATTTTATTTATTTTTATTTTGAGAGAGAGAGAGCACAAGAGGGGGGAGCGAGAGAGGGAGAAGGAGACTCCCTGCCGAGCAGGGAGCCCGATGCGGGACTCGATCCCGGGACTCCAGGATCATGACCTGAGCCGAAGGCAGTTGCTTAACCGACTGAGCCACCCAGGCGCCCTAAAAATAAGTTTCTTTTATTTAAAGATTTCATTTATTTATTTGAGAGAGAAAATGAGATAGAGAGCATGAGGGGGGGAGGGTCAGAGGGAGAAGCAGACTCCCCGCTGAGCAGGGAGCCTGATGTGGGACTCGATCCAGGGACTCCAGGATCATGACCTGAGCCGAAGGCAGTCACTTAACCCACTGAGCCACCCAGGCGCCCCAAAAACATTCCATCTTGTCTGATTTTTATCACAAGGAAGAGTTACCAAAGAAAAGGAACACATTCTGAGCTGGATCATCATGGATTACAACAAAGTGGTTGTAACTAAAGGCATTAAATAGCTCCTCTTGTCAGCTTATATTGTGGTTGCTGTTAACTGCTGTGGGAAAGAGTCTATGCTGCTTATAAACTGGTCAAGAAATATTTAGTTTGAAGTTAGAGGCACTTAAGGCATGTGGATTTCCTGTATGTATCAGCATATTAGAAGAAAACTAAGTTTTATGATATATCAGAGAGAAATAAGATGTACATTGTTAAGGTCATTTTGCAAAATGAACTTTAAAAAATACATGCGTTTTATTTACTTCTGGGGCAGGAATTTATTTACAGTATAAGTACAAAACTATTCTGAAATGAACAAAGCAGCTTAGCATCAGGGTTTTTTTTGAGATTTTTATTTATTTATTTGAGAGAGAGTATGTGTGTGCACAAGAGTGGGGTGAGGGGCAGAGGGAGAAGCAGGCTTCCTGCTGAGCAAGGAGCCTGATGCAGGGCTCGACCCCAGGACCCTGGGACCATGAGCTGAGCCGAAGGCAGATGCTTAACCGACTGAGCCACCCAGGCGCCCCAGAATCAGTTTTATTTCCGCCTACCTAACAAGACTTTCCTTGTTATGGCTTTGAGTGAAACAGGAGCAGCAGTGATTGACAGCTGTCAGGTCTTTTGTTGCTAGGCTACATGTGTGCCCATTTAACCTGCTTCCTGACGGAGCACAGTTTCTAGAATGCCGTGTAAAATATATGCCTGTGTTTCCTGGCAGGGGAGAAAAAGAGAGGTAATCGCCTCTCCCTCCCACGTTTGTTTAGCAGGGCACAGCGGGCTTGAAAGGCGAAGGGTACAGACACAGTGGGCAAGCTCCAGAGAACCCACAGCTCCGCGCCTTCCCCCAGGTCATAGGAGTGGGGAACACAGTTGTATCTCAGCGCATGTTGAAGGGTCTTCGGGTCAGGGAGCTCTTGCCTTACCCCTGCCTTCTCCATTTCTGTTTTTTACTACCTGTTCCTCCACCTTCTCACAGATTTACAAAATACACAAAGGGAACATTCTAGGTCCATTTTCCTGAAGGGTGTGAACTAACTCTCTTTCTCTCTCTCTGATCTAAAGAAATACATTTCCAAAATGTAAGTTGGTTTTGTGTGAGCCTTGCAAGATGGGTCTTCGGGCTTCCCAAAGCTGTGGTAGACATGGCTTCTGGATGGCACATTCCCCCCGCCCCCCAGCTCTTCCAACCCCCACTTCCACCCACCCACCCAGACATCATACACACACACACACACACACTCACTCACTCTCAGGGGCCACCAGCCCTCTTGGCTCCTGCATTCAACACATTAAGGCTCTGTAACCCCTTTTAGGCAGATCTCCTGTGATTTTATCAAAAGATAAGGTGTCCCAGTCTTGTCCCCTGGTTGGCCCAGGTACACTCCCCATCCCTATCCTTTTCTTCCCCATCATGCTGTGGGGCCTCAGGCCCCAGGCCCCAACCTCCCCAAGGTTTTCATTGCGCTGATGTTGAGCTCATGCTCCATGTCTCCTCTGTATCGACCACCGGTGTGATAACCCTCCTCAAAACAGCACAGGTTCCGTGGTTGCTCCTGGTGAATCAAATACCTGGCTCATTTGTTGGAGTCATTGTTACATTCACATAAGATATGGATTTTTAAAAATACCTGTACAAATATTGATAGAAGTACAAAAATCCTGATAAATGGTAAAAGTAAATATGACAATTATGACATAAACTTCCTTGAGATGCACATCAATATTCTTTTCTACAATGCTCACAATTACTTTGTCTCCCTTCATAACGTGCATAAACTCTACTTCTCTCCTCTCTCTCTGATATGGCCACTGATTCTCAGGTCATTTCGCACCCTATAATGTAGCTTATATTTTTGTGCAGCTTTAAGTAAACAGCTTATTTTTCAGGTTTTAGATAAAAGTGACACTGAGGTCTCATTGAAACAAGAAAAAAAGGAAGTTTCTCTTATGAAAAAAGGTAAAAAAAATTCAGTTTACCTATATTAGCTGTGATGTTTGAGTTGTTTTCAATATGACTTACACGGCACATCTGATGTGGGATATAGATCAGAAGTTTGGTAGCAATTTGGATTTTTAAAAGTTAAAATGTGTTGTTCCAGAAGTGGGAGGAGGGCTGGGTGGAGAGTGAGCTGCCAATCCCGTGTGTTTTGGAAGAGCCAAGAGACACTCCCTTCCCAAGGAGAGTCCCCCCAGCTCCGCCACACACGGCCTGACATCTCCAGCAGTAGACTTGGACCACTCTCTGTGTTGAATTCTGTTTCGAAAATTTGCAGTAGATTGATATGAGCTCTTTTATTCAGACTGTATTTTGAAAATTATGATGACGGTTCTCTATCTTCAATTATGTAGTCCTTTTCCTGCTTTTCCTGATTCCCCATAGACCAGTTCACCAACATATCCATTAGTTCCTTTATCCCCATGGGACATCTTTTGTCTCAAGTGAGAGACGAGCTTTTTTTAAACTTAGAGTTGCCATCTTATAATATTCAATCCAAAACCAATTTCTTTGGATAGAGAAGCTGGAAGCAAACTGGACTCAAAATTTTGTTTTCTTAGCGTCCATTCATTATTATGACCAACCCCTTTATTATGTGTTATATTATTATTATCATACCATTCTCTCTTTTATTTTAATATTCTACCATTGGGCCTGAGCAGCAAGCCCATCATTTTCATGGTCCTCCTCTTATTCTGAAATAAGTTCTAAAGTTTTTCTTAGCCTCTTTGACAAGCCTCAGCTCCTTTTGGCTTCATCATTCCCAGTCCTTGTATTGGTCCATGGCATCACTCTGTGCTCACTTTTGGTCATAAGCTCTCCCTTCATACTTTGTTACTCAGGTAACCTAATCAGCCATCCATGCACATCTTTATATTTGAACCCATTAGTGAGGTCCCTAAGAAATCACAGCTTTTTATTTCTCATCTTAATTAGGATAATTTGCAATTTCACAGTCAGTATTTCTTTTGTAAGGCTTTCTTAATCTTAAAGCCAGTCTTTTATAGAAGTTTTAAAGTATTAACATGATTTCAAGTACGTGCCTGTTGGATTTCCAAATCGTAATGGAAAAATTGTTAATACAATTTTGATCCTAAAATTAATATTTAATTTCAAATATTCATCCTGGGTTTGGAAAGAACAAATTGTGAAATGATTTTAAATGACTGTAATTATAGATTAGTTGGCCGTTGGGCTAAAAAAATTTCACTTTGTATGCAAGCCAGTGAGTAAAACTAGTAGCACCTGCAGTATGCTTAGAAAACCTCTGTGTTTTCTCTTTTATATGTACCTAAAGGAGTCAGATCCTCAGCCATTCACCCACCATCTAAAACTTCCTTTGTCGCTGTGCTATTCCACTTGGCCTTTGATGGCCCTCAACTTGTTGGCAAGGGTTTACTTGGTGGAATAAGATATGTGGACAGTTACCACAATGAATTCTAGAGACAGGTGGAAGAATGACACGTTGACTTATTGCGTCTACTGCCTCCAAGACACTCTTAAAACCAATCCAAGGAGTCAGAGCATTTCTACTCTTCTGTGAACTGTAACGGATCACCAACCTCTCTGAACATACAATAATGAGGTTCCCTCAGTGAGAAGGTTGACTAGATGACACCAGGTCTCTTCCTGCTTTAAAGTTCGACTCTCTACTAGAGACATGTTTGGGGTTGGGATCTGTTAGGATGCTTTTGAACTGGAACCTAAAATGGAATAGAATGGGATTCTAGGGGGAAGACAGGAGGTTGTCTGGGCAGAGTCTGGTGAGAGAAGGGAATCTGACGGCCCCAAGCAGTCACCCCATGCACACCAGTCACAGATAATAAGCATCATGAAAAAGAACTTACAAAAAAACAAGTTACAAAGGTTCTTGGATTATTAGATACACCATCTACACTTTATTAAAAGGTTATTATAAGTTGCATAAAGAACATATTGGTGCGTTTTTTACAAGAGGATGTTTGGAATACAAAGCCAAATTATCTATAAGTAGTTAATAAACTGCCGACACTTCTTTCAGTTCACGTTACTGTGTGATCATCAAAATGTGATTGTCTTCATTTTGTCTGTCTTTTGAAGAAAAACAGGAGCCGTGCAGTGATACTCCAGAAATAAAGAGAAGCTCTTCATTACCTAACCGGGAAAGGTGAGTGTACTGCAATTACATAAATTCTAAGTGAGTGCAATTAGACTGTTGCAAAGTAATTATCAATGTTTAAATACAAGAAGAAAGAAAATAATAGCAACAAGCAAAGGCAATTAAGAATGGAACCAAATTTACAAAGGAGACAAGAAAGAATAAATACGGCTAGGTTTCTTACCTTTTTCCCAAACCTTTTTATTTTCTTTTGTGAGGATTTGGAGATAATGAAATGGAACAGGCTTAACTTCCTACTCACAGTGAGCAACTAATTCAAATTACTGTAATGTAGTCAAAGAACTGAAAATGTCATATAGGTATAAGGTGTGAATATGCAATCAGGAACCTGTTTTTTTGTGTGGCTCATTATCTTACTGTTATACATATATGTAATATGATAATTATTGCATGCTAGAATTTTCTTGACATGAGACTTTTGTCACTTTTAACATAAAATCAGCTGAATATTTTGGATGCCCAATAAAACAAAGAATGTTTTCAAGGAAGCAAACCCTTACCCTCACTTAGACAAATTTGTCAAAGGTGCTTTCCAGGCATTTAGACCCAGTGTCTATGAATCCAAATCTTGGGCTCTTTCTGCATAAGAGCACATTGAATTGAGTGTCAGAAAAAACAGGAGTTTGATTTTCTGCACTTGCTGACAGAGGAGTCCCTCTGATACTCAAATCCCCTCACTTCACTGTTCTACTCAGAAGCCTCTCATGGCCCCATCGCTTGCAGGATAAGTTACAAATTCCTTAGCACGGCGCAAGTCCCCTTCACTCCTGGCCCTTCCTGGAGCTCCCACTTTGTTTCCCAGAATTTCTGAGTTGCTTTGGGTCCTGTTTTATCACACTTGCATCTCTGTCCACACTGCTTCCTTTGCCCTCTGCAAGCTGTACACCAGTCTACTACTCTTTCCTTCAAGTTCGAGTTCAAGTGTTCTCTCCTCTGGGACCCTCAACTCTCACAGGCAAACTCAAGGTTTCAGAGAGCCACTGATGCAGTGATTAGAGTGGTCATAACTCCTTCAACTTCAGTAGTTATCTGTTAGGGGCGCTTGGGTGGCTCAGTCATTTAAGCGACTGCCTTCAGCTCAGGTCATGATCCCAGGGTCCTGGGATCGAACCCCACATCAGGCTCTCCACTCAGCAGGGGGTCTGCTTCTCCCTCTCTGGAGATCTGTGATCTCTCCCACTTTCACTCTCTCTCAAATAAATAAAATCTTTAAAAAATTATCTGTTAAATATCAGCTGTATTCTGATCATTGTCAAGTGGAATTGTCCGTCTGAAAGTCTGTCTTCCCATAAGGACGGGGGCCGTATCTTTTCTTCATCATAACTCTAGGTGTCTGAGAGGTCTTCCCATAGTAATCCATCTAAAATAGCCTGTCCCATTCCTGATAAGGCACACTATCAGATCTTAGCATCCTGCATGTTTTTTTTCAGAGTACTTACTACTATTTTAAAGTATCTTATTGACTAATCTGTTTCTTTTAATGTGTTACATTCTAGCTTGCTTATTTTCTATCTTTTTCACTAGGAGCTAATTCCCTCCACAAGAACAAGGCTGTGTTGCCCACCTCTGTGTCATTAGTGTCCAGAATAGCAGCTGATTCAGAGTTAGTATATTTGTTGATTGACTAAATGAGGCAGTTTCCCCCTCATGTGGTTGCTGTGCCACTTTATGGACAGTGCTTTAACCTAGAGTTATTTATTAAAGTTTGAGTTAAAGTTTAAAATTCATCCAAAAACTAAAACACATCGTGTGTGTGTGTGTGTGCGTGTGTGTGTATTATATGTTGCTTTCAGGTTTGTATGAGGTTGTGTGTGTCTTTTTTTTTAAATCATCTTTGAATTGTATATACAACATGAAATGTTAGAACTGTGGTCCAATTAAAACTGTCTTCGTGGGCGCCTGGGTGGCTCAGTTGGTTAAGCGACTGCCTTCGGCTCAGGTCATGATCCTGGAGTCCCTGGATCGAGTCCCGCATCGGGCTCCCTGCTCGGCAGGGAGTCTGCTTCTCCCTCTCCCACTCCCCCTGCTTGTGTTCCCTCTCTCACTGTGTCTTTCTCTGTCAAATAAATAAATAAAATCTTTAAAAAAAAAAAAAAACTGTCTTCGTGGAAGAATCTTATCAAACTCATTAATAGTGGTAGTGAGGATAAAGATGATCATAATAACAATAATAATTAGGTGCTATTTACTGAGCACTTCCTAAGTGTAGGGGTTGGGCTGAATTCTTTGTATGTCTTGTTTAATCCTCAGCACATCTCTGTGAGGTCGGCACTATTATTATTATTATTATTATTATTATTATTATTATTATTATTATTCTTTAGTACAATAGAAATTTATTTTTCTGAAGTAAAATAAGCCTGGAAAGAGCTGGTTTAGGGCTATCAAGTGAGGCACAGTGTCAGGGAGCCAGGGTCATTTCCAGTGCTTTTTTCTTTCTTTTTTTTTATTGTGTTAGGTTAGTCACCATACATTACATCATTAGTTTTTGATGTAGTGTTCCATGATTCATTGTTTGCATGTAACACCCAGTGCTCCATGCAATACATGCCCTCCTTAATACCCATCACCGGGCTAACCCATGTCCCTACCCCCCTTCCCTCTAAAACCCTCAATTTGTTTCTTGGAGTCCATAGTCTTTCATGGTTCGTCTCCCCCTCTGATTCCCTCCCCTTCATTTTTCCCTTCCTTCTCCTAATGACCTCCATGCTATTCCTTATGTTCCACAAATATGTGAAACTATATGATAATTGTCTTTCTCTTTTTGACTTATTTCACTTAGCATAATCTCCTCCAGTTCCATCCATGTTGATGTAAAAGTTGGGTATTCATCTTTTCTGATGGCTGAGTAATATTCCATTGTATATATGGACCACATCTTCTTTATCCATTCATCTGTTGAAGAGCATCTCGGCTCTTTCCACAGTTTGGCTATTGAGGACATTGCTGCTATGAACACTGGGGTGCATGTGGCCCTTCTTTTCACTACCTCTGTATCTTTGGGGTAAATACCCAATAGTGCAATTGCTTGGTCATAGGGTAGCTCTATTTTTAATTTTTTGAGGAACCTCCACACTGTTTTCCAAAGTGGCTGTACCAACTTGCATTCCCACCAACAGTGTAAGAGGGTTCCCCTTTCTCCACAACCTCTCCAACAATTGTTGTTTCTTGCCTTGTCAGTTTTTGTCATTCTAACTGGTGTAAGATGGTATCTCAATGTGGTTTTGATTTGAATTTCCCTGATGGCTAATGATGATGAACATTTTTTCATGTGTCTGTTAGCCATTTGTAGGTCTTCTTTGGAGAGGTGTCTGTTCATGTCTTCTACCCATTTTTTGATTTAATTATTTGTTTTTTGGGTGTTGAGTTTGAGAAGTTCTTTATAGATCTTGGATATCAGCCCTTTATCTGTAGTGTCATTTGCAAATATCCTCTCCCATTCTGTGGGTTGCCTCTTTGTTTTGTTGACTGTTTCCTTTGCTGTGCAGAAGCTTTTTATCTTGATTAAGTCCCAAAAGTTCATTTTCACTTTCGTTTCCCTTTCCTTTGGAGGTCGGCACTATTATTATTTGGCAGGAAGAGAAACAGGTTCAGAGAGGACTCTGTGCTCAGGTGTAGTGCATTTTACCTTTTATCCCCCAGCGCCAGCATGATTTTTCAGCATCCCAAAAAATGATAAAAAAAATTTTTAGAGGACTACTTTAATAAAATTTCAGCATAAAGGAAGTTACAGTTCATAGGCTTCAGATACTGTATAAATATTCTTTTTTTTTTTTAAGATTTTATTTATTTATTTGACAGAGAGAGCGAGAGAGCACAAGCAGGGGGAGCAGTAGAAGGAGAGGGAGAAGCAGGCTTCCCGCTGAGCAAGGAACCCGATGCGGGGCTCGATCCTAGGACCCTGGGATCATGACCTGACCGAAGGCAGACGCTTAACCATCTGAGCCACCCAGGCGCCCCTGTATAAGTATTCTTTAAGAGACAAGCATTAGTTATAATGTTCTTAGCCTTAAATAAAATATCAACTGAAGTTAGGAGAATTAATGCCAAAAAGCTGTTGACAGTAGAAACACATTCTATTTGATATTAACTCTTGTCCAATTTTTAAATGACCCATACAGTATAAACATATAAAACTCTCCAGAGCTGTGGTCTTAACACTTAGCATGAAAGGATTACAAAAACCCCCTCCTTATTTGACAAGCAAATCCCTACGTGATCTGACCCCTACCTGCCTACAGAGTTTTGTCTCCCAAATTGCAAGTCCCCCAGCCCTCCTGAACGTTTTTTGTTCCCACAATATTGAAAGCTTTGGGTCTCCTTAACACACTGCACGATTCTGAGCATCCTCATTGTGTGTTACTCTCCGTGCTGCAGCCAGTTATCCTTTGAAAACATACAGCAGATAACCTTGCTTCCATGCAAGAAACCCTTCGGTGGTCGTGCCTGCTCTGCTTAGAATAAACTCCAGTTCCGGCCCCTGGCCCAGGGTACCGGCCCCCTCCCCACCCCCCACCTTCCCCGCACACTCCACCCCAGCGGCCCTGCTTCATTTCTACCCAGGATCATTACACTTCACCTGGAACACCCTTTTTCCTTCAGATCTTGACTAAATAGTTCTTTCAACTGACTTTGCCCCTTTTTGTTTTATTTCTGTATGTACCTTCCCCCAGGCTAACATAGAACTTTGGTTTAAAAGCCTCTTTCAGCAAATGAGACAAATGGTATGTGACTACCGTTGTTAAGAATACATTACCGCCAATTCTGTTTAATTGTGGCTCCCCCCAAAACCTTGAAACAAGATTTGTCAGGAATAAATAGTAATTTTTCTAGTTGAGAATGGATTTTCTGTAACTCCCTAAATGACAGTTTTTAGCATGACATTTATGGCCTTGCTCTCATTTGTTGTGTATTAACAGTTCATTTGTCGTCTATTAATGTTTCCGAATTCATTGGTACCTAACGATTCCTGCTTTGAAATTATAAGCCTTGGCTTGTTTTTGCACAGCGCGCCGATGGAAGATTTAAGTCCAAGTCCTGGACACAACACCAGCTTCACTGTGAGTGGTTGTTGTCACATTGCTGCTTTACTGAAAGAGTCTTCTCAAAGCACATCTGTCAAGGAAACTGTAAGAAAACTGGCATCTAATTTAAGGTAAAGATATTTGCTAACATATTTCCATGCGTTTTGTTGAACTTTCTAAGCAGTGACGACTCCTGGTCTTTTTTCTTTCCCCCCACCCATGGGGTGATAAAGTTATCAAGAAGATTCCGTAGAATGACTTTATGATTTGTCTCCTAACTATACCACTGCAGATACACCACAGGTTAAATGTCTCTTGAAATAGAACCGCAGTCGCTAACTGCCTGTCCTCAGGCGGTCTGTCACGTGCTCTGGCAGTATGGAGGAATGTTAGTTCTCTCCTGGATGTTATGAAGAATTCTAACTGAATTTCTTCCTCCCGCCCTCCATGCCTTCCTCTTTCGTTTTTTATTTCTTTGGTTTTTGCCTGGCGAGGACCCTCATGACATTTGTAATGGCCTTCTGAAAAGTCTCCTTTTGTAGCTTTAGATACAAAACTTATCAAGGGAAATTGAGTTTTACTTTCTGGTTCAGTGTAGAAGGTTAACATTTGTGGGCAGGGTAAATGAGGGATTTAGATGTTTGGATCTCAGTTCTCAAAGGATGAAGCTAGATGGAATAAAGTCCAGGATTCCGAATTTTTCCAACTAGGGACCAATGATAGGAGGCTTTACAATCAAGCCAAAGAAGTTAGTATACAGAAGAGTGCTCTAAAATAGGTAACAGAGGGAGAGGGAGGGGGCAGGAGCAGGAACACCACGGAATTAGTGGAGCCAGTTGGTTTGGTTAGGGTTCATAGCCTGTGAGTGTCCTGCGTTGTAAAGTAAGAGGCTTTCGGCCAAGGAGAACACACCACATGCCCTGGTTAGAATCGTATTTTCCATGCGGACTGTGACTTTGACTTTCTAATCAGTGAGTGACTGCAAAAACTTCCTGAAGTAGAGAGTTGGCAAAGAATGGAATTAGAGAGTTGGCAAAGAGAAAGGTAACTACAACTTCTACTCAGGCCCAGGCTTTGGTTTTGTGTGTGAAAGGAGACTGCAAACCACTATAGGACTTGAACTCCATTCTGCAGTTGTCCTGGGCTTTATGGAAATTTCTGCAGCAACATCCAGGGCTGTGGGGCTCTGCATACATGGGCATGAAGGTCCCACCTGTCCCTTAAAAACACACTCCCAGCATCTGTCCTGCCCTAGGAGAAAGGAGGAGGTACTCTTGGTTATATGTAGGTGGATCTGCTTGGACTTTGCATCAGGGCACATCTTCACTAATGATACTAGGGATCCAGAGACAAGTTGTTGACCAAGAAATGAAGCTGGAGTGATACATTTCTTAACACTTAAGTTTTGATCACTAAATCTGCCCTGGCACCTGAGTTGGCAAGCCTCCACTAGCCTGGGAATGGGATGGAAGCAGGTCAGACCTCAATGTTGTACAGATGTTATGAAGTTGAAAAAGGCCACTAATCCAGTGATCTGGATGGATAATCAGTCTCATACTGACATGGTCTACGGTATAGTCCCTCAAGAATGGGATTCTCCAGCCAGTTCTGTCAGCATTTGTCCAGAAGTAATATGTAAGCTCCTCAGTTTTGAAGTAGGGTAACCATAGATTTGAATCCTGGTTTGTTCCTTACTGGTTCCAAGATTCAAGCATGTCAATTGAGCACTAAGACCGGGTGGTATGCAATAAATTATATATAGGAATGTGCCCACATGTCCAATGACTGGGAAATTGCTTCTTGATAATAATAGCTATCATTTTTGAGCTGTTATTATATTTTAGGCTCACCCAAATATCATGTATATATTAGCTCCTTACTCCCACAAACTTACGAGGTTGATATTATTCTTTTTTTTTTTAATGGATGAGGAAACTGAGGCTTAGAGAAATTAATACACCCAAAGTCACAATTACACAGCTACTAGGACAGGGCTGGGTTTAAGCCAAGGCTCCCTGATTTGTCGTCTCGTGCTCTGAACCACTCTATACACACACAGATGCAGGTGCATATACATACAGAAACGTATATATGTATGTGTATATATATGTGTGTGTGTATGTATGTATACATTTTATCACACACACACACACACACACACACATACCCTTCGCTGTTCTCTACACTGAGATCTGGAGAGCCTTGTCTGGTTGTGTTGCAGCAGAGTTTGGGTGCGCCACTGTGTATCATCATTTTCCTAATTTTTTCCTTGGCTCATCTTTGTTCTGCATTTAAGTGTATCATTACTATTAATTTTAATGTTACGTGTGATCAAAAAGGGTATAATGTGATTGAGTGTACTAAGACATTAAAGTACATTCACTTCTATAATTAGGCATCACTAGAAAATTAAAATTTCCCAGAAACCATCTCCCTAATGAACATGTAGAATTTTTGGTGCTTGAAATCATCATGCTATTATCAACTGAACACTCTGAAAGCCAAATGTATTAATAAATCAGCTCTTTTTGGTACCGGCTTGCATTTTTTTGTGGTGATTGTTTTACAAAAATATTAAGTGGAAAAAGAATTGTACAGAACATAAAGCTTAACTGGAACACAATGAGCTCCTCATTTATCAATCTTCTCTTTCACCTTTAGCAGCATGCAGTATGTTTTCTCACATTTCACGGATGAAACAGATTTCTTGTCTTCTTTGTTATTCTTACCCCCTGTGCTGCACTATTCTGTATCTGGTCCACGTGTTATTCCTTGTGTTACTAGACTTCACATGTCTCGGGGCACAAGGATTGTGGCTGATTGTGTAGAACGTGGAGGGTTCCATGTGCTTTACACTGACCATCCCTCCCCAGATTTGCCTGGCTTGTCACACAAGAGAGTCGATAGAGCCCTTTCCCTCCACATGGTTCACTGTGGACATGACCTCAGCCTTATCCCTTTCCACACTGCCAAAGTAGAGTCCGGTCACTTCTGTTTATTTCATGTTAATGGAATAAATTAATAAAAATAGTAGTTTTCATTGTTCATTTTCATTACCTGATTATGCTCAGTTTAGTATTTTCTGACTTATGTTACTTTTTGTTTTATGTGTATTAGTTTATTTAGTTTATTTAATCCCCAAATATAGTAACATCTTTGAAAACAGATTGGATTTTCCACACCCTGTCTAGCATATATTAGTAGGTATTCAAAGAATGCCTTTTTTTTTTGTTTTAGTAGCCTCCATGCCCAGTATGGAGCCCAATGCAGGGCTCGAACTCATGACCCTAAGATCAAGACCTGAACTGAGATCAAGAGTCAGATGCTTAACTGACTGAGCCACCTAAGGGCCCCTCAAAGAATACTTTTAATACTTTTAATAAAGATTAATGTAAAATGCAGTGAGTAGTATTGCTGGATATTAAAATATTTTCAGATTATGGGGTATGACTGAGTTGTGTTAAGTCAGAGGTAGATGAGCTAAACTCAGATCCACACTGTTAAATTGTATTAGATGATCCTAATGATAATAATAATATGTATTTATTATGCACTTCTGGTGTACCAGGCACTGTCTTAAGGGCTTTGCATATGTTAACTCACTTAAACCTTTCAACAGCCCGGTAATTAGATTTTTATTATCCCCATTTTATGGATGAGAAAATTGATGTTGGTAGAGTTTGAGTAATCTGCCCAGCATTACATAACTCTTGGGTGGTAGAGCTGGAATTTCAATCCTGACAGTCTCATAGTCCTTGCTTTGAACTGCTAACCCTCGGACACCTTGTTTCAGTTCATTATTGTGTGTGTAAACTTGATAATGAGGCAGACTTCATTTATTTCAACTCCGTAAAAGCCCAAACATGCTTTGTGTTAGCTTAAATTTTAAAAGTATCAAAAATAAGTTTTAAAAAGGAAGTCCCTCGTTACAGGTGGCTGCCAGTTACCAAAGCAAGAGAAAAACCCACAAAAGTGAATACATGAGCAGTTGGGGGTCTGTCAAAAAACGTGATCTGATTCCAGGTTTTAAGAAATTAAGCTATGCCATTTCTGTTCATCCTCATCTTTCTCTTTCACTGGGTTGGAGAAGAGAGTTTCAATCTACCTCAAGTAAGAGGCTTGCTCTTTTTCTTAGCTAAGACCGAGCTTATGAACTTGGTTACTTTTTAAAAAGAGCAGCTGGGTGACCAGGTACTTCTGTGTTTTACTGCTCATGTCTAGAGGGAATGGAACTGTATTAATGCAAGTAGGAGATTTTTCTTAAGAAAAAGCTACTCTGTTGGGAAGGGAATCGGACTGGGGAGTGAAAAGGAAATGACCCTCAGCCACAGCGCTTCCAAGCTTGGCCATCACAGACAGAAACAGCGCTGACTCAGGGTTGTAGCTCACCTGGTTGAACTCTTTAAAAACTTCCAGATTGGACTTGCAGATCTGGGTATGTATTTTATAGGAATTCAGCTGAGATGGGCATCTGAGCAGAGGACCTCCTATAATCCTGGATGCTAGTAACAGCTCTGGAAGATCTTTAGGCTATTTCTTAAAGTCTTGAGAAGAGAGACAGTGTTAAACAAAGACATGTTCCTGATTTTATTATCAAGTCTGAGGGCAGAGCTGTGAGTAGATGCTCCAAGGGAAGAAGGGCTGTTCCTGTGGGACAAGAGTCCTGTTGAGAAGGTGGCACGTGATTGACGAGTCCCCCACAGCACAGTATCCATCTGACTCAGTGGCTACCGGTGAACAGACCCCACTTTATTCCTGCAGTTTGGTGCTGAGCGCCTCCTGGCACACTCCTGGCAGTACCTTTCCTGGATTAGAGGATCACTATGTCCTAAGGGAAACCTGAAGTTTGTGAGTGGAGGGAGGTTTGATACCTCCCAGGAACAAAAGAAGATACCGGCAAGGGATACCAGGGAAGAAAGGGACTCAAGATAATACATGAAGGAATTTTCTAAGAGTTCTTAACTACATTCAGACCTTGCTTCTGCCATTTTTGGTGTCTTACAGTTTCCTAACAGCATCTAACAGTTTTTCTGAATTAATTTTTCAGGAAAAGGAAGAGGTCTATGTGTTTGTGCTTGGAGACCAGAGGAGCTGTATAATTTGTCCTCTGTCTTGTAGGTCTTATGGGACAGAATCCCTGAGGGAAAAGCTAATTAGCAGCAGCTCTGGGGAAGAGAGAGTCAAAGGCAGAAAGCAGAGACCCTGGAGGGAGAGAGACAAAGGAGAGTGCACCTGCTAGGGCCTGTTGCGGGGGGGCGGGGGAGAGGTCCTTAATCATTAGGAAACCAGAGAGGCTCAAAGTAAGAATAAGTCCTCAACCAAAGAGTTTCCATAAAGATGACTTGAAGTTACATATATCAAGCATATAGTAGCACTTAGTACACTTCCAGCACTTTATAAAGAGTGGTTGAATGTGACCAGGGGGCTCACTATTGCCAGAAAACACTTGTCCCCAGCATGTAGTGCAGTGGCTGGGAATGCATGCTTCATGCGCCCCCACCCTCCTGCCCCACAGCTGGCTAACTCCTCCTCCTCCTCCGGGGCTCCCCATGATGGGGAGGGCCCCTCATCTCGGTGCCCATAGCGCTGCATTCCCATTCTCATCCCAGCATTTATCACACTGTCCTAGAAAAGCTTGCTTCCCTGTCTGCATTCCCCATGAGGCTGAATTCCATGAAATAAGAACGTATGGGTTCCTAGCATGGGAGCAGATGCCAGGCTCTGGCAGGGGCCACTGGGTAAAAGCTATGTGGTGGTGGGGTTCAGGGACTATCTGGGGGACTACTGAGCTTGAGTGTATTGAGAAAATACAACATGGCAGAAGCTGTAAAACTTTTATATAAAGTTGTGTTTTATTTTAAAATGGTATCTAGCTTTAGAAATATTAGTATGTTTGTGTGAGAAATTATTTAGATGATAGATGATGTGTGGTATAAATTCTGATGCAGAGATTGCTGAGGTTGAGAATAATTCAGAACTAATCTAGAACCTTTTTCTCCCCTAGCCTCCCCTTCACCCTCTCCCAGTCCCAACCCAGTGCTACCACCACCTGAAATTTGCTTCTCTGGAAGCACCTCCCCAGAAGATGGTTGATATGCTCTAAATCTAAACCCAAAAGCATTTATACCCACCCTGACAAGGACTGTTGCTCAGGAGAGGCTCGAACCGTGTGTTGAGGGAAGGGAGGCTGGATTTAGAGAGAGAAGGGGCTGGTTTGTGTAAAAGACCTCCTTGCTTCTGTCCCACCAAACCAGCCCTAGCGGTGACCACAGGTCACCTTTCCTCGGGACTCAATTTGTAGGTCTCTTCTCCATCCCATCTGATTTCTGCTCATCTCAAATGCCCAGAACTCACTCACCTTCTTACTAACTGGGTAAATAATTCTGAGGAGTGTGAGTGTGTGTGTGTGTGTGTGTTATATTTGACATTGTGTAGTGCTGAGGATTTTTAACGTTTGGATTGAATTTCCTTAAAACTATAAATGAATATTAAAACATAATATCCTTAAAAAACTCGGAACCTGTCAGAACAATGGCCAGTCACTGGAAAGAACAGGGTCCACGTATGATTTCTAAGAGTAGCAGCAGAGCCCCAGATGAAAGGAATTATTCTGGAGAATTGAATTCTTTGGCTTTCTTAGGGGAAAAAAAAAGTCAGGAGACAGTGTCTTTCCTTCAGAAATTTTGCAATGCTAAGTTTTCTGCAAGGAGAACACTCAAGTAGGTGCAGGGCTTTTCTGGGCTGCTTGATTATGGATGGGCATTGTGAGCCCATGCCTGCTTTCTGCCTGCCCGCCTGCTTCCTTCCTTCCTCTCTCTCACTCTCATTTCTTTTCTTTTTTCTCTTCTCTTCTCTTTTCTTCTCTTCTCTTCTTTTTTTTCTTTTCCTTTCCTTTTCTTTCTTTCTCTTTCTCTTTCTTTCTCCCTTCCTTTCCCCTCCTTTCTTTCCACTTTCGTTCTTCCTCTTTCTTCCTTTCTTTTTTAAATAAACTTTTAATTTTAAGATAAGTATTGGTTCACAAGCAGTTGTAAGAAATAATATAGAGAGATGCCCTGTACCCTTTACCTACTTTTCCCCGGTGGTAACGCTATCACAGGATGTTGGCGTGGACACAGTCAAGATACAGAACAGTCGCCTCAACCTGAAGATTCCGCCTGTTGCCTTTTTATAGCCACGCCCACTTCCCTTTCCCCAGTCTATGCTTCTTGGGGAAGACTTTGATGACGGGTTAAAACAGTTTGGTGGGCATGAATGTTCATCTTTGCCAAGATGTTTAACCCCCAGCAGTTCTGACAGATGAGTGCTGCGTCCCTGTTCCCTGTATATGACCATCTCCGGTCTGCTCATATTCCTAGGGAGATTCTTCAGTACTTTTTCCCTCAGTATCAGCTACCATCAGAATTTGGCTACACATCTGTGGAGGAACTTGCAGCAAGTTTTGAGGTAAGCCAGGTTTATTGGAACTTTGAGGGAATGACAGAATAGCCTGACCTTAATCTTCATTGAAGACACATTGTAAAGTGCTACCAGGAGGAGGACCTAGAATGGTTTAAGTGAATGAAGATGGGGATCTTTATACCACATGGATGACTCAGAATGAAAACTGCATTTAAAACCAGTGTGGCCAAGGTTCAGATAAACTTTGGGAAGATCTTACAGACCGAGAACAGAAAGTTGCAGAGATGAAAAGAAACAGGACATGGTCCCTGACTTCCCTCCATGACACCAAAAATAGAGTTTCTATTGCTTAGATACATGTTCCTCAACCACTCGTTATGGGGGGCTGAGGTGAGGATTGGGTGGGTCAGCCATGTCAGGTGCCCAGAGCACTAGTCTTACTAAAATCATTAACACATCACAGGGAAAGATGAAGAAAATTCTATTTACCAAACCTCCTTTCAGGGACAGTGCCATATAGGATTAGAAAGAAAACTCTGTTCAGCTACCTGGGCTCATATGGGTTGTCTGCAGGCCGCTAAGTCACTGCAGCCTGTGGTGAGGCTGAGTGAGCTGTGCAGGCCTGGGGCTGCCAGAAGGTGCTCCCTGGAGCCCAGAAGAACCTTGGGGTACAAGAGGGTGGGAGGATGCTTTCTCTGCCTTCATGCTCAGCATTGCTTGTGGAGAGGATGGATATACATGGAAAGGCTGTTAGTGAAAAGAACACCAAATAATTTGACAGAGGTGACTTATGCTTTAATCTGATCCCGGGGAGAAACCCTTAATTTTCTAACGTATAATTAGGGTTTCTGCTCCCTCACCTTCTACCCTCACCTCCTCCTCCTCCCCCTCCCCATCTCCCTGCCAGGGTTCCAACCCTGTTACTTCCCTGAGACTGTCTTGTGAGGCCACCAGTGACCACTAGGCCGACAAATGCAGTGGTCACTCTTATCCTACCTGGCCTCTGAGAGACTGGCCCAGTTTGACCACTTTTTTCTTCTTGAACCACTTTCTTTGTGTCGCTTCCATGACAACGCACTTCCCATTTTCTTGCTTTTCTTCCTCCCGTCTTTTCTGCTGGCAACTCAATTCCTTCTCTCTCTGGTTTCTAAATGTTGGCACGTCTGAGGGCCCATTCCTGGGCCATTTTCTTCTCTCTGTTAAGTGCTGTTTCTAGGTGACCTAGACAAGTCTGTGACTTGAAATACTATCCCATATGCCTGTAACTCCCCAGTCTTTTTCTGTGGTGTTCCCATTCCAGAGACCCAGACTCCAGCTACCTTCTTGACATCCTCTTGAATAATCTTTGTCATTTACTTTTCCTTCACTTTTTTTTTCTTCTGCAATTGTTTAACCATGTTGTTTATTATGTAAACTGCCTTGATCTTTTTTTTTTGGAATAAGGTGAGGTATACTTTAATTAATTTAATTGGACCCAGGCTTAAAAGACCCCAGTACCAGTGTTGGCCAGTCCTAGGCTTTGATGGTTTTTATACTAGATACTTGCACATTATAACTCCATTGTAGACAGCTCATTTTCTAAAAGCTAATATCCTGTCCTATTATTTACAAAAACAGCCGGAGCAATGCCCAGAGCAGACAAACAAAAAGCTGAGAATGTGCTTCAACCAGGTAAGCTTTTTAATGTTTTTTATAAATGTAGTCATTTATATTCCAAATGATCCCATATTCCGAAGGAGAAATAATATACATTTCCAAATGTTAGGTTTGGAAGGAAATCAAATTTGTATTCTCTTACCGAGACTAAGATTAATGGGTAGCATATCAGATGTCACAAAGCAACATCTTTTTTGAATTTTAAAATGCACATGTTTCCACAGCAAAAAGATTATGAAACACCGGGAGTAGGACTATATTTTGAACAGAATATATGATGTTCGGTGTCTTTAAGAAATAGGTCAAGTCCTTGAGACACTGGACTAAACCAGAAATCATTTGCAGATTAGAGTTTTTAATTATTTTGGACAGTTTGATATCTCCGGGGGGTTTTTTGGTTGGTTTGTTTGTTTTTGTTTTTTAGTATCCTGTCAACAGTTTTTTAAGTTTATGATTTTTCCATTATAAAAGTAGTTATAAAAACAATTAATACTACTAGAAGTACTTATGCTTACAGCCATCTTCTGGAAAACTAAAAATAACATGCAAACCTATAAAGACTAGGAGGTGCGTGGTGACCCCTGGAATTATGGGAAGCAGAAACAGAAAGAAGGGCACCGCCTCATCTCTTTTGTAGGGAATGGAATAGATTTGGATATTCTTGTTTCATAAGTGAAATAGAACTACGAAGTAAGTTCCCAAAGATATATAACCAGACAAACTTGAGATGAAAATTAGAACGTAAACCAGACTCGTTCTTAGAAAGGCTGCATCACAAAGTATTTGAAGTGTAGGATGTGCCTAAATTTCACAGCCTTGTCGATATATTTGCCTTTGATGTTTCTGAATGGGTGCCTACTGGAATGTGATAAACAGATGGAAATGAAGGTTTCCCATCCCTGTTCAACTGAAGAGTGAGTTTATTTCCTGAATAATGTCCATTGAAAAGGAGTCACTGAACATTTTCAACCTTGAAGACGTGCTTGTCCACATTTCCTAACTAGATTACAGGACAAAGTTTTCATTCAATATATTTTTGATCCTATTTCTAGCACTATATTATTTTCATCCATGAATGTAAAGCAGGGATTGATCAAGGCCCACTAGAGGTAGACACTAAACTAAACTTTTATATAAGCCAATACCTCATTAACCCTCAAAACATTGGGAGGTAGATGCCACTATCTTATGTTAGTAATGAGGAATGAGAGAGTCAGCAAGGTAATAGTCAGTGTCATGATACAAGTAAGTAACAGTTTCAGGATTGGAACCCAGATGTGTCCCACTCCATGCTCGTTCTCTGCATCACTGTCTTCCATCTTCCCTTTACCCAGACTGTGCTCCTTCATCCTGTGACAGGGTCTGCGTGTGTAACTTGCCGTACATATACCACAGCTTCTCATCCTTTTGGTGTAAAAGAATTATTGTTTACTTACTAGAGACCTTGATGTGGCATGATGAGATGCGTATGGGGGGCTGCTGACAGTGGAATGGGGGTGTGTGTGGTGGGCAGGTTGTTTAGTGTCCCACCAGGAATTGTCCCAACTGGAAGTCTGTGGCAGCCAGTTCCAAGATTTACTAGTCAGGCTCCTGGATCTTCCCATAGATCTTCATTTACTGGTTAGGGATCTCTGACTTAAATACTTAACACCATGAAACTTAGAAATTTGCGAAGAATTAGGTTGTCACGCACCTTAGTTTATCCAGGCTTATGTGTGTCTTTCACGTTTGTTCCTAAGTGATATTTTTCTAGTATCTGTATGATCAGTAATGGAGCCAGACTGTGGTTGGGTTCTGGAGACCAGACTGAATAAGGGAAGTATTTACACAAGGTGAACCATGTTAGCAGAAGTGATGAGTAGAATCCTCTTAGTGTTTAGGGCAAGTGGAATTCAAAGAATCAAAGCAAGATAAACAGTCAGGAGACCATGACTTCCTGTTGAAACAGAGATGTTGTTGCAAGCAAAATACAGAATCATTGTGATCATGACTTCCCCAACATGAAACTGGTCATGAGGACTTTATTATTGATTGGTAATTTTAATTGGATGGTTATAAAAACTATTAAAATCATTTTTTGAAATCCATGTAGAGGACAGATCTATGCAACTTGATTTAAGCTGCATACTTTTAATAAAGACGGCTACATCAAAACACAGGAGGATCCTTGATAAGTCACAGATGTCTTTGGTCACCTTGTCCTGGTTTCCATAACTACTATTAATAGTAGATGATTTATGACCACATAGGTGGTCCTATACGACTTTGCCTAAACCACTATCTTTTATTCTTTCCTCTCACAAACCACCTGCCCCATCCGAAATGAAATTGTTCCAGTCTACCAGACTGGCCTGCCTCTGAGCCTTTTCCCATGCTGTCTCCCAGAGCACTCTTGTCTACTCTCCCAGTCTGCAGTTGGGCTCTTGAAATCCTCCCCACCCAATGTTGGGTCTGGTCAATGTCACCTTCCACTTCAAGCCTTCCTCAATCTGTCCAGGTGAACTTAATCTTGACTTTCTGTGTTCTGAGAGAAACTTAAAACTATTTTAGCAATAATTAAATTTTCTGCCCTGTATTGTAGTTGTTTCTTGTATTTTATTTTCTCCTTAACTAGATCATAGAATCCTTGAAGTTAGCAATTCTTTCTTATCAAACTCTGTATCCTGCCAGCATTCAATCAGTACCTTTGAATGCATCTCGACCCTACCATTTGTACACTGAATCAAGGTTGATTGTTTTTGCTATAGTACCGGCCCACATAAACACTCATGTGTCACATACCTATAAGTAGAGTAAAAAATCTATAGCTCTTGTAGGCCAGACTTCCTTTGTGCTAACTTGTTAGGATTCTGGAGCTCCAGAGCTGCTAGAACTCTGACTTTTTAAGTTCAAGGCAGAAAATTAAAATCTCAGTTGAATATCCTTTCTTTCAAATCCTAATTCTGTTCTGAATTAATGGAGTTTGGAAAGAATTCCATTTTTGATCTGCCTCAAATACCTCTACAAGAGTAGGTTTAACCAGCAGAACTAAGCCTCTCATCTTGTTACAATTCTCTACTCCTAATTAAAAGGTTAATACAACCAGAAGTCCTTTTACATTGAGCTTTGAAAGTTCTCAAAATTGCTACCTTTTATAGAAACCTCCTGAAAATGTTAGCCTGAGAAAGACAGAAGAATAAATCAGGAAACTGGCTGGTAGTGTTCGAAGGAAATATCGTTTGCTTGGTTAGAAAACTGTGAACTTTGAGAGACTAAGATATGACCTTGAAAATAGTGGGCTATATAAACATTCTTAATGTCATACTGTATGAACACTGTTGCCTTCTGAACTTTTTATTGAGAAGTAATTCTAGGTACACAGGAAATTACAAAACAGTAGAGAGGTCTCATGTACCTTTCCATTTTTCCCAATGCTTATGTCTTAATTATATAATTACAGTAGAATATCAAAACCACAAAATTGAAGTTGGTGAAATATGTGTCTCATTTTATTCATATGTGTGGATTTGTGTAACCACCACCAAAACCAGGATCCAGACTCCCACCACCACAGAGATCTCCCGGTTCTCTCCTTTATAGTCACACTGCACACAAACAAGCACCCCAACTCCAGGCAACCGCTAATCGGTTCTCCATCTCTATCATTTTGTCATTTCAGTCATGCTATAGAAATGGAGTCATATATTATGTGTCAATTTCTGATTGCCTGTATTCACTTAGCATAACGCCCTTCACATCCATTCAAGTGTTATCAATAGTACGTTCCTTTTATTGCTGATAAGCAATAATGTTTTTCAGATTTCTTTTTAATTTTACTTGTTTTGGTTTGTTTTCTTGCTACTATTGCTTTTATCAAAATGTGTTCCCTGGCTTTCATTCAGATGGCAAAAGCTGTGAAATTCTAGAGCTTTGAACACTAAGAACTCTGTGTGACTGGTGACGTCTGAGCTATCTATGACTCTGTCCTCCTTGAATTATTTACCCTACTCCACCTTCTGGCCATGGGGTACGGCACTCCCTGGGGTTGACTAAAACCCCCACAGGAAGCATCTATGAAGCTTCCTGGAGGAGGTGGTTATTGCCTTAATTGGAAGTCATCAACTTTTTTTTTAATTTAAAGATTTCATTTACTTGAGAGAGAGAGCATGAGAGGGGGGAGGGACAGAGGGAGAAGCAGACTCCCCACTGAGCAGGGACACAGATGCAGGACTCCCCATTAAAGAGTATTAAGCTACTTAAAGTACATGGATTAATATCAGTAACTTATCCTCCAATTATTTGTGCTTTTTAAAAAAAGAGTTTTATATATTTATTTATTTGGGGGAGAGAGAGAACGAGCAGGGGAAGGAGCAGAGGGAGAGAGAGAAGCAGACTCTCTGCTGAGTCTGGCCCTCACGGACTCCATCCCAGGGTCCTGGGATCATGACCTGAGCCAAAGGCAGATGCTTAACCGACTGAGCCACCCAGGTGCCCGGAAGTCATCAACTTCTCGTGGGTTGAATTGAGGATGTTTGAAAGTGGGTATCCCTCCAAGATCTCAGAACATAGCCTGGATTTCAGGGCAGGATTGGCCTGTGTGCTTAAAACCCCCTTGCTGTGAACGCTGCACATCTTCTCTCCTAATTCTCCGCATTTAGTGCCAATGGTGTGGCACACGTGGGAAATACAGGGGGTGAACAAAACCAGTGCTTTTTTACATTGAGGTTACGTTCTAGAGGAAACACAGATAACAGCATAATGTAACATCGCGTAATGATAGCTACTAAACACGTAAATAAACATAAAATAATTGTGCAGGGCCTGGGGGTAGACTGTGACGGTGTGTGTTGGGGAAGGGGCAGCCTATTTCAGAGCAAAGGGTACCTGAGCCATGTTTTAGCACAGACCTGAGGTAAGCAGTGAGTCTTGTGGAGGTTGGGCTTGAACTCACTGAACAGAGAAAGCAGCAAGGGTGAAGGGCCTGAGGCAGGAATGAGCTTGGTGTTTTCCTGGAAGAATGAGGCCTGCAACTCAGGGAAATAAGGTAAGAATGGGCAGAGGCAGGCCAAGGATTTCAGCATCACATTAATTCTTGGTGTCCCCACACAAGTGTCTGGGTAGTTTGAGACTCTAAAAATCTAAGATTTCTTTACATGGCAATCCACGAATCTCACAATTAAGTCTCACCTTTAATGGAATACATTGTGTAAGCGTGTGTGTGTATGTGTGTGAATACACACATATTGGCAAGTGTTTGCCACTGTGTAGTGGTATTTGGGTCCCTGCTCCCAAATACTCCTCTTTTTTTTTTTTAAATTTTATTATGTTATGTTAATCACCGTACATTATATCATTAGTTTTTGATGTAGTGTTCCATGATTCATTGTTTGCCTATAACACCCAGTGCTCCATTCAATATGTGCCCTCTTTAATACCCATCACCAGGCTAACCCATCCCCCCCACCCCCTCCCCTGTAAAACCCTGTTTGTTTCTCAGAGTCCATAGTCTCTCACGGTTCATCTCCCGCTCCATTTCCCCCCTTCATTTTTCCCTTCCTACTATCTTCTTTTTTTTAACATATAATGTATTATTTGTTTCAGAGGTACAGGTCTGTGATTCAACAATCTTACACAATTCACAGCGCTCACCATAGCACATACCCTCCCCAATGTCTATCACCCAGCCACCCTATCCCTCCCACCCCCCACCACTCCAGCAACCCTCAGTTTGTTTCCTGAGATTAAGAATTCCTCATATCAGTGAGATCATATGATACATGTCTTTCTCTGATTGACTTATTTCGCTCAGCATAATACCCTCCAGTTTCATGCACATTGTTGCAAATGGCAAGATTTCATTCCTTCTGATGGCTGCATAATATTCCATTGTATATATATACCACATCTTCTTTATCCATTCATCTGTTGATGGACATCTTGGCTCTTTCCATAGTTTGGCCATTGTGGACATTGCTGCTATAAACATTGTGGTACACATAGCCTTTGGATCACTACATTTGTATCTTTGGGGTAAATACCCAGTAGTGAAATTGCTGGGTCATATGGTAGCTGTGTTTTCAACTTTTTGAGGAACCTCCATACTGTTTTCCAGAATTGCTGCATCAACTTGCATTCCCACCAACAGTGTAAGAGCGTTCCCCTTTCTCCGCATCCCCACCAACATCTGTCGTTTCCTGACTCGTTAATTTTAGCCATTCTGACTGGTGTGAGGTGGTATCTCATTGAGGTTTTGATTTGGATTTCCCTGATGCTGAGCAATGTTGAGCACTTTTTCATGTGTCTGTTGGCCCCTTGGATGTCTTATTTGAAAAATGTCTGTTCCTGTCTTCTGCCCATTTCTTGATTGGATCATTTGTTCTTTGGGTGTTGAGTTTAATAAGTTCTTTATAGATTTTGGATACTAGCCCTTTATCTGATATGTCATTTGCAAATATCTTCTCCCATTCTGTCGGTTGTCTTCTGGTTTTGTTGACTATTTCTTTTGCTGTGCAAAAGCTTTTTATCTTGTTGAAGTCCCAATAGTTCATTTTTGCCCTTGCTTCCCTTGCCTTTGGCGATGTTTCTAGGAAGAATTTGCTGCGGCTGAGGTCGAAGAGGTTGCTGCCTGTGTTCTCCTTTAGGATTTTGATGGACTCCTGTCTCATATTTAGGTCTTTCAACCATTTTGAGTCTATTTTTGTGTGTGGTGTAAGGAAATGGTCCAGTTTCATTCTTCTGCATGTGGCTGTCCAATTTTCCCAACACCATTTGTTGAAGAGACTGTCTTTTTTCCATTGGACATTCTTTCCTGCTTTGTCGAAGATTATTTGGCCATAGAGTTGTGGGTCCATTTCTGGGCTCTCTATTCTGTTCCATTGATCTATGTGTCTGTTTTTGTGCCAGTACCATACTGTCTTGATGATGACAGCTTTGTAATAGAGCTTGAAGTCTGGAATTGTGATGCCACCAGCTTTGCTTTTCTTTTTCAACATTCCTCTGGCTATTCGGGATCTTTTCTGGTTCCATACAAACTTTAGGATCATTCCATTTCTTTGAAAAAAGTTGATGGTATTTTGATAGGGATTGCTTAAATGTGTACATTGCTCTAGGTAGCATTGACATCTTCACAATATTTGTTCTTCCAATCCATGAGCATGGAATATTTTCCATTTCTTTGTGTCTTTCTCAATTTCTTTCATGAGTATTTTATAGTTTTCTGAGTACAGATTCTTTGCCTCTTTGGTTAGATTTATTCCTAGGTATCTTATGGTTTTGGGTGCAGTTGTAAATGGGATCGACTCCATAATTTCTCTTTCTTCTGTCTTGTTGTTGGTGTATAGAAATGCCACTGATTTCTGTGCATTGATTTTACTTTATTTTTTTTTCTTCTTAAATATTTTATTTATTTATTTGAGAGAGAGAATGAGATAGAGAGAGCATGAGGTGGGGAGGGTCAGAGGGAGAAGCAGACTCCCCGCTGAGCAGGGAGCCCGATGCAGGACTCGATCCTGGGACTCCAGGATCATGACCTGAGCCAAAGGCAGTCGCTTAACCAACCGAGCCACCCAGGCGCCCTCTGTGCATTGATTTTATATCCTGCCACTTTACTGAATTCCTGTATGAGTTCTAGCAGTTTTGGGGTGGAGTCTTTTGGGTTTTCCACCTAAAGTACCATATCATCTGCAAAGAGTGAGAGTTTGACTTCTTTGCTGATTCAGATGCCTTTTATTTCTTTTTGTTATCTGATTGCTGAGGCTGGACTTCTAATACTATGTTGAATAGCAGTGGTGATGGTGGACATCCCTGCCGTGTTCCTGACCTTAGGGGGAAAGCTCTCAGTTTTTCCCCATTGAGAATGATATTCGCTGTGGGTTTTTCATAGATGGCTTTTATGATATTGTATACTCTGAAGAGTTTTGATCAAGAAAGGATGCTGTACTTTGTCAAATGCTTTTTCTGCATCTATTGAGAGGATCATATGGTTCTTGTTCTTTCTTTGATTAATGTATTGTATCGCATTGATTGATTTGTGGATATTCAACCAACCTTGTAGCCCAGGAATAAATCCCACTTGGTCGTGGTGAATAATCCTTTTAATGTACTGTTGGATCCTATTGGCTAGTATTTTGGTGAGAATTTTTGCATCCATGTTCATCAAAGATGTTAGTCTGTAATTCTCCTTTTTGATGGGTTCTTTGTTTGGTTTTGGGATCAGGGTAATGGTGGCCTCATAAAACGAGTTTGGAAGTTTTCCTCCCATTTCTATTTTTTGGGACAGTTTCAGAAGAATAGATATTAATTCTTCTTTAAATGTTTGGTAGAATTCCTCTGGGAAGCCATCTGGCCCTGGGCTCTTGTTTGTTGGGAGATTTCTGATGACTGCTTCAATTTCCTTAGTGGTTATAGGTCTGTTCAGGTTTTCTATTTCTTCCTGGTTCAGTTTTGGTAGTTTATACATCTCTAGGAATGAATCCATTTCTTCCAAATTATCTAATTTGCTGGCATAGAGTTGCTCATAATATGTTCTTATAACTGTTTGTATTTCTTTGGTGTTGGTTGTGATCTCTCCTCTTTCATTCATGATTTTATTTATTTGGGTCATTTCCCTTTTCTTTTTGATAAGTCTGGCCAGGGGTTTATCAATCTTATTAATTCTTTCAAAGAACCAGCTCCTAGTTTCCTTGATCTGTTCTACTGTTCTTTTGGTTTCTATTTCATTGATTTCTGCTCTGATCTTTATTATTTCTCTTCTCCTGCTGGGTTTAGGCTTTATTTGCTGTTCTTTCTCCAGCTCCTTTAGATGTAAGGTTAGGTTGTATATTTGAGAACTTTGTTTCTTGAGAAACGCTTGTATTGCTATATACTTTCCTCTTAGGACTGCCTTTGCTGCATCCCAAAGATTTTGAACAGTTGTGTTTTCATTTTCATTTGTTTCCATGAATTTTTTTTTTAAAGATTTTATTTATTTATTTGAGAGAGAGCACATGAGAGGGGGGAGGGTCAGAGGGAGAAGCAGACTCCCTGCTCAGCAGGGAGCCTGATGCGGGACTCGATCCCGGGACTCCAGGATCATGACCTGAGCCGAAGGCAGTCGCTTAACCAACTGAGCCACCCAGGCGCCCCACCATGAATTTTTTTTAATTCTTTAATTTCCTGGTTGACCCATTCATGCTTTAGTAGGATGCTCTTTAGCCTCCATGTATTTGAGTTCTTTCCAACTTTCCTCTTGTGACTGAGTTCTAGTTTCAAAGCATTGTGGTCCGAAAATACGCAGGGAATGATCCCGTTCTTTTGGTACTGGTTGAGACCTGATTTGTGACCTAGGATGTGATCGATTCTGGAGAATGTTCCATGGGCACTAGAGAAGAATGTGTATTCTGTTGCTTTGGGATGGAATGTTCTGAATAGATCTGTGAAGTCCATTTGGTCCAGTGTGTCATTTAAAGTCTTTATTTCCTTGTTGATCCTTTGCTTAGATGATCTGTCCATTTCAGTGAGGGGAGTGTTAAAGTCCCCCACTATTATTGTATTGTTGTCAATGTGTTTCTTTGCTTTTGTTATTAATTGCCTTATATAATTGGCTGCTGCCATGTTAGGGGCATAGATATTTACAATTGTTAGATCTTCTTGTTGGATAGACCCTTTAAGTAGGATATAGTGTCCTTCCTCATCTCTTATTATAGTCTTTGGTTTAAAATCTAATTTGTCTGATATAAAGATTGCCACCTCAGCTTTCTTTTGGGGTCCATTAGCATGGTAAATGGTTTTCCACCCCCTCACTTTCAGTCTGGAGGTGTCTTGAGTCTAAAATGAGTCTCTTGCAGACAGCATATCGATGGGTCTTGTTTTTTTATCTGATACCCTGTATCTTTTGATTGGGGCATTTAGCCCATTTACATTCAGGGTCCAATTACTCCTCTTAATTAATAACACATGAAAAGCATAAATAAGGGCTCATAGGTGGCTCATTCAGTTAAGCGTCTGCCCTCAGCTCAGATCATGACCTCAGGGTTCTGGGATCAAGTCCGTGAGGGCCGTGCTCAGCAGGGAGTCTGCTTCTCCCTCTCCCTCTGCTCCTCCCCCTGCTCGTTCTCTCTCTCCCCCAAATAAATAAATATATAAAAATCTTTTTTAAAAAAGCATAAATAATTGGAGGTTAAATTACTGATATTAATCCAATAAAGTTAAGTACTTTAAGTAGCTTAATGCTCTTTAATGGGAATTCATACCGTCCTCTCAACTCTAAAAATATCTGTGCCTTGCTTGGGGGCACCTTGCAGCTTCTCCCATAAGACACAATATTTGCATACTTACATTATCTCATTCTATAGACTGGACGCTTCTTGCGACCAAGGACTGGATCTTCTGTATCTTTGTATCACCTATAACAAAATTCAGTGCCTTGAATTTAGGAGGTGGTTAGTGAATGTTAAATGGAATTCGGTATATTTAGAGGTTTTTGTTTGTTTGTTTAAAGGATTTTATAGAAAGAGGAGAAATGGATGTTTAAAGGGACTGATATGGACAGTGTCTGGGAGGGGTCTGTAGGTATTAGTGAATGTGGTGGGGGCAGGGGGCAAGAGTAGACCCAGAAGACAAATGAGACCACCTTACAGTTTTCCTGGCAGCGCAGTCATATCAGAACACAGCAATCTCCTTTTTACAGAAACATTCAAATGTGTATCAAAACAGGATTTGCTCTGTATCTCTTTTCTCAGAATATCCCCCGGCCCTCTCCAAATGTTGACACAAAATGACACATGTCATTTTGAAATTGGAGCGTTTTGGACGCCTGGGTGGCTCAGATGGTTA
This sequence comes from Mirounga leonina, assembly GCF_011800145.1. Taxonomy (NCBI): domain Eukaryota; kingdom Metazoa; phylum Chordata; class Mammalia; order Carnivora; family Phocidae; genus Mirounga; species Mirounga leonina. The sequence goes on from NW_023270268.1 coordinate 100,978,831, forward strand.
AGCGTCTGCCTTCGGCTCAGGTCATGATCTCAGGGTCCTGGGATCGAGTCCCGCATCAGGCTTCCTGCTCCTCGGGAGCCTGCTTCTCCCTCTGCCTCTCTCTCTCTCTCTCTCTGTCTCTCATGAATAAATAAATAAAATCTTTAAAAAAAAAAATTGGAGCGTTTTGCTTCTCCATTCCCTTTTCTACTCTGTGAGTGCCTTGGTCACATCATGAACTCGTGGGAAACAACCAAGACTCGAATTAGCAAGGGTCACATGTGTACGTCAACAACCATATTCTTTGCATCAGGACAAGGGACCCGAAGAAAGTCACAGAACAGGAATTACTCTGATGGTAGCTTCTGTGCTTTTCAGATGCTACAGACATGAGTTCTAAATAACACGCCATCATCTGCCAGCAAAGCCCTGCGTGGCCTGCCATTCTGTCACTACCTGTGAGTTCTGGTGCTGTGGAGAGGGGGTCACTACCAGCCACCCCCTTTGTGCCTTGCATACTCTGGTATCACTGGTGGGCAGACAAATCCAACCACGACTGGATTCTTTTTCCATTTCAAAGCGAGGGTGTCCAAGCTCACCTTGGTGTGCTTCTCCCATCCTCATAGTTACTGGAGTATCACACGTTTTTCCTGGTCTTTCTTCCTCTTCCAACAGATTGCAAGTTCCTTCAGGGTGTCTCCGTGTCTTAAATTTCATACACAGATGTAGAGTTGACACTTGGTACATACATGCGGAACTGGAATATGAAATCGCTTTCTGATATTAGGGCAAAAAGTAGTACTTGAAAAATATACTAAAACTGTTTTTAAAAACATTCCCAGATCCAGAATGTTTACATGGCCCAATATGAAAGAGAACTAAAGAGAAAAATGCAGTCCATTATCTATGATGCAAATCAAAGAGGAGTGGTTAATGAAATATCTCTGGGACAATGTGAAGAAAAAAGAAAAATTACTGAAGATAAACTGAATAATCTTCGGGTAAAACTGGCAGCACTATTGCAGAAACTCCAGCTGGTAAGTAACAAAATTTGGAGTAGTGGGAATGTACTTTGTGGAGAGAGCACTGAACTAGGTCATCCACCTGCTGGCTCCGGGCAGGTCACTTAACGTAGCCCTACTCTCCCTATAAGGATATTGAAATCATAAATAAAGGAACTTTGAAAGTACACATAAGAACATTTTTAAAAGGTCTGTTATTTCCCTCTCTCACAAAAATCAGAACCTTTGCTTGTGCTGTTGGTAGAGTTTGATCAACCCTGTCTCCTCAACTGTGTATTTCCAGTAGGAAATTTTTTCCAATTTTATCAGACAACAAAGTATTTTAATTTTTATCTCAATACATAATTAAAAATGGGCTCTTCTAATCTTTGAGGAGAGGTTAGAGGTCAGGAAACGTTGTGTAAGTATGCTGTTCATCTTGTTTGGATGGACGAACGCATACAGAACAGGGCTCCTGTGATGGATTGAGCTAATGAGGGAAAGTCCATCTTCTTTCTACAGCATGTAGAAAGGCTGGATATAATCCATAAAAAATTAAAATATGTATAGCCATGGTTGAGGAGTCTTTCCATAGATGCTAGAAATAAATGGAGAAATCAACAGTTGAGCCTAGGAAAGCACATGGTATTTTGTACTCAGACACAGGCCCTGAGTCTGGGACAGGAGACAGGGCCTTCCTGGGCCATACAAGGTGAGAGGGCAGGAGCTGAGTGCCCCACGGAGGGCCCTGACTGAGTGGAGGGTTACCTTGCCCAGGACAGGGAGTCAGGGAGAGACCAGGAAATGCACACACATCAGGATAGTACATGATGAGCATGGGCTTTGAAGCCAGGCCACCTGGGTTCCAGTCCCAGCTGCGAACATTTCAAGGTGAATCCATTCCTCCTTCACAAAATGTACGTCTTTTGGGTTCTTTGGGGTTTCTCTTCTATTATTAAGTACAAAATGAAACTCAGAAAATATTTTTGCTTAATTTAAGTATACAGCAAAAATGATACCACCCTCCCCCTGCCTTAGGTGGCCTAGGCAACAGCTCTTGTGGTTCTTGTGGCTGTAAAGAGTGGCAAATGTTTTTTATGTGTGAAAGATCTGATACGGAGCCTGGCACCGAGGTACAGTTTCAGCGATGATGGTTGTTCTACTAACAAAAACTCAAGAGACCAAAGAAATTCTGTGTCATAAAAATCGAATACTACTCTATATCAAAAAAGTTCATAAAAATTATTGGTTTTCGGTATTAAGGAGGGCACGTATTGAATGGAGCACTGGGTGTTATACGCAAACAATGGATTGTGGAACACTACATCAAAAACTAGTGATGTAATGTATGGTGACTAACATAATATAATAAAATTTAAAAAAATTATTGGCTTTCATAATAGCACATCTATGTGTGGCTGGGAGAAAAACATGAAAGAATTATGATTTGCTCTTCCTTCTATGCCAAACCCCTGGTTTTCCCGCACAGTAGCCAGAGGAATTCTACTAATTTGTTTTATTCACGAAGTTTGGTAAGGAGGCGAGGGGCTTTAGCCCGCAGAGTATATCTAGTATCATTGGAGAGGTACTCAAAGGACTCCTTGCCCACATAGATTTACTCTCATCCTTGACTTCAGATTTCGATTTCCACAGCCTCTGATCGCCAGAGCCTACTGCACTGGTGTAGAACAGAGATGAGAAATGAGGGGGACCCAGAGCAGATGGACCGAGCAGGCCCATGCAGAGGCTGGGGACAGAACCAGCCGGAAGTCCTAGAAGGAAGTCTGGTTTGCCAGGCACAGAGCAGAGCCAAAGAATTAGAGTCAACCGAGCAGACGGAGAGCTGTCAGTGTCAGAAGGGGTCACACAGGGCATTCCTTGCTCAGGGCCAGTGAGTGAAAATCTAGGTGAACATGACTATCAGGTGAGCTTGTCTGTAGGGACAGGGCCCCAGGCACAAAGCTGGGACTCAGTACGGTCCAGCCTTGTCTGAGGCCTAGGGCAGAGGGAGCCGAGCAGAAGCACAGTTAATGGAACTGGGTGAGCGATGGAGAAGTTAGGATGGTGTTGCCACTGACTGGGAACAATCATAAAACTGGGATTGTTTCTGAAAGGTCCTTTTTCAAAATTCTCTTATCCGTCAGCCCAGGTTGGAGAGCAGGTTAAGCCCATGGCTGGGCTTGAGGGAGTGATATTTAAGTCCGTGAAGAGGGGGCATTTGCCCACCTGTTCCTGGACTAAGCAGCCCGGGGAAGGAGAGTATGAAATTGCCCATAGAGAACTGGGGGAAAGGAGAGAAAAGGAGACAGATGAGGGCGGGAAGCCAAGGGTTAGGGGTAAAGATGCTGCAGAGGAAGAGAACCGGCAGAGAAGTCAAAATCTGCCTACTCATCTGTTTTTCCTAGAAGGCTAAAGATTCATGAACGTTTATTTTAAAGATTTTATTTATTTGGGTGAGAGAGAGAGCACAAGGAGGGGTGGGGAGCAAAGGGAGACAGAGAGGAGACTCCCCACTGAGCAGGGAGCCCGACATGGGGCTCGATCCCAGAACTCTGGGATCCTGACCTGAGCTAAAAGTGGCCATTTAACCTACCGAGCCCCCCAGGCACTCCAGATTCATGAACTTTTAAAATGGGAGACAAGTGATACCTGGGTGGCTCAGTTGGTGAAGCATCTGCCTTCAGCTCAGGTCATGATTCCAGGGTCCTGGGATCGAGCCCCGCATCCTGCTCCCTGCTCAGTGGGGAGCCTGCTTCTCCCTCTGCCTCTGCCCCTCCCCCTGCTTGTGCTTGCTCTCTCTCTCTCTGACAAATAAATAAAATCTTTAAAAGAATAAAAAAATAAATTTTTTTTAAAATGGGGAGACGAGAATCTATTACAGAGAAGGACAAGGTGGAGGCGGAGTGGCTTTAGGAATATGACAAGTAATTAAATAGATGGAAACCAGTTGAACTTAACCTCCACTAAGGAAGAAAAAGAAATGACCCAAGTTCCTAACTGCTTGTGGGCACAAAATGAGGTTAAAGGTGAAAACATTTTAAAAGATGAAAGGCATTATTCCAGGGCCAGGTGGGTTTTGCTGCTGCAGGAACCCTAAGGCGGACTGTCCCGAGGCCACCCATATTACAGAGGTGTAGCCTGCAGCTTCTTGGCCTGCTCTGATTGTTGGTTCTCTTTTCCAGGGTAGTCCAGCAGGAGACCAGGAGCAGATTGACAGGTATTTAGAAGCTTTGCTTAAAGAAGATAATCCCCTTTTCCGGAACGCTTTAAATAAAGTGACTACAGATGTGGGACACGGTCTCCCTTTAGAAAAAAACGGAAAGTGATTCTCAAAATTAGAAGTCAGAAAAGATATTCACGTTTAAAATGTTAATAAGACAAAGATTCTTTTCAAAACGTATTTCCCCTTGTGCTCTGTTATTGTACGGTTTGTCCTGTGTAATCCTAAGAACATGTGTACTTTAGAAATAGAGACTGATTTACAATGTACACATTTGCAGTCAGGTTCCCTAACTCTTCCTGTTATTTCAGACGCTGCTCTAGAGTTCTCCAATTCCCACGTGAGCTATAAGAAAGAAATGTCAGTTAGGCTTAAATTCTGTTTTCACTTAAAAGACTATAAAAACTAGAAAACAGTGGTTTTCAAAATCAGTGTACAAAGGACTACAGAATCACCTCCTCTTAAAACTTGTGTTGAAACAGGAAGACCCTATGCCCTTTCTCCACGACAGCCAATACTTGGTAAAGCAGAAAATATAAATCCTCAAAAACTGTAAGATATAATTTATATGATAATCCTATTGTTGAGTTGTAGTACAAATACATGTCTTCTAAGGACCATGTGAACACATACTACACGTATGTAAGAATTGTTTTTATATTTTCCTTGATAACTGATTATTTTTATTTGTTTAGAAATATCTGCCATTTTGGACAAAAGCAATAAAACATTTAATGTTGGTGGAATTGTAGAATTTTAATTTTACGTACATACATACAATACAAACTTCAGAACGTGTGAGATGGGATATGGTGGAGAGTCTGCACCCCATCCTTGTCTTTAGACACTTAATTACTCCTCCCCCGAGGCGTGCTTTTACTAGTTACTTATGAATCCATCCAAAAACAATCAATGTACATAAAACCATATAAGTCGTTATACAGGTATAAATACAAACGTAATGGCATCCAAGATTTTGTTGCTTTTTACAGTTAATATACCTTCAAGATCATTCCATGTCAGGCTCAGTACATGGAGAGTCTCTCATTATCTTTCCCTGCTCCTTATTATTTGATTCTGTGGACATACTAGAACTTATTTAATTATTCTCTTACCGATGGGCCCTTAGATTTTTTCCCATTCTTTTGGGTTTGTATGCGCAGATCTCTGTAAATATGTTTATTTCACACACGCGCAGGTATATGTTAAATAAATCTCAGAAGATGAATTGCTGGGTCAGAGGGCATGTATGTTTTATTATTAATAGATAGTGCCCAGTAGTACTCCATAAAAATTTTATTAATATACATTCCCACAGCAACATGAGTGCCTGTTTCCTCACACCTTCACCTACCCAGTGAATTATCAAACTTTTTTTTATCTTGCTGACCCAAGTAGGTAAAAAGTGGTATATCCTTGTAGTTTTAATGTATATTTCTTATACTATGTGTAAGATTGAGCATCTTTTCATGTTTAAAATTCATTTAAATTTTTAAATTTGGCTTTTTTTCCATTTTTCTGTTTGGTGGTTTTTTTTTTTTAAGATTTTATTTTTTTGACACAGAGAGAAAGTGTGTGCATGAGTGCGGGTGGGGTGCAGAGGGAGAGGGCAGGGTGCTCAATGCAGGGCTTGATCCCAGGACCCTGGGATCATGACCTGAGCTGAAGGCAGACGCTTAACGACTGAGCCACCCAGATGACCCAGTGGTAAGTATTTTCTTACTGATTTATAGGAACTATTTTTATGTTAGGGAAATTATCTTTTTTATATTATATCTGTTACGGCTATTTTCTCCTAATTTTTTTTTTAATTTTATTATGTTAATCACCATATATTACATCATTAGTTTTTGATGTAGTGTTCCATGATTCATTGTTTGCATATAACACCCAGTGCTCCATTCAGTACATGCCCCCCTTAATACCCATCACCAGGCTAACCCATCCCCCCACCCCCTCCCCTCTAAAACCCTGTTTGTTTCTCAGAATCCATAGTCTCTCATGGTTCGTCTCCCCCTCCAATTTCCCCCCCTTCATTTTACCCTTCCTACTATCTTCTTCTTTTTAACATATAAATGTATTATTTGTTTCAGAGATACAGGTCTGTGATTCAACAGTGTTACACAATTCACAGCGCTCACCATAGCACATACCCTCCCCAATGTCTATCACCCAGCCACCCCCTCCCTCCCACCCCCCACCACTACAGCAACCCTCAGTTTGTTTCCTGAGATTAAGAACTCCTCCTATCAGTGAGATCATATGATACATGTCTTTCTCTGATTGACTTATTTCGCTTAGCATAATACCCTCTAGTTCCATCCACATCATTGCAAATGGCAAGATTTCATTCTTTTAGATGGCTGCGTAATATTCCATTGTATATATATATACCACATCTTCTTTATCCATTCATCTCTTGATGGACATCTTGGCTCTTTCCATGGTTTGGCTATGGTGGATATTGCTGCTATAAACATTGGGGTGCACGTACCCCTTCGGATCCCTACATTTGTATCTTTGGGGTAAATACCCAGTAGTGCAATTGCTGGGTCATATGGTAGCTCTATTTTCAACTTTTTGAGGGGCAGAAGACATGAACAGACATTTTTCCCAAGAAGGCATCTCCTAATTTTTTATTGAAAAAAATTTTATAGTGTTTCGAGCCATATGGGATTAAAAAATTGAGGGGGTTAATTTCATTTTCTGGTTTTGAGTCATATTTAGAAAGGACATTCTAATGTTAAAAGTATAAGGAAATTTTACTTTGCTATAATGACTTTCATCATTAAATTGTTAAATCTTTGATTCATCTAGAATTTATTTTCGTGAAGGGAGTAAGCTAAAAATCTGTGTTGCCAGATAGATAGAGTATTGTCCCCAAACTATTCATTGAATAACTAATCTATTCTCCACTGATCTGCAGTGCTATCTTTATGGCATGTTAAATTCCTATTTGCATTTTGGGCCAAGTTAAAAAAAAATTTCCTATTATTTTTCATTGATTGTTCCAACTTTTCTCATGTTGGACCCATGTTACAGTTTTGGTAGGGGTAGTCAATAATTTTATATTTCAGAATTTTCTTTTGTATCTTTGCATGTTTTATTCTTATCCAGACTTAGAATTAGCATTTTTAGTCAACACCCACCCCTCAAACTTTATTTGCATTTTGTTTGGTGGGTGGTGGTGTAATAGATTAAGGTAGAATTGCCTTTTTTAAATATCAAGTCTTTCTACCGGGACCAAAATATGGTTTTCTGTATGTTCAGGTCTTTATGGGTGCCCTGTATTAGCATTTAAATTTTTTCTTCATATACATCCAGCACGTTCTGGTTAAATTTATTGTAATTTAGATATATTCTTTGACCTTTTAAAAATGAAGTCTTGGGATGCCTGGGTGGCTCAGTCGTTAAGCGTCTGCCTTCGGCTCAGGTCATGATCCCAGGGTCCTGGGATCGAGTCCCACATCGGGCTCCCCGCTCAGCGGGGAGTCTGCTTCTCCATCTCCCTCTCCTGCTCCCCCTGCTTGTGCTCGCTCTCTCTCTCTCTGACAAATAAATAAATAAAAATCTTTAAAAAAAAAAAATGAAGTCCTTTTCCCATTATCTTATAGCAGGTTAATGTTTTATATACTTTTCTGAGTTTGGATATCAATATTGTATCCAGTATAAGAATCCTTATACTATTTGTAATAGTTTTAAATATTTTTCTGTATCAGCAAGTAATCATTTTAAAGAAGCATCATTTATATGAAGAAATACAGTTTCTGGACCTCAGGTCCTCGTATTCTTGATTTATCCAAAAATCTTCCTTCCACAAGAGATTTCCTTGGCTCCTTGAAAACTTTATCTTTCTCTGCCATCATCACCAGCCATTCTTTTCTTAATCTAAAAATTGGTGATTAATAAATGTTAATGGTGATAAGAAGTCAATGACTCTGAACATCCTTCTGGCAGACATTTAGAAAGAATCTGCACAGGAACTTCCCCAGAGAATGGTCTTTGAAGATCCTAACAGCATATTCCTTATATTTCCTATCAGGACTGAATCCTCATCAGCTCATCTTCTTTCTTTGTCCTCTGCATGAAGAATCTCATCTCCTCTAATGGTTTCAAGTAATAAACATCAGGGTGCACGTACCCCTTTGGATCACTACATTTGTATCTTTAGAGTAAATACCCATTCCAAATGAATGAGTTCCACATTTCTATAACCTTATTGAATACCTGTTATTCAACTGTCATTGTGGAATCAAAATTTTTCTGTTATAAAGTCTACATTGGTATGTTTGAAACAAAATCAATCCTATATACCCTAACTACCCCCACCTCCTGTCAAGGCACTTCATTTAGGCCCCAAAGGCTCCAGTTCTTGGGGAACCTTGGGTTTAAAATAGGTAATCAGTTAGGACTAAGGAATAGGGACTAAGGCAGAAACCAGACTTAGGAACTGAGTCAATATGAGAACTGGGGGAAAAATGGAGTAAGGTTAGGAGAGGAGAACCAGGCTTGGGACCAGAGGACCCCCAGGTGGAAATAATGGAAGTCTGTTATTTCTATGTACAGTTGGCAGCAAGATTGGCTTGAGGACCACACAGGACAATTCAGTTCCATTACTGGACCATGGATAGAGTTCTTAGGCTCATTCACTCAATTTTCAAGTCCTTTGCAATTGGGGCTTGACTCAGACAAGATCAGCTTGGGAACTGGAGTGGGACAAAACAAGCAGGCAGAGGGCATGGGTAAAAGGCAGGAACAGCAAAAAAAAAAAAAAAAAAAGATAAGAACAATGCCTGAAGACACAGCTTAATGTGTCCTTTTATCTGCAGGCTGCACTTTTCTGCCTACCGCACCTACAGTGTTTTTACTACTACTAATACGGTTATTCCTACCCATTTCCCTCTTCTGGACGTAGACCTCCTTTACATTTTAATTGTACTCAGAATGTATAATTTTTCTGTGGTTTAAGATTTTTTTTTTCATCTGAATTTATCTTCACAATATTTATGTATGAAAAGGCAAATATTCTTCTTATTATTTTACAGATGGGAACGCTGAGCCTGTAATGTTTCACTGCAGTAAGTGTAAACAAAACCTTGAGCCCAGGCTTCCTGATTGCAACTCAGAGTTCCTTCCATGAGACCCCACTCCACAATGTAGGCATAATTTAGGCTGACAATATGGCAAAGATTACTTGCTTAAAATATTGCCTCTGCCCTTCACAGAAAACTGTATCTCTGAATGGCAGTAAGTGCAATTCCATCAGTTAGCGATAAATGACCTAGTCTTAAAACTGTACAGATGAGTTAATCTCACTGGCTTTCTATTCTTATTTAGCCTATAACTGTAAGAGGTTTAGAGTAGCTCTCTAAAGACATATGTTAGCCTCCAGTTTTAGTGAAGAGTGAGGAACTAAATCGGTAGGAACCTTACATGAAAACAACCTGAGAAAAAGCTGGAGACTGTGAGTCACGATGGGAAATAGCGAATCCATAGCTGGTGATCAGACAGCAGTTCCTGCTAAAGAGAACTCTGTATGGGACAGAAAATTTATGAGGGAATATCCATCCGACTTGCAAACACTGCATGAATTTAAGACATTCTTGGGTCTGCAGGGTCTGAATTCAAAGGCCAATCAACATGTTGATCAAGTCTATAATACCTTTGACATGAACAAGGTAAGATCTTTACTTTTTATTTGGCTATGGTTCTGCATTGTCCCCTTTTTGAAAAATTGAAATAGCTTGAGGTAAAATGTGTGCATCTCACTGAACAGGGAGCTCTTCAGAGAACCCACAGCTTGTAGGTAAGTGAGTCATTAAACACATTTAGCACTGACGGCATGAAAGTAATTGGGAACTAGCCTCTCCGCCCTTGGAAATGTTCCTCATGTAGGGAGTTATTTTAACACCAAATTAAATCTCGGCATGGAATTCTAATGCTATCATTTAAATAAATCTAATAAGTGCAGATTGATTTACAAAGACTGTTTTCAAAGTATTTAATGCGTTGGTGACATTTTATAGAAAACCAAATTACAGGAATCTGCTTTAAAAAGTGTGATTGCATCTAGATTGGCAGGTAAAATCAATACAAATTCGCCAACATGTTGTTTGTACTCAGAAGCTGGAATGCTGGAATACTTTTTCATATCTGACCAATTTACTTACTAAACAAAACAATTTAGTTTTAAATTCAGATAAATTTTAGTTCCTAAAGATTGTCACTCAACTATTGTCTTGAATTTACTCATTCCTGAGGAGTTGCTGCACATTTAATTTTCAAGACTTGTAAAAATACAAAGATGAGGGGGAAAAAACTGGGAATAGAAAAAATAAGCCAAAAAAGTAACAATCTGACCTAGCAGGCTCAAATTCTTCCTGCCTAATTTTCCTTGTGCCTTTCAGTTATTTTTTTACCTGTATATTTCAAAATGGGCTGATGCCATCTAGAATGAAAGGGAAAGGGGAAATGCTGCTCATTGAAAAATAGATGACTTTAGAAGGCTGTATGTGAGAATAGATGAGAAAGAAGTGATAATTCAATACAATTAAAACAACTGGCTGTCCATTGGGACATATGGAATCTAGCACAGCTCTTTGAGCCCTTTTCCAAATCAAAACAAAACCAAAAACAAAACAACAACAAACCAAAACAGCAGATGACTTAAAAGGAGGTAATAGCCAGGAACTGGGGAAAATGAAACCTGTGGTAAATTAACAGCTATTTTGGTTCTAGTAATAATGTTGGGAACAGATTTCTTTTAGGACATGTTCTTTGTTTTTTTTGTTTTTTTGTTGTTTTTTGTTTGTTTGGGGGGTTTCCTTTTTTTAAAATTTAAGTTCAATTAATTAACATGTAGTGTATTATTAGTTTCAGAGGTAGAGTTCAGTGATTCATCAGTTGCATACAACACCCAGTGCTCATTCCATTCCATGCCCTCCTTCATGCCCACCACCCAGTTACCCCATCCCCCTCCCTCAACTCCCCTCCAGCAACCCATCTGGAATAAATAGCAAGTAAGAGGAAGTAGAAGAAAGGATCAGCCACCTGGAGGACAGAGTCATGGAAAGTAATCAAGCCAAGCAGATGAAGGAGGGGGGAATATGCAAAATGAGAATAGACCCAGGGAACTCAGCAACACTGTCAAGCATAACAGTCGCATGATAGGGATCCCAGAAGGAGAAGAGCAAGAAAAGGGGGCAGATTTGTCTGAAGAAATAATAGCTGAAAACTTCCTGAATCTGGGGAAGGAAAGAGAAATCCAGATCCAGGAGGCATAGAGAGCCCCCAACACAACCAGCCCAAAGAGGTCTGTGCCAAGACACAAAGTAAATAAGATGGCCAAAAGTAGTGATAAAGAGAGAATTTTAAAAGCAGCAAGAGAAAGGAAAGCAGGTACATACAAGGGAAACCCCATACGCCTATCAATGGGTTTTTCAGCAGAAACTCTGCAGGCCAGAAGAAAGTGGCATGATAAATTCCAGCTGCTAAAAGGAAAAAATCTACAGCCAAGAATACTCTATCCAGCAAGGCTTTCATTTAGAATAGAGGGAGAGATCAAGTTTCCCAGAAAAACAAAAATTAAAAGCAAAACCAGCCACATCCCTGTCACACACTATGCCATCGGCCTGTGAGTCCCAAATTCACAGTCCAGCTGCCCTCCTGCCCGAGTCAGCATGCACGGCCTGCTACCTGCTCAATGCCAGGTCAACATGCCTTCACCTCAGATTGCCAAGGGCTCAAAATGACACTCTTTCCCTCAAATTCCACCCCCTGTGCTCAAGTCTGTGCACAAAAGTGGGAATAATTATAACAGCAGAATGAAGCAACCCAAACATCTATTTCTGTGGAATATAGAATGGATAAAAGGAGTGTGCTAGGCTGAGAACATCTCCAACAAGCACATCAAAGAACAATACATACAGCATGATTCTGGTTAGTAAAAAAAAAAAAAAAAAAACACCTGGGAAGAATAAAACAAGATGAAACCAGAGAGGGAGACAAACCCTTAATAAGAGACTCGTAAGCATAGGAAGGACATGTTCTTTGTTATCAAGCATGAATGACGTACTGCCTGCTTAGCATGACAGTGTCTCCCTCCTCATAAATTTTACTTAGTGTAGATGCAAACAAACAACAGTTCCGCCCCCAAGGAGATTACAAATCAGTGGGAAAATGAGACAGATTCTGCTTTTGTTCTTAACGTTGAACTATGTTCTAGATAGGCTGTAAGCTGAATGCTTGTGTCCCCCCTGTTAACCTTAAAAATAAAACTGCCAGTTATTTTTACCAGCAAAAATGGGACTATTTGGAAATAATAGAGAATTGCAATTTTGGACAAGTAAGCTATGGCAGAACCATAGGCATGTCTGCAGAACAAAGGAGAGAAACACTCCTGTACAGAGGAAAGGGTGAGATTGGGAAGACTTTTATAAATAAAAAGTCGGTTGGAGTAAACTGGGAGTTTGAAGTATAATGGCTTTTCATTGTCTGAATTGTGATGGTATCTCATGGGCTGGACTGCTGCGGAGTGGGGATGGGGCGCTTCTTTTCCTGCTGCTGGGCTAGTAAAGTATCTACAGGCAAGATCCAGTCTCTTCCGGGTGGGTCTGCAATTGACTAGGAGTGGTAGCGTGTGAGAGCGCCCCCTGCTGGCCTCCTGACTCCGTTCTAAATGAGCTTTCCTTTTTTATTCGTCGCACGCCCAAATTCATATGTTGAAATCGAACCCCCCCCCCCCCCCCCCCGCCGCCCGCTCCCGCGGGACAGTATTTGATAGTATTTGGAGGTCTTTGGGAGGTGATTAGGTCATGAGGGCAGAACCTTCCTGAATGGGCTTAGTGCCCTTATGAAGAGATCCCAGAGTGTCTTCCTCCACGTGAGGACATAGAAGACTGGCTGTCTATGAACCAGTAAGTGGGCTCTCACCAGACAGGGAGCCAGCCTGAGCCTTGATCGTGGATTTCCTCGCTTAAAGAAGAACTGTGAGAAATAAATTTCGGAGTGCTTTAAACCACCCAGTCTACGGAATTTTTGTTACAACAGCCCGAAGTGACCCAGACCCGAACTGTGTGCATGTTGGCACGTGGTCTGTGTGTGTCTGCCTGTGTGTGTGTGTCTCAGCTCCTTCTCTCCGCCATCCTACATGTTTTGCTCTTCGCGCAGCGGCTGCCATCCCACTGTGCCCGCTAAAAGCCGCCTCGTTCACAGCGGAGGTCTGTGGTTCTAGAAGGCAGCTTCTCAGACTCTGGCAGTCCTGCTGGGAGGTTAGAAGATGAGCTGTTGTCAGGGTTTCTCAGTTATTCTTCCAAGTAGCTGGTGACCTATCCCAGGCCAGAGATGTTGTTGTTAGCCCAGTGTTTGTGGAAGCACTGCGTGTCGGTGGTTCCTGGGTGAGAACAGGAGCGCTGGGTAGAAACAAGAAGGGCTGTCAAAGCGAGGCAGGGGCTGCGGGCAGCCAGGCAGTCTGCGCATGCGCCACCGGAGTGGCCTCTCCCGACAGCCTCGGGACAGCCAAGCCCCCCTCGGGAGCTTAATTTAAATTAGCTGGTGTTCGCGATTTATCGTAGAGATTTTGTTTGCTTAGCGAGCAAGCGAACCTAGGCGGTGATGATGGATGCCACACAAAGTGTGGGGATCTCGATACAAAATCAGGCTGTAAAATGAGGAGAAGGATTGTTCGTTATCAAGTGATGGTAAGAAATGATATGCAGTTATGCACAGGAAAACAAAAAAAGCCGTATATTTAATCAGATCGATAAAACTCTCAGCTGTCCAGAATCCTGGAGGATTTACCCTTTCTGTGGAGCTTCTCTACGGCTTTAACTATTCTGGATGGAAATCATTGTAAAATGCATTTCATACTTTTCCTGACTCCCCCAAGTGCCGGTGAAACGTTTTTTGATATCAGAGTCATTATCATGAACATTGGTTGTTACATTTTTGAAATACCACCAAGCACCCATGCCTACTGAAGTTGCTGGGGCTAAGTTTCCTGATGCTGAAAATCATGAAAATATATGCTTTCGTTGTGTTTGCCTTTTGTTGTTTTTCTCTTTCCCTGCTGTCAGACACACCTTTCCCAGCTTTCTGATTGTTCTAATAATAATGAGCTTCCAATCTCTTTGTACACTGTCATTTCTAACCTGGCTTTGTTATGTACTCCAGTTAACTAAACCTGTTGGAATCGTGCTTCAAGTAGAAATAAATAGATCCTAAAGTTTAGAGCATAATTCCTGTGGCTAATCACAGACCCTTGCAGGCGTCTCCTTGTCACTCCTCAACAGTAGTTAATTAACCGTAGTTAATGCTTGAAATGTGTGTGATGGTGTTCTAGGGACGGTACATAAACTAACGCATTCAACATCGCAGTGATAATAGAACCTACTTTACAGTAGTGGCCATGACGTTGGCACCTCAGATCTAACCGGAAGGTATTGACCAGGACCCCAGGTGCATTGCTTTGAAATCCTTCACTGCATGCACCGAGTCCATGCTTGGTTTTAGATTACCACCAATGATTGAGTGTGGCAGAAATAATAAGGCGAACCCATTTCTAAGACACAGGATTCCTTTGTCAGCAGGCTTTGACTCAAGGATTCCCTGGTGGCTTTGTCAAACCATCGGTTTCAGGAGTGTCTAGGACACTTCCGTCCAAACTTCTTTTACACCCTTCTTCATCTGGGTCAGATTAGCTCATTCAGCCTTTCCTGACTTCCTTCCTGTTTCATTCCAAATAGCATTTCTCCAAATAAGATCTTTCAATTAGGATTAATAGGTCTAATATCCAATGAATAAGAGTCACAGGAAAAGAGCCCAGAGAAAATGTAAAGTTATAACAAAACAACCCAGAAAAATTTCCCAGACCTATTAGACACATGTTTCACAAGGGCCCAGCACAATAAATAGAAAGACATCAACCTACAGTGTACATGGAGAAATTTTTTTAAGCAGGGATAAAAAGAAATTCCTAAATCTAAGAAGAAAAAAAATATATATATATATCACATCTTTATCCATTCATCAATCAATGGACACTCTTGCTTCCATATCTTGGCTATTGTAAATAATGTTGTTATAAACATAGGGATGCATGTATCTCTTAAGCATATTTTTTATTGTTCCTTAATTTGAGTTTGCATCCAAACAAGGTCCATAGGTGGAAATTGGTGGCTATGACTCTTAAGTCTGTTTTTTCTGTAATAGTCCCCTAACCACCTCCTCCCCCCCGCCATTTATGCCATTCATTTGCTGGAGAAAGTGAGTCATTGGTTCTGTAGAATGTTTTGCATTCTGGATTTAGTTGATTGCTTTCTTGTGCTATCTAGCTTTCTAGTGCTATCAAGCTGTCTATTCTTCATATTTGTAAATCTTGAATAGATTCAGATTCATTTGCTTGGCAAAAAATACTTTGTAAGTGCATAATTATTGGTTGTCACACTTTTCTTGGATTGTCCATTAGTTTCAGGAGGTGTCAGCCTGATGATGATAAGGCAATTATTAACTCCATGTAAAATAAAGAAGTCCATAATTTTGGTACACCAATGGGCTATACAGAGAACAAAATGTACTAGTCATTAAAATTAAACTCTTGACTACAATTGTGAATATGGAGGAAGAACTGTGGTGTGCTCGGAAATGTTTAACTAGTTCTCCGGGGTGGTGGGGGAAGCCCTGGTAACCTATGCTGATTTCAATGGCGTAAATACTCCCACCATGGCCAGTTTCAAGCTACCAACCATTTAATAGTTGGTCTGCAAACTTCCTGAAAATTTAACAATCAGCTAGCACCAGAAGATAGAATAGGCGCCAGGACACTACTTGGATATATATATGGGGTCATGGAACTAAAGACCTGTCATTTGCTATAACAGGAAATTAAACAGATAATGTCTAGAATTGATAAATCTAAAACATCAGTAGAATAACCATCATTACAAAGATGTAAATAAAGGCTAGAAAAAATAACCAGAAAGTTCAAAGTTTTACATTATACACCTTTTCATTTAATTGATTAAAAAGTACGACACGGTGTAAGTGTGGCTCTTGTGGTCTGTGTTAAACTCGCACAGGGTGAGACGGCAGGACTT
Source organism: Mirounga leonina (assembly GCF_011800145.1). NCBI lineage: Eukaryota > Metazoa > Chordata > Mammalia > Carnivora > Phocidae > Mirounga > Mirounga leonina. Next base: position 100,995,123 of record NW_023270268.1, read on the forward strand.
GAAGTTAGGTGGGCTCCCAGCGCTGACGGGGTCACCGCAACTTTCATAGGCCCCTAACCCTCCCCTCCCCCACCCCGCCATTTGTGCCATTGATCTGCTGGGGACGTGCCTCACTGCCGAAGCGGAAGCGGATGAGAGGCTGGGGAGCATTCCAGCTGGGTCTGGGCCAGCACAGATACTCCACAAACAAGAAACACTGGGAAACTGATGTTGCTGGCTCTTGGCTCCTACAAGGCACTGTTCTTGCCTCAGCATCCGTGGGCTTCACCTGGAGATGGATGCAAAATGCCCAGTTCCCGGGAAACTGCCTCCCATCCGAGGCACGAACCTACACTCTGGGCTCTATGCATAGACAAAATTGAACTAACTTGTGCTGTGCTGAGATCCAGCCATGAGAGAAGCACCCAGCAGCGCTGTGCATCCTGTACCTTCGCACTCCGGCCGCCCTGCTTTCTTCACACGAGATCTGCCATGTGCTCTGCACCTCTCCTCTCTCTTTTTAAGTACGAGTAGTGCGTGAATTCATCCTTGTGAAACAACAGTGCAAAACACAAACGATAAAAACACATTAATCATCCCCTTCAGATCCTGCATGCTTTCCCAGACCAGGAACCTACCATGGCGGTGTAAAATAGATGTTGAACAAATATTTACTGAGTGATTGAATAAAATAGTGACAAATGGAGTATCGTCACTCTTATATTTGCACTTTTTTCCCCTTTCCATCCCTCTCTCTCCTTCCCTCCCTTTTCTTTTCATATTTATACCAAGGAGGGCCACTGTGTCTTCCAAAGTATAACCTAGTTCCCAATTAGAGTGATTATCTCAAGGGAAATTTTAAAATTTCTTTTCTACCTCTATAGCTTTTAAGAATTTCAGCTCACACACTCAGGCATTCGGGAAATGTAACTTTAGTTTTCCATAATGGAGTTAATTTATATTTTGAGCCCCCATTTTACCAAGGAGTGCTCCCCCTTCCCAGGGCTGCAGGTAAAGCCCTTGCATCGAAATCAGCATTAACCCGGGGCAGAGGGGCAGCTGTTCACACTGGTATTTGCTGAGACTGCATCTCTCCTCTCACCTCCTGCCCCCACTCGCAAGGCCGCTGTCTGCACGGCGGGCCTCCTGGGTCAGGTTCTTTCTGAGCTTCCTCATACTCCTAGGCACAGAAGCCTCCTCGGCTGGCTCAGGACTGTGTGATCAGATTCTCCATCCAGCCCTTCCTCCCAAGCCCAGTGAGTGAACCACAGGTGCTTCTGTTCTTCTATCCGCCACACCCACCTGGCGTATTTCCTGTCACCCAGACCTCCAGCCATGCTTGGCCCTCATAGAGCAGTGCCCTCTCCCCATTCCCGTTCCCCAGAGTCTTGCAATTCTCTCTTCTTTCCTAAATCCAGCCTCTGGAATCTTGATCTAGTTTGGAAGGACCCAGGAGAAACTAGAGAAAACTGGCTCTAATTATGTGTTCTTTCCAATTTTTTGTTTATGGCATAAATTTTATGCTCTGAATCCTAAATGGCTTAAACTATTGAGAGTCAAGAGCTAAGAATGAACTTGCTTTCCGCTTCTCTGCTACAGTGACTTAACTCTTAGGCAATGAAAATCTTCACCGACTATGGGAGGGCTAGATGATAGACGAGATTAGCAGGGGCGTCTGGGTGGCTCAGTCATTAAGCGTCTGTCTTCGGCTCAGGTCATGATCCCAGGGTCCTGGGATTGAGACCCGCATCGGGCTCCCTGCTCGGCCGGAAGCCTTCCTCTCCCTCTCCCACTCCCCCTGCTTGTGTCCCCTCTCTCACTGTGTCTCTCTTTGTCAAATAAATAAAATATTTTTAAAAAATAAAAATAAAAAAAGATCAGCAGGAGAAGAGTCACATCCTCAATACACCCCATTATTATCCCACTGCATTTGCAAATATTTACTGAGCACCTCCTTGTCCTCAAAGGAGTTTAGAATCTCGTGGGATGGCAAATGCATCCTCAAGTAATAAAAGATAGTGAAGAATCGAAGACTGAAAGAGGGCAAAGCATACTATTTAATTGCAAGATTCTAGATGGGTCTCAGGTACTCTAGGCTGGTTTTAAACCCTGCGCGGGGATGTGACCGATGGACCAGCTTCTCCCTAGACATGCAGGCTGGATGGGGGGCAGGAAACTCTCCAGTGCTATCCCAGCAGGACAGGCATGGTAGAAAAAGCACACTCGCATTTTGGAGTGGTGTGAGGGTGGGGGTGAGTAGGTAGGTAGTAGACGTGACTTTCTATACCCCCAGAGAGTTTACAATCTGGTTGAGGATAAAAGTTATGTGGTGACTAAATGCCCAAAGCATAAAATAAGGCAGCATAACAAACTATAGCAGGACTGAGCTATTCAAGGTACATTTATTGGGATCCAAAGATGAAACAAAAATAAAATGTAGAATTAGGCAAGGCCTTTTGGAGAAGTTGAGGCACTTTGGGACTCTGGAAGAAGGGAAGAACTTGAATTATTACCCGTAAATGCTAACACTTACTGAATGCTTCTGTACCAGTCACTGTTTTAAGCACTTCACAGTCATTAGATTCCTCACAGCAATATTATATACGTAGCTACTATTTTTCACATTCGCATTCCCATTTTCCCAATGAGGACACTGAGGCACAGAGAGGTTTAGTCACTCACCTGAAACGACACAGCAGAATTGGAATGCTGGCGGTCTGACTCCAAGGGCTGCACCGTAAATTGCTACGGTATTCCACCTTTAACAGAGGAGTTGCGAATTTCAATTAAGAGAACAGCTCTCTACCAGGTAGGAGAGGGGAGGGTATGTGGGGACCTCACCAAGACAGAGGGTCACTGCTAGAGCATCCCTGGCAACCCCACATGTCGGCCGTCTCACCTGTGTCTCTGCCGTGTCCGGACAGCCCATTGTTGCCACTGCGTGAGTTCTTACATCAGAGCTGAGCAATGAGGCATGCCGAGCACCGAGAAGCCCGTAGTGACTTGCCTGGAGAATCTCAGAGCAGAAAGTGAGCCCTCGGCCCTCTGGCTGCCGGTGACATTCTTTCTCTCTGATAGACGTGAAGGTGAATGGATGGCACTCTGGGCCACATCTAGGCGTCTGGGCTTTATCCAAACAGAGTGCCATTGGGAGCTCCGAGATCAAAAGTGCTCTGCCCCTTGTAAGACTCCGAGGTCTACAAGTGAGAGAAAATGGTTTCTCTGAACTTACGGGTTTGGAACTCAAACTGTAAATGGAGTGATGGTTTAAGCCAGAAAAGCTGTTGTCAGCACTAGGGGACATTTAAAGGCTAGGAGAAAACAAAACAGCAGGGCAAGTTTTCAGGGTATTTAAATTCACCTTCTCGGAAAATCCTGGGAATCAAGAAGGAGGGAAGGCGAATGATTTCTTAGAAACGTGGGTGATAACTGTTAAAGAGAAGTGAGGGTAAGTTGCAAGCTGGGGGATCTAATAGATGATTACTACAATATATGTGCTGGTTTACCTATAAATATGTTCACAAATCAAATCTTAGCTTCGATGTTAGCTTCCTTGCTATTTTTAATGAGCCTTGTGAATCTCTGTACTACGAAGCCCAGGCCACCCCCGGGGCGGTGGAGGCTCTACAGGAGGGGTGAGGCTGCCGGGCCCCCATCCCAGCTCTGACCCTTATCGTGTGTGTAATCTCGGACAAGACTCAGATAGCCTGTGTGTGTCAGGGTCGTCAGTTCTAAAACCGAGACAAGACTTAGCCCGCCTACATTATCCCTGAGCTCATGTGAAATAACGAGGAGAAAACTGGGAAAATGTGCACGATAGCCCACCAAGGGATGGTGCGTTTATCTGTAAAATGCAGATAATTCTGATCTCAGTCCCCACGCGTCTGACAACAGTGAAGATTAACTTTATTCTTTATCAAGCTCAAATTCGATTTCCGAATGAAAGGGTGTACCTCCAGGTGCAGAGGCCGCTTGCCCACCATTTCTCCTCTTTAACTGACCCCAGTGCTGTAGATGGACCTTTGTTGGAAAGGTCAACCTTTGCTGGTTGGGGGCACATTGGCCCCTTCAAATGGTTGCCAGTCACAGAATGAAATTAATTAAATGGGAATCATCTTCGAGTTTCAACCGTCTTTTCAACACAGGATAGCTGCACGGGATGCTGGCTCTACTTGAAATTCACAGGTGACCTCTGGTTAGTTGGTTCCTTCGCTTCTCTCTGTGTGAGAACCCTTGAAAAATGGATCAGGCAACCTGGCTTTTAACTTGTGTCGTAATTGCTGCTCGTTAACCCCCTGTCTGCCCTGCAGCTTCTGACACTGTATTAGGTTGTCTGGCCTGCAGGGTGACCTCCATTACTGCCGCTCTTCGTAAGACACATTACTGGAAACATGACCATCTACTCCAGCCCACGAGGCTGCAATCTCTTAAAGGGAAAGACCGAGCCTACTGCTTCTGAACGACCAACTCAGAAGCTCTCAGGAAGCATTTGTTGGTGATAATAAAATACCTCATCTTTGGTCAACACTTTGTAATTTACAAAGCGTTTCCGTGTATAACATCACTTATCAACATGTTGCTTGAGCTTCTCACAGAATTTTACCCGTTAAAGACATCAACTGTGCCTGCTGACATACATTGAAACGTAAGCTGTTGTAACTCGTGTATTTGAACAAAATCTGTTGGAATTGTCGTTCTCAAATCTGGCTCCATATTAGAAGCACCTGGGGGTGTTATTAAAGTGACCCCTGGTTGGGCCTCCACCTTAGCCCGACCGAATCAAAACAATGTTTTGTTTGTTTTAAACTGCCAGGTGGTTTGACTGTGCATCCAGATAGGAACACCACAGTTATGCCAGAAAGACCACTGTCAAAGTGCTAGAAAGCTGGGCTCTAAGCCAATTTTTGCTACCGAAGAGCTTCGTAGCATGGATACATTTAAAAAAGGGACTTTGGGTCCAAATCTTTTAATTCAGAGGCAGTTCCTCTGACTGTTCTTTTAGTTACAACATAGTAGAGAAACACAGCCTTGAAGCAAGTAATACAGGTCTATATGCTCCACCATCTGGTCCGTCTCTGTTTACCTCTTTTATTCAGTAAAGACAAGGATCCAGGCTTTTCCATGGGAAATAACATTCTTAGGAGACAACAAGCTGTCTGACTTAGGGTGAGACTGGATTTTATTTTATCTGTGACAATATTGCTTAGGGAGACACATTGGCTACCTAAGGAAGTTCTTGCAAAAGGCTTCCATTGCTATAGTCGCTGGTGGGTCTTCCAAAGTTAGCCCATTCAGAAGTGATCCAATTCAGACAATTGTTCTGCCTTCCCCCAAAGCACCTGAAACTGGCTTCTAATCCACAGTGGTCCAGACACCACCGAGCTGGCCGCGTGCTGGGCACAGATGCTCAGGGCTTCCTGATTGATACCCAGGAAACCTATTCAGAATTGTGAGCTTGTTTGATAAGTACTGTGAGAAATCCTTTGTCCCAGAACACTTGAATTTTGTACAGTTGTGGTCAAGAACAACTTTGTTTGATCTGCGTAAAGATCATGTTATAGAACCGACCTACCAAGCCAGCAGTATATTTCTCATCTTAAAGAGCTGAGTCTCTTTTCAGGACATTCCAGAAACTCCATGGCTGATGGAGACTATGTTTGTTGCTAATGTAAGTGTCTGTCGGTGAAAATGGGGTTAGGTCATAAATGCTGAACATAACTTTTACAGATTTCAAAAATTCACAAAACTATTTAAAAAAGTATTCATAGATGTTTGACAAAATTGAGAGGGTCCTTATATTACCTAGTTTTTTTTTTTGCAGCTCCTAAAATGCAAATTAAATATCACCGACGATTATGGATCAATCATACAATGTGCTTATACTAACTCTCTCGGTTTCCTTACCCTGACCATCTGAGCAACCATTTCCAGGCAGACATTTCAGTTCCTGTGTTGCTGCTGACTTGCCACAGCTGGTAAAATACCACTGGGAAGTGTCACATGTGAAAGAATGGAAACATTGAAATGTCTTCAGGTGAGGGGCTGTGGAAACTTGTGAATTCTTCCCAGGTAGCAATTCTGTGAAAAGTAGCAGAACATTAATGCTGTGAGAAGGGATAGTTTTACTCTGGGGGAGGGTTTGGAAGATTTGTGTTGGATTCGGATTATTTGTTTTCCTGAATGAGAGGGTGCACTAGAACGTATGGGGTCTGACCCCTAGTTGTTGTAGTAACAATCCTGTTCCTATGGTCTTGGCGTCAATAGACCCCAGGACGCTGTGCTTATTGGTATATACCGTTTAGGGCCTTTTTCGGGTTAACTGAATTCAGGTGTGAAAAGCACAATGCCTGGCCTGTGTGTGTAGCAACTTTTACATCAGCATCAATAGTTGTCATTGTCCTCGTTTGAGGAGGCTTCCTGGAAGAGAAGCCCTAGAAACTGATGCTGGGCAACTTGAGGTCAGCTTCGGAGAAACTGCTACAAAACTCACGTATAGATGATCTTTGTGAGTACGGTTCTAAGGGCCATTCAAAAGGATCAGCAGAGACATGTGAATTACAAACCAGAAAAACCTATCTGATTCCGGCTGCCTGTTCTCACTCCATCCAAGGATGCTTTAAGCCTGACATCTACAAATCTCACCAGCAGCACTCGAGACTCAAGACACTGGTGTCTCCCCGCCTGGTGTCTAGACTCCCTCACTGCCATAACTTCAAGCTGGTGGATGATCCTTTCTGCTCAAGGAAACGCCCATATATTAGCAACTCTAGACCCAGCTGCCTCAGTCTTCCATAACTTCTATTAAATTCCCAACTGACCAATGTTGACCCATAGGTAGGGGCATCTCTACGCCCTTCATTCAGCATGAAGCAGCTACTGAAGACGAGACCTCCACTCAAATGCCAAAGATTTGTCCTTGTTGATCTGTCAGGGGGGAATGTAGAGGCCACTTGTATCCAATCTACTTGGACAATGGAAACCTGAGTAAGGTAGAAGGGCCCACAGTGATCCCCAACCCCCTGGCTGGATACAAACAGGCCCATTAGGTGGGACCCACCTCAAAATATCCATAAGTCGTAGCTGATAAATGGGTTACATACACCAGGACACAGGTACCAAAAATGGAAAATTCCATCTGTTCCCAGACCTTCTCACCTTCCCTCTTTAAAGACAGCCCCTCGTCATTGCCTCATAGCAGACAGCCTTTCCCTTACTGTCCTGCCCCCCTGCTCCTTTGCAGTGTATTCAATAGACTTCTATCTCCTTTAAAAAAAAATAGTTGTCATTGTCATTATGATTATTATGATTGTTATTTTTACTATTATTTGCAAAATGAAGGACTGTTTCTAGAACTGAAATTCTACAATTTGAATCTGTGAAATGAAGCCAAGTTCCCCCAAGGACATTACCGAGATTATAAATTTGTACCTCCATCCCTGGGACAAAACTCCAAAGCAGATGTCTTGAAATATATTGAGATGACATTTCAGTATCTGTTTCTTGGAGTCTCTCAGGCATACAGAGAGTGATGGCAGGACCACACTGGCATATCAGATGATATCTACGGTGATATCTTACCTGGGTGTTTTACCAAGTGGGGAGAATGGAGGGGTTAGTCAGGGCTGCAGTGCAGGTGTGAGGCCCTGAAGAGGGGGAAATGCTGAGCCAAAGCAAGTACCAGCCGCAGAGCAAAGGGACACTGTAGAGACTTAGCCAAGAGCAGAGGTGAAGACACAACAGGGTTAGCTACACCAGTGTGTGGGCTTCTGTTCCTGGAGGGGCAGCTGGGGAAATTTCCGGGGAAACATAGGCCGGGAGGGCTATCGTCTCTGGGGTGCCGGAGGCTGAATCCTTGGGTAGGGCGAGGGGGCTAAGGATTCCCAAATGGACAGAAGTGTTCATCAAAGATACCAAGAAGCAGGAGAGGCAAGAGGAGAGAGAACACTTTTTGTCCTACTGGGCCGGATGGTTCTGCAGGGCAGGTGAGGGAGATCTGGAAGTGGTGGCTCTAAGAGCTCTCTGGGCTCACAGTGTCCCTGGGACGAAGCAGCTCAGACCACACAGGCCAGCTGTCCCTTGGGCAGCCCTGGGTATGAAGGAAGCACGGGCGCCAAGGTGTAGTATCTTCAGACATTGGGTCGCCTTACTTTATACGACTGTATTGCCAAATAGCCTACACATGTGAATCCAGAACAACACGCTGCACTGAATGTGTCCCATCTGTATGGACACCCCTCTCAGAAGAAGAATTCGGTTGTAATGCATTTTGAGGGCAATAAATACTGGATGGCACAAAGAACAAAAGCCTTGGAGTAAGGCTAACTATATTTAAATCCTAGATCCACCTATGTCCTAACTTTGTTATTTAACTCGTCTATTTAGCCTCTCTGAAAATCCGTTTTCTCCTCTGTAAGCTAAGAATAATAAGGCTGCCTGTCAGGTTGCTGTTAGAATTAGAGATGATGCTTGGAAAGTGACTAGCACAGTGCTTGAAATATATATATGATAGATTTTATAGCTTTTATACTGAGTAATAAATAATAAAATAATTGATTCATATGCATATACGTTTTATAATTTAACTTTCTATCTGCATTTCAAATTGATCATATCCTGAAAGCAACTGTAATTTATGGCAGGTTGTGAACCCTGCCTGGAGACCACATAATTCCACCTGTGGATTTTCTGCTGACTAGAACAGAATAGATTTTGTTTTCCTTATTTTTTATTGTATTAGACTTCTAAAGTTTCATCTCTTTAATGGTAGAAAGAAAGAACAGAAAGTCTTACATATTTTTTATCGTTTTATACTTTCTTTATAGATGTAAAAAGTATGCCTTCTAGTTCCCATACATTTTAGAAACCACAAGAAAGCTTGGATTTAAAGTCTCCATATATTTTTTCTCTCTCTTGTTTTCACCGCCTTCTACAAAATGATTCATAATGTGTTAATGGACCAAACTCCTTTTGGAGCCCGAGGAACTGTCATGCTTCCATATCTTGGCCCTGTTTAACTCTTCCCTTTAACCCACTCCACCCCAAGAACATAATGTATAAATCTATAAACGTGTTGGGGTTCAAATGATTTTTGTACACATGCTCCCAAACTCTCCTTCTCTGAGGCTCATGAGAATGGGCCCAATTTTCTCCCTGCCCTCAACCTCAAAGGAGGATCCTGCCATTGCCAAACTAATGTTTTAGGATTTTGGTGCAGAATTATGAGACACATTGGGAGAGTGAAAGGCTGAAGTGTTCTCGTGCTCAGGCTGGCTGTGAAGACACCGGGCAGTGGAGATTGCTGAAGGTTGAGCAGCAGGACGTATGTGCGGGAGCAGATGGGAGAGGAAGGGGGTGTTGTGAAGAAATCCATACATTTCTTGCGACTTGTGTTTGTTCCAGAAATGAAAGTAAAGACTTGCTGTTATTTTGAAATTAATTTTTGATTGCTGGGCTGGATTTGTATGCCTGCGTCATTCTGAGACTGAACCATGTGGGTCATATTTTTTCTAATTAGTCTTAATAAGGTTATATAAATTCAAGTGAGAATAAGTCATAATTACCACAGCCACTTAGATACCTAGATGATAACATTGCCTACAAAAGAAGACATCTATAAGAAAAACAGCTTAGGTCTGTGGTTCCCAAATCTTAGGATACATCAGACTTCCCTGGGGAGCATTTTAAAATGCAGACTCTTGGGCCCCAACCCAAGTAGTTTTGATGGTGTTGTTTGGGGGTCAGGTTCTAGGAATCTGCATTTCATAAAATGCAGGGAGTTTATGAGCCCTACTCTGGCGCAAGGCCAATCGGTACCAGACATCTCCAGACAGTTCTATGTGCCACAAGGACTCCAGTGGCTCAAATACAGCAATATGAACTTAACAGTGTTCCCTTGGATAGCCTCAAAGAAAAGTCTTTGAACATCCTCTATTGCATTCTTTCTAGTCACATTTGCAGGAACATCTCACCTTCTCTGTGGTTTTTATCCACCTCCCCACCCTGGGCTTAAAAACTAGAGGTTAACAGAAGGCAATAATTACCTTATCTTCTGATTTACAGAATAAGCATTACCTAAAACTCTCTCCAACACTAACACAAGCCATTAAATCACATTCACCAGAGTTGTCTCACTGATGCAAATTTCTACAAAATCATACCAGAAAGATAATTGGAAAGAAGAGTTGGCTGTAGCTTGCTAAGAATTTGTCTAATTACATAATGGAATGCTAAAATAAAGACAGAAAATGTTTTGCTTGCAGGAGATTTTGCCAAAGGCTGCACTTGTCTAAGTAGAAAAGGCTTCCTTCCTTACCCACCATCAACTTTGGTTGTTGATTAGCAGGATTGTCCATTTTAAAGCCATACAATGAAAATATTTGTGCTCATCTCCTGATATAGTTTGCTCAGAGCTTCCACAGCCTGGTTTGGAAGGAGTTAGGGCCACCTGCCCACTGTTGCTTAATCATAAAATACCAAATGTTCTAAAGTCAACATTACTCAGTCTAGTCTGTTGCCATTCATCATACAGGTGATGCCAAAAACTGTGATCACTGAAGCAAGACTCGAGAAGTGAAACAAACCCTCACAAAATAAAGGTTTTTATGGAAACTTTATAGCAAGCTAACTCAGCCTCCTCAGGGGGGACGCTTCTGTAACCTTTGGGCAAACACGCATAAGGACTACCCAGGAAACAGTTGTATTGATTGGTCAGCACTAAGAGACGCAGGAGGAAGACCTGGGAGCCAATGTGCCCTGATTGGATACTGTCCACCCAACTTCCATCCTCTGCACCTGCTGGTCTCATCACTGAAAAATAATGGTCGTGTCCCGCCAAATCGGAAGATATCTTGATGTCATCTTAAATACATTTCCACTCTATGATAACATATCTCCCTTGCCTCAGCCATAGTAGGCTAGGGATTAATATGGTGAAGTGGTAACAAACAGTAAGAAAGGCTGATGGAGAAAAGGTAAAACCAGCTATGTTTTGTAGACTTGAGTAAATTTCCTTTAGGAGATTCATTCAACCAGACTCCAAACTGTTAGTAGAAGTCTTATCACTTATAAGAAGTATTAAAGTTATTGATAGGGTGAAGATATCTAAGCTGTAAAATATAAAAATCTAATACATGTAGTAAAATTTTAAAATATTTTATGATATTTTTATTATATATTGTAGAGAATTTAAAAAAAATAATACATTTGAAGACAATGCTATAGTTATTAGCACATTGGCTTTTAATAGCCAAGATATTGTAGTAGTCTACCATACAAAACAAGCAAAGTAAAATAAAACAAAAAGCTGTTAACCAGCAAGCAGGCTTTGCTTCACATCCAGAACTACTGGTGATTTTTCATTTGCTTTTCTTATAGGCTAGACACAAAAGCTTGAGCCTCAAAGCAAACACATACCATTTTACAGGCCGATAATTCTCAAGCCCTTTATATCCAAGGGAAAGGGAGTACTTTATGTCACATCCTGGTTTGTAAATAGGACTCTACATTCCAAAGTTCCAAGGAGGATGCAGCTGGCAACATGTTTTCTTGGGCTGAATATGCTGGCATCTGAACTCCCACGGGAACATAGCAGAGAGCTGGTCACCTTTCTTAAGATGGTTGAGCGTTTGGCTGAGCAAGGTTTGAAGGGTGTGAGTCTTAAGAATGATACCCACTATTTCTGTTTCAACTGGGAGTGTTTTACCCATTTAAAACAGGATGAGGGGAACTGCCTAAGCTTGAGAGCCTTAAACCTAAGCTTGAGAGCCTTAAACAGTCTTTTCTAAGATTGACTAATATGGCAAAATCTTTACAGAAAAGAGGCTCATAAATCTTGATTCATACTGAAAACGACATACTTAAAAGGAATCGCGGAGTTCAACATTCCAAAAAGATCAACCGGGCTCTCTAAAAAGGAGTACAGAATTTAGCTCCTTGGTAATTCCTTTCTACTCATCTTCTCCTGAGTAGGCAACAAAACCTGAAGATACTCAGGAGAAGACAGCCTTTGTAGGATGTCTGGTGGTGAGGACACAGCCTTCCCTCATGGCATTTCAGAACTTTTTCCTTTTTTTTTTGACATAAGGAGTAGATATTTTCTCTAAAAAAGACACTTACCTATATATGTAAAGTTACTTGTTTCTATACACATCACCCATGTTTTTGTTTGTTTGTTTGTTTAACAAAGTGCCAGGAAAAGTTCTATTCTGAAATCTTGTGGGTTGTATTAATTTGTGCTAATGGTCCTGCTCATGAACCGTGACTTCTCAAATAAAAAACAATTGTTTTTCTTAGATATTGATTTCCCCTTCCACCTTGCTTTCCATAGGATGGATTTATTGACTTTTTAGAGTTTATTGCTGCTGTAAATTTAGTTATACGAGGAAAAATGGAGCAAAAATTAAAATGGTATTTTAAACTGTATGATGTTGATGGAAACGGTTCTATTGACAAAAAGGAACTACTGAACATCTTCATGGTAAGTGAAGTAGTGAAGGAACTTTGTAGGACATTGTATAGTTAATGTAATTTTCTTCCCTGTGGAGCTGGCAACAGCTGTCTATGTGGTTAGTGACTCTTGGGATATACATTTGGAACCACTGGAGCCATGCAAGTTTCTCTATGCTATTGGTTACTGAGTGTGCACCTGCAAACCAGCATTTTCTTGTTGGTGTTCAAATTCACAGATGTAGCAGAGTACTGAGATGAAAAATGAAATAAACATGATATTCTGAAACAATTTATCTTTTTGTCTGCATCCGTGCAGAAAGTTTTGTGAGGAACAGCTGAAATACTAGATGGTTTGTATAGCAAGAGCCATGGACTAAGAACAAAGAAAGCTGGGCATCAATCTTTCTGGGGGTTGGACTAAAGTATTTCTAATAGGTAGCTCAAGGATCCTGGGATCCTTTCCGGCTCTAAAGTTCAATGAGTCCTTTTGTAAATCTCAACCCCCCCCATCACGGAATTGGGAATAGTTATTATCATGGTATGAGATGAAATGGATCCTAGAGTAAAAGATGATTAAATGGGACACTGTACCTAAGTGAGAATGTGAAGTAAAATAAACATTATGAATGCGATATAGTGAATTTGTAACACAGAGTCAGAATTAGAATCAGAGGTCTTAGAAATGATCTGGTCCAAATTCTTCCATTTATAGATGAAGGAGTTGAGTTACAAACATAATACATAGTATAAATATTAGCAACAATGTAAAGAAAAATAAATGGGTAGAACTACGATTATAATTAAACACCTCAAACCTGTTAAAATTTAAAACTATCAAATGTAGAGTTAACCAACATATGCAAAGAATTCAAGAGTATGATAATATTAATATTGCTTCCACTTTAATCTTACACAAGTAATTCACAAAAAAGTGCTAAGATGCACTTTGTAATTGAATTTTGTAAGCATTAAAATTCTGAAATTCTGTATACATATTACATATTGCAACACAAAATTAGGAATCCAGAATATTCTCTAGAGACTGCCCAACCACATGTAAATTTTAGAATATTCTCTTAAATAAACATATTCAAATTTATTTTAAAAAATTAAATATGTAATATAGCATACAAATATTGGGGGATGCCTCCAAAGCAGTACTCAGAGCAAGGGTTCATATCCTGGGATCTATGGATCTGTGGCCTTTGGGAATCCTTGAAGACCATGAAATTGAGTGCAAATTTTTTCTTGTATGTTACCCATTTTTGGGGGGAGAGATAGAGGGTCATCAAATTCTCAAAAGAATTAGGAGGGACGAAAGGATAAAATGATTTTGTCTAAATCTTCAGAAATTTTTGCACAGGTTTTCATTAGTTAAAATGTGTAACTTCCATTAATGAGTAAAGAAAAGAGAAATATTAAGTAGCTAATTGAGTTTTTTTCTTGAAGTGTTAAAAGGAGAACAAAAAGAAATAAGGAAACAAATAATAAAAGCACAGGGCAGAAATTAATAATTGATACTATTTGTCTCCAATGAAATTAATAAAAATTAACAAGAATAAGATTTAATTCTGGCAAGGGCACTGTAAGAAGAGCACCCTTACACACTTGTGGAGGGAGTATAAATGGATAGAACATTCCTGGAAATTTGGTAATCTGCATCAAGAAGCTAAAAGTTTATCTTTATTTTAGAGTCAACATTTCTGGTCAGAAAAAACAATCATTAACATCATCAAAGATCAAAGTTCTATCATTTACATCACAATCACTAAGATACTAAAAATAAATGACTTAAAAGAAGAAAAGTTTTAAATAAATTAATGCAATGGAATATGTACTTACAAAAAATGAGTATCAACAAATGTTTGTGGTAGCAAATGAAAAAAATAGGGTAATGAATAATACATGCTGTTTAATAGAAGTTCTCTCGGTACATGATTACAGGATGTTGAAATAAAATACAGCCCAACCATCAAAAGATCCAAAGGAAGTACTAGATTATAGGCAAAATTTACAAAGATGTAGTTACATCTTAATTTCACTTCAAAGACATAAAATGGTCAGGAGAATTTTTGAGAAGAATTATTAGAGAGGATTTCTTGGGTAAGAGACTTCAAGTCCACGGCATGGGAATTTAAGGAGACCATAGAGGTTTGGGGAACACTGTGTTCCACTGTTTGAATCTGAGAAATCTATATGAAACAGACCATGGCAGTGGAGTGGAGGGATGCCGTTTGGGAAATATCTCATGCCTAGAATTAGTTGGGACGGAGGTTTTTTCATAGATCAGATATGGGGGGTGGGGAAGTTGACATGGAGTTGTCTTGGATCTTGTCCAGCTGAGCCACTTGGAGAAGTGAGGGCACCTCAGAAGTAGAGGGAGCTGGAGGTAGAACTAGAGAGTGGTTCTCAACCAGGAGCAAGGTTGCACTCTTACTCCCCCAGGGGACATGTGGCCATGTTGGGAGACATTTTGGTTGTCAGCTGGGCGGTGAGTGGAGGAGGGTGTGGTGCAAATGCTATCCATTGTTTAGAGACCAGGGATGGCTGTTAAAAATTCTCCAATGCACAGGATAATCCCGAACAAGAAAGAATTGTCTAGTCTGCAATATCAATTGTGCAGATGTTGAGAAACTCAGACCTAGAACTTGTAGAAGGAGCCTCGAGGGGTCAGCTGGAATCAAAATGCATGATGCACATCTAGGGAATTGCAGGAGAGTCTCAGTAATGAAGGGGAAACATGGTCTCAGAGAAAGAGGGAATTTCCAACATCTGCCATCCAGAGAGCTCTGACAGTCGGTAGCCATGACAGTGCCTGCCAAGTCAGAGGTGTCCTGCTCCCCCTTCTCTCCTACCTCCTCCTGCTCCCGCTCAGAAGTGGTCCTTATCAAAATGCAGGAGAAAGTGCAGACATGCTAAATGAGGGAGGAAAGAAGGAAACAACCCATGCCTCCTGACCCATCCCCCAACCATGTTTCTTCTGTAAGAAGAGGGAAAACACAGGAAACACTGACGACTCCCTCCGAAAATACCCCTTCAGGCCTCGTCAACCTTCCATCAATCCTTCAGTCTCACTTATATTGCCCAGTGATGGGTGACAGACAAATCCTAGAAATTGCATAATCTTTTATTATAACGTATTCATGTGGTCTAGTATCCCTTCAGGCTGTGGGAATACTGGATGCCTAGCCAAATTTTCTAGGCTTTTGGGACCTCTGTCAAGACACCGAGAAACCCTAAAAATGTTCATCTAATAGGATACTACATGCATGTAACCATTATTCTAAGTATTCCTGTATATTTAACCGTGAGACCTGGACTTGCTAAGGCCAGGAGTGGTGCATTACCACTGTTCGCTCTGACTGATCCTGGATTCAGCTTCAGTAATGCTTAAGAAGCAGCAGAAGAGATAGTCCTATTGCAGACCATGCCCTCAATTAAAATATGTTGTCAGTGGTTTTTCTGAAGATCCCTTCATGTTCAGTCAAGATAGTTATGTTCAAATTCCCAGATGACTACTCGTTCTCTCTCTCCATCTTTCTTTCATTTTATTATGAATTTTTACATCAAATATTGGTCATTTAATTTAATCACCTGGAGGTGGAGGAGAAGGAGAGCATGGTTAAATTTCCCCTCTAGGAAAGCTGGAAATGTCATTTTCTCTGGGTCCCCTGACAGCCTTTATGATGAAAAGGTGCTGGCAGGATGTGAGAGAAATTCAGTGTCCTTCCAAGGCATACATATCTGTCTTCCCAGTCGATCATTCTACAAAAGGGCAAAAAGGACCAGAGATGCTAGTGTCAGAAGCTGGAGGGGAAGCCTTGGATGCTTACAGAATATCCTTTCATGTTTCTCCATAAGATCAATTATAACTGGTCTGAAGTTGAGATTATTGTTTGTTTTCTAGGTCCAGAATTCTTATGACAGTAGCCGCTACAGTTTTTTTCTGCAGTAGGCTTTTTTGCATCTTTTGTGACCTAATATGTTGAATGGATCCCTTCGTCCCATATAATATCAAACTTCAGATTGCATTCAGTTAATTAAATTTCTAAACCTCTTTACCCTAAACTGACATATAATCTTTTTTTTTTATTTTTAACAACTAGAACAGGTTGGGCAGCCAAAATGACATGAACATATCCTCAAATTCTGTCACATTGAGGGTAGAAATGTCACAAAATGTATTTGCTTCCAGCAAAGTTGTACTCCCCGATTTGATTTCTCTTTGCAGGCTGTACAAACCTTCAATGGCCAGCAAACTCTGAGTCCTGAAGAACTTACTAACTTGGTGTTTCATAAGATCGATATAAATAATGATGGTAAGGCAATTACTCTCCTTGGGCTCACTTTTTTTTTTTTTTTAATTTACAAAGTAGGAGATGGTGAGGGTGGGAATGCCATTTAGGCAAAAATATGAACCTTTCAAGAAAATCCTAGTTGTGATATCACTTGGGCTTCATAATTTGGCCAATTCAATGTTCTCCAGTCAGTACAATTCAACGGAATACTTATTGACCATATATGTATATATACATGATGCTTGACACTTAGGGATATATGAACAAGAGTAAAGGGAGGTACAAGGAAAGAAAAGTGGAAGAATATGATATGAAGGACTATGCTGTTCGCTCTGGGTTATGTTCTAGTAATTATTCCTTTCTACTGGAAGCGTCTCATCAACTTGCAAATAAACTCAAGTTTTCCATACTATAAAAATCATTTCTTCAATTGTGTGATTTTCCTCTACTATCAGATTTTTTTCCTTCCCTTTGACTATACACTTCTGGGAAGAGTTGTACTTGCCTTCATTTCTGTTCTTTGTACCTTTTCTGCATTTCTACTCTTTCTGCTCATTTCTCCATCTTCTATTGTTACCCTAAAATCTGGGTTCCTCTTTAGTTCAGAGAAGGTAACTTCTTCAGAGGCTGAGTGAAAGGGAAGACACAGACATTCCAGAAGGGGGAGTGCTTACACCAAATGGCTTTGATCTCAGTAAACCGGTAAGGGAGCATATTGATTTGAGATTGAGGCAGCGTATCTAGGAATGTTCCTTGAAAACAGAAAGTTTGACATTGTGGAAAATATGATGTTAATAAGTTGATTTAAGGGGGGAAAAGGCATGGATATGAGGCACTGGGACTCCAGCCATGGTTTTCGTCAATCCGAGGTAACTTTTTCCACAGAACCAACATGCCCGCCATAGGTCACTTCTTGTAATGGACAGTAGAGGGCAGTAGACATCCATGTTGAGTGTGGCAGTTTGCCCAAGTCTTATGTGGCAGCTCAGTCTGGCAGGATGGGATGATGAGAAGGCTGGGAGGGAGTTCACGTGAAATCGCCATTATGAATGAGCCAAAGGACTGGACAAGAGTATAAATCTCAGAATAACACTTGGAAATGTATCAATAGTATCAATCTCCCTCTTAGGACCCAGTCCTCGTTTGCCTCACCTCAATTTCGAATTCAGAATGCTCATTTTCTAATTGACCAAGATCAGAGCCATTTGGTTGTAATCACTTGTATTTGGGTCTATATAGATCAAGGATAAAATAAATCAGTTCACATGAAAGCTTGCAAAACCCAGAATTGACAAGGAAACTAAGTGAAGGTAGACAAGGACTAGAGAAATGGAGAGTGGAAGATCTTAGAAGGTCAATGAAAATTTTATTTGAAATATGCAACTGAAAATTCTGATCACCAAACAGGACAAATGCTGTAGGTTTTGTTCTGTTTTAATTTTTAATCAGAAGTGCTGCAGTATGGCAGGAATTGGAATAGAGATGATAAAACATTTCAGGCTGGGGCTGAAATCGTTGACCAAAGGATAAGTGTCCTGGAAATAGATGGGATATTGTGAATGTTTAAGACTTAGTAATACAATGAATGTCAAAAGGGCAGGTCAAGAATGTTGAAAATATCTCTGGATCCTGCTTCTAGGGATGGAAGTGGGAGGAAAGGAAAGGTGACCTCTACTGGAGAAGTGTGAGGATTGTGGTATCCTTGAGAAGGGGCTTGATTTCTATTAGTGTGGGGGAACAGATAATGTGTTCCAGAAAACAAGAAAGTGATGCAGGACTCACTATTTATTACCTAAACAGTTTCCTCACAAACGAAGTATAATAGAACCAATAAAATGGGGGAATGTGGTTGAAAGGCCCTAGAAAAAGAAAGAGGGGGTTGCAAAAGGATGCAAATCTAGAAGAGTGAAGGTGTTTTCTTGGGCAATAACCAAGGATACCTGCAGACCAGGAAATGGGCTCTTTGACCTGGAAGAACATGTCAAAAGAGAGAGAACGCATTATGGTTTCTGGAATAGCTTACAGAACTAATCATGCAAATCATTTCCTCTGATGGAAACTTGTATTAAAGAAAAAAGATGTATATCATTGCCTTTACAATGAAGATATCAAATAAACTAGCTGCATTTTGGAACAACAGTGAACCACTGTTTCTTAGCAAATGCATATACACAACTAAACTAATAGAATTTGCTTTTATATGCAAATTATTGGAGATTGTCTTATCATCTCATCAAGAGACAGCTGAGTCATTCCCTATATCAAGAAAAGGACGCTAAAATTCTACTGTTGGACAAAGACAGCCCAGAGCACCAGAAGGCAAGGAAGAGAAAGTAACGAAGACATAGAAGGCTGATATTTGTAGAAGCATAAAAGGATTTTGCCAGTATTTGACACAGGAAAATAAGATGTTTCATTCACACATAAAAGGGGAGCAAGCACCAGAGGGGAAAATGTATATTCATCTTTGTACAAACCTAAGTATATATACCTCGAATAAGATTTTTTAAATTGTTGATTATCATTGTTATCAAAACATCAGTTTGGTAGAAATAGAGATGTTCAGTCAAGTATAACAGAATAGTGTTGACTATGTGCCAATATATTTTTTTTATTTTTCAAACTGAAAAGAAAGCTTACTATTGGTATCTGATAATCCAGTGAATATTGAAACCAAAGATGAAGAAGATCACAACACAACAGGATAGAACTTTAGGAACATATATGAACATCCCAATTTAACTGCAAATTGTTTACAAAAGAATAACCAACATCAAATATGTTGGGACAAAAAAATACGCAACAGCTATGAAGTATTCTATACATGATTATCATGATAGTTAGCAAATCAAAGTTAGAAGATTAATCAAAAGAGAGGCATAGGATAAATGCTATGAAAATTAAAAAAATGAGTATCTACAAACTCCATGAGGGCAAGAACTATTTCTGTTTTATGTACTTCGGTATTTCTTGCAGGCTCACACTTCCTGACACATAGCAGTTACTCTATGAATAGTTGTGAGATGAATGAGTGTCTGGTAAGAAGATGTTATGAAAAGTGAAGGAAGATATAAAAAAGAAACAAGTACAACATACAATGTTTTTTTTAAAAGATTTATTTATTTGAGAGCGAGAGAGAGAGAGAGCACACACAATGGTGGTGGAAGGGGCAGAGGGAGAGAGGGACAAGCAGACTCTTCACTGAGCAGGGAGCCCAATGCAGGGCTCGATCCCAGGACACTGAGATCATGACCTGAACCGAAATCAAGAATCGGAAGCTCAACCGACTGAACCACCCAGGCGCCCCACAACATGCAATGTTATCTGTAGGAAGAAAGGTGTTTAGACTATTTTGGAAATTAACATATATGTGCATATGCATTGCCACTTCACAAAATATAAGTGCAATTGATTAGCAGGAGTTAATTACCAATGGAAAGTGAAACGGGGGGACAGAAAGAGGTTACAGGGGACTTCTTTCACTTCATTACACTTTTTTGTAGAGCTTAAGTTTTATATCACGAGCATGTATTATGGTAATAATTCAACAAGCTATTTTTATCCTTATGTTATGAACAAAAGCATCAGGAAGAAAAACTTGAAGAGAATCACAGTGACAGAAGATTGAAGTTCAATATTCAATGTTACTGAAGAACGAAAAGAGGCAGGAGAGCAAGACAAGTCAGGATAAATGATGAAGCATGGAATTCTGCAGCCTTTCCTGCAGGAAGAATAGCAACCACGTTCTACCATGCACGGCCTAGGAGTCATTCTTGACCTGATTTAGGAAGATTTATAGAATCTGTTCACAACATCAAGTGCAGAAGGTGTCCAGGCAAGTTTAAGCTAGTGCCAAATAGCGCAGGCGCAGGGGAGACTTAAGTAGCTCATAATAATAAACCATGAAAGTGAAAAGAGACAGAACAAGGCCAAAGACGAAATGAAAGAGGTGATTATTGGGCAGATATTTTGGGTAAAAGAAAACAGGGACAGGACATGAAGACACTTTATTGAGCAGTTACCTAGAAGGAACATTGTGAAAAGCCACGGAAGTCACAGTGACTCAAACTGAGAAGCAGAACTACCAGGGGAGAAGGGGGAATCGGGTTTTCTCGTATAAAAAAGAAACTCCTGCACTTAAAAGCTCGGCTATAAAATGCTGCTAAATGCTGCTAGCGCCACCTTGCTTATGACTGCAAAACTGTGTCATGTAAACTCTTCACTGGCGTCCGCCCTTGAAAATCTGGTCATTCTCGTCTCCTGAGACCCACCCCCATTCCTGTCTCTGCTAATTTCCCGGCACCGCTACACTGTTTCACCACGTTCTCATTTAGAGGAATTGACAAAAAATCTTTTATGCAGGCTGGTTTCTTTTAAAACCAGGCTGACTTCCTTAGAGCAACAATGATAACGTGAGCATGCACAGTAAATTTTGCCTTTTTTTTTTTTTTGAGGGGGGTAGGAGGTCATTTTTTGTTTTGTTATGAAAGGTAATATAAGATGTTAATGGGAAGAAACACCGG
Source organism: Mirounga leonina (assembly GCF_011800145.1). Lineage (NCBI taxonomy): Eukaryota > Metazoa > Chordata > Mammalia > Carnivora > Phocidae > Mirounga > Mirounga leonina. Next base: position 101,016,370 of record NW_023270268.1, read on the forward strand.
ACCCAGGAATATCAACAAGATAACCAGATTGCAAAAACAAGGCTAAAGAAAATATCCACAGGTAGCCTCTATCATCAATGAAGTTGCTGAAATTGGTAGTGAGTGATGGGAGAGCATTGACCTTCAGGGTCCCCAGGAGGAGAGAAGGTGTCTGCAAACACAACAAAAAACACTAAATCATGTAGATATAAATGGTATAAACATATAAAAACATATAAAACATATTTTATAAACATATAAAACCAAAATTGTATACTTTCTGAATTATGCCCTACAAACACTGAAATGTATCTTTAAATATACAACAAAATAATACAAACTCAAACCATTGGTTTAGATCCCTCTGAGCCCTGTGATCTCCAGCTCAGTCACCTCTTACTGGCTTTGGCTCTTTGCTGGTAGATTTTTTGAGGGGAAGCTTCTAGACCTGCATAGGCGATTCTTTCTAGACAGATTCAGAAACCATCCTTTTAATTTGTTTGGGCATAAATCCACAGACAAATTAAAAGGGATTAGGAAACAATGTTTAAGAACATCAGATAAAGGGAAGCAATTTGTCAGCACTTTTTCTGAGCGCCTGTCACGTTCCAACACCATAGCGTTGGAGGAAACGGCACTTGTAGCTGGGGCTTAATACATGTTTGATGAATAAATGAGTGAAGGCTAAGTGCTAGAGGGAAAAGAGGAAAATTTCAAGGCAAGTACTTTAAATAGAAATAGTAAAAGTTATAAGTTGCTATAGGTAGAAGTTGGCTTAATTTCAAAAAGAATTTTTTTTTATGGTAACTGGTTAGGTAACATAAACAAAACAAATATGCAGAGTTCACACAGGTTTTGAGAAAAGTGAAAAAACAACAGTGAAGAGTTCCATCCTCTAAGTTGCTAAGGGAGTAGAATGTAAAAGTTCTCATCACAAGAAAAAGAAAAAGTGTAAAGTGTATTTATGTGAGGTGATGGATGTTGCAATATATACATGTATCTAATTATTATGTTGTACACCTTAAACTGAAACAATGTTATATGTCAATTCTATCCCAATTAGAAAAAAATGTTTTTTAAAGAAATTCCGTCTTTTCTGTCTTTGCCACACCAGTAACTGATGTTGCTTTTCACCTGACATGGTGACTCTACCCTCCACACCCTCAGACACAGCTCCTTTAGCAGCACTGGTGACAATGGACAAGTGTTATACCTGAGCGCTCAAAACGCACTTCTGTTCCCACATCTGCACTCTCATTTCTCTTTTGGTCATGCGAAGCTCCTAGAAATTTGAAAAACTTCTGCGTGGGGAATTTAGCAGCTATGATTTCCCTTTGCAAAACATAGGATTGTTTTGTTGTTGTTATTTATGGTTTCTGTGACCCACCACTCCGCACCATGTGCCCGTCCCCAGCCCCACACTTACTACTCCTCATTTGCGGTTTTCTCTCAGTTTTCAGTTTTCTTTTTCTCATTCCATGGTTATACATTCCCTGTGAGACATAGATGACTCCATGCCTACCCTGTGGGTTTTGCACAAACTTCTTTAGCATAAGGAAAACATAAGGAACAAAGATTCAATTTCCCTCTAAAAAACATGTTTTAGAATTTTGCCGTTGAAACCAAAGGGAACATATCTTATGAGAATGTGATGATTCATGCTTGTTTATATTTGAATCACTATCATGGTGTTTTGTATATTTGACTTTATCCACTAAAAAGTATTTCAGGTCCTGCTGACTTTCTGCCCCAGATGTACATTCTCTAGTTACTGAGTGTTCTTGACTTGTCTTTGGCTGCCCTTCTACCTAGCCACAAAACCTATTTGGTACAGTCGCTTTGAGATCAGGAACTACATCTCTACCCCTTGACTTGAAGACAGTCATGTGCAGCCAAGTCCCAGCAGACTCTAAGCCTAGGGTGGGTGGTGGTCCAGTGAGGCCAAAGAAAAGACCCGGAGACAACGATTAAAACATAGGTTATTATTATTATTATTTTTAAGATTTTATTTATTTGAGAGAGAGAGAGAGAAAGTGAGCATGAGCGGGGGGAGGGGCAGAGGGAGAAGGAGAGGGAGAAGCAGACTCCCCATTGAGCAGGGAGCCTGATGTGGGGCAAGACATAGGTTTATCAGGGAAACTTATGTACAGGGAATCTAGCAGTGGCCAACTGGACAGAGCATCTGCTTTTGGCATCTATATGCAGCAAGTTTAGTATTAGAGCAATTTAACCTAGCAACTCTCAGGGGCCCCTCCCCTCCTTGCATGGACAGCACTTCCAAGGAAACCAAGGTCTGCCACCTGGACACTGCTTTAGGGGAGATACTCCAGGTTGGCCATCCCCAGAGCCCCTGACCTTGAACACTAAACAACACATTCCACTGCACATTCTGCTTGGTGGGAATGTAGAGGGAGGATGGGATCTCTACATTTTCAAGATAGCGATTAACAGGGGCATTTGGAGTATGCTTACACGAACTAGCTATCCAGCGCGTACCATAAAGCTCATAACTACAGTCCAAATGAGTCAGCAGAGAAGCCCCCCATCCCCTCAAAATGCTGAAAAGTTATCTTGCAGGATGATGCTAGTGGCAAAACACAGCAGCCATGGCTTAAGTCAAGCTGATGAAACTGGGAATCAAAAACGAGAGGGGAGCCTGAGTGGCTCAGTCAGTGGAGCATCCAACCCCTGATCTTGGCTCAGGTCTTGATCTTAATGTCATGAGTTCAAGTCCCACATGGGGCCCCATGCTGGGCATGAAGCCTACTTTAAAAAAAAAATCAGAAAATGGCTGACCAATAATTACACATGGAATGAATAAATCTTTAACCTTTTTAGGGGTGCCTGGGTAGCTCAGTCGGTTAAGTGTGTGACTCTGAGTTTCGGCTCAGGTCATGATCTCAGGGTCCTGAGATTGAGCCGCGAGTCAGGCTCCACGCTCAGTGTGGAATCTGCTCGTCCTTCTCCCTCCCGCTGCTCGTGCTCTCGGTCTCTGACTCTCTCAAATAAATAAATAACATCTTTTAAAAAAATGTTTAACCTTCCTCACAGCTTTGGACAGTCCCTGAAATTATTTCCTGAGAGAAGAATATTGAAAACAGCCTTGCACAATATCATTTCCTCCTGATCTTAGAAATCAGCAATATTGGGCGCCTGGGTGGCTCAGCTGGTTAAGCGACTGCCTTCGGCTCAGGTCATGATCCTAGAGTCCAGGGGTCGAGTCCCGCATTGGGCTCCCTGCTCGGCAGGGAGTCTGCTTCTCCCTCTGACCCTCCTCCCTCTCATGCTGTCTGTCTCTCATTCTCTCTGTCTCAAATAAATAAATAAAATCTTTAAAAAAAAAAAAGAAAGAAATCAGCAATATTCATGCTCCTATCACTTGGTCATATCTTCAAGATTAAAGGTCAAATAATCAATACTGTGTAGAGACGTGAATGTGTATGTGAACACAAATGCATTGCTGATGTTCTCAACTTAAAAATAGTTTGTATTTGGGGCACCTGGGTCGTTAAGTTGGTTAAGCGTCTGACTCTAGATTTTGGCTCAGGTCATGATTTCAGCCCCGCATCAGGCTCTGTGCTCGCCATGGAGCCTGCTTGAGATTCTCTCTCTCCCTCTCCCTCTGCCCCTCCCCCCACCCCCGCTTGCACTCTCTCCCTCCCTCTCTCTCTCTTAAAAAAAAAAATAGTCTGCTTTTGTCGTCTACATTTTCATTGGCAACCCTACCATTGAATGCTTTTCTATATAAGGATATTCAAAGAATTTAGAGTCTGGTTGAGGTGAAAAAAATGTCAGAAGAATATCAAGGAAAGTATCTGGGAATATATTGTATACACCAGTGATTGGTATGAACAAAGCCTCTTGTTAATTGTTCATTTATTATTTTCTGGGAGAATTGACTTTAGAAGAATTTATCAACGGCACAGAAAAAGATCAGGATCTTCTAGAGATTGTTTCCAAGAGCTTTGACTTTTCCAACGTACTGAAAGTAATCTATAATGAGAAACAGATACAGAAGGGAGGCTTCCTTCAAACCACGTGAGAAGACTGATCTAGGGAAAGAGGAAATGAAGCAGCGGTGAGCCGTGAGAATGCCTTTTCCGACTTCCAGTGGATACAAGACTTTCAGTTGAGAAGAAATGAAATTCTCCCACGTACATGCTATTGATTTCAGGTTTTTATTATAATTGGTACTGGCTTGTGAATACATCACTTAAGTCCCATGAAGACTTCCATAAAGATCACAGACAAAAGAATTGTTGCTTTTCTGTCTATATATTAGTACTTTCTCTGCAGATTAAAACATGATTAACCTGAAGGACTGTCTCCATATCTGTTCAAAATAGAGCTCACATATATGTTTCCTTGCACACCTAAATTAATCTGAATCTTGAAATAGAACTGGATGATCTGGGCAATGTCTCCATACTTTAATATTCTTCTTAACATGTGTTCAGCAAATGTGTTTGCTGTCTCTTGGCTCCCGTTGTATCTCTGTATTATAAATGACTGAGTTCTGGTCTATGGAGAAACTTTCTTCTTCCCTTTTTTCCCTTATTCTTTACCCTGAATCCTGTCTTGAATCAGTAATAATGTTCTGCTCCAAAGGAAAAGTCTTAAGCTATATAGTAAAAGGAGAAAATTTCAGGCAGGGCAATGAGATCGTTTCCGCTGATTTGTTATAAATCTGGGTCCAGTTGTGCATGAAAATGTGATGCATCATCTATAATTATTATGCCAGTTGGGGGTTTGATCAGAAGAGGAGACAGCCAGGCTATGGAACAACAAGCACTTGACATTTTAAACGGTCCTGACATTATAGCTCTGACATTTCATTTTTTATATCCTTTCCAAAAAATGAAATGATGAATGAGATTTCTTGATGGGTTAGAACTTTTTAAGTTTTGGGTTCTATATCACAGGCCCATTAGTACATCTGTCAATGCAAGGCTTTCTCATGGAAACACAGTGGAGGCTGAAGAGCAGATGGGAGCTATCTTCATGTTAAGACCTTCCTAATTATGCTTTCATATTCAGATTTTGGGCTAAACACACACAACTGAAACTACAAAGACAGACTTGGATGGCCCTGTCTCCCTCATGGTTACTGATGCGGATAAAAATCTGGATAGAGGTATAGATGGGACGTACATGGTGGTAGAAATGAAGTATAAATGTAGGTAGAGAAGTTTTAGTTGAATGTATAGATGAAGATGCACATGAAGGTAGTCTAGATGGACATAGAAATATTCAGTGGTTTCCCAAAAGATTTTGAGGAAATTTGCAAAGAAGTGCACAATATATGTTGAAATAAAAGTATTGCCAATAAAGTAAAAAAAAAAAATCACCGCAGCCATAATGACACAAAGTTCTACTCACTTGCTGACAGTGGACTCTGAGCTTCCTAGCAGCAGAAGGGAAAAGGAAAACATCATGACAGTCTTGCCCCAGCAACAGCCCCATCCTGGCAGGTGGCAGTTGATTTCATCCCCCACCCCCCACATTCCTCTGAGGCACCTAGTGTCCTTTCCATAGAAAACTGGGTCCCAGTGCCCCCTTCCAACCTTTTATGTCCTAATAACTCCAACATTTTCCCTTTGTTCTTCCAGCGTAGGAGGGTAGCTGCTTCCAGCCATTTCTGTGTTCCTTCTTCAGTGTCCTCCCTTTGCTTTTTCACTCCTCCAATGTCTTTCTCAAGCCGAGCCGAAATCAAGAGGGAGACTTAACTGACTGAGCCACCCAGGCACCCCCCTCAAGTCTCCATCTCTTAAGGTCAGTCTCCCCAAGGTCATGTTCCTTCTTCATGCTTTCCTCTGCAATTTAGCACCATGAGCCTGGTCCAGGAAATAGTCCTAATCTACATACGAAGTCATATTACTTGAATGAACTAGAGATTTTAAAATAAATTCCTTCCTCCTTCAGATGATAAGCTTTAAGTAGAGCCTACTGCCCAGTGACTTTTTTTTTTTTAATTTTTCAGGTAGTTTTTTTTTTTTTTTTAATTTAAACAGAATTCCATGTGTTTCCTCCCAATGATTTTACAGTAAAATTTCAAGTAAGGAATTTTATGACAAGGAGGGCCTAGTGTGTGAAGAACCTCAACAACCTTAGGTTAATGTCTAGACTATCACTCCCATTTACCAAAAGGCAGCGATCCAACCAAAATTGTAACCATCTAATGAGAACCAACATCCTCCAACACATTTTTCTCTTTGTTCCTACAATGCCTTGATGCTTTGAAGGAAAGACACTATTTTAAAAAGAGATAAGGATGGAAAGTATTAAAAGATTTGATCATCTTAACCTTATAAAAATGACACCCCTCCCCCCAAAGAGATTAAAGTCATATTACATCTCTCTACAGATTTGAAGATGCACCAGGAAGATGGCCTGCATCTTTGGTCCAAAGTCTTGAGAAATAAAGGAAGAAAAAGAGGAAAAGAAATGAATGGCAGCTGGTCCAGATAAGAACAAGCTCTAATATGATTTCTTTCTCCTCACATCAGTGGCTGGTGACCAGCTGCTCCTTCAATTAAGCCTCGGCTCTTTCTGGCAGGGACACAGAACATTCCACCTAGAGAAACATCTGCTGATAGAGAACTGGGTTTAGATCACAAGGGTATGCTGTGGGGGCAGGAGAGTGGTTTAACTGGGGCAAATATTTCCTTTATTTTTCTTTCCAAAATGTGTTGGCACAAATGTAATGGGGAATTAAATGAGAAAAGTGGTTTGTTTAAAATTAAGTATATGACGAAGAGGCAAAATGAAGAGACCTAAAGGAAGGATTAGCACATTAAAGAAACAACATGAGGGCTGGAGAGAGCCTCCTGCTCTGCCTACCCCCCAGCCCCCTTTTATATTAGAATAACCTTTAAACATGAAAATGAAATACAGACAAGTCTTGACATTTAAAACCAAGCTAGGGTCTTATGCTTGCTGAAGAAATCTAAATCATTAAAACTGTGTGGACAGGGAATAGCTTTTTTAATACTTAGAGTTTTTTCTGGGGACAGCTGTAGGTAAGCAAAATTGGACATTCAAATAAAAGCCAGAGAAAACCAAGTTTTATCAGTAGGATGACTGACAACATTGAGAAAGATATTTAGGGAGGCAGAATTGCTTGATGGAGTCAACGCTGGACTGAGACCACATGTGGATTCTTGGGACCTCCAACAAGACATTTGCCCCTCTGGGTCTTGGCCTCCTCAGCTCTCCAGAGAGGGGACAATTCTCTGAGGTCCCTTCCATCTCCATTTGTTTTTTGATTCCATGAAACCTCCATAATGTAGGGAATGACACCTCACTATCTCAAAAAGATTATTAGTTACTTAGAAACAAAATTTATGGAACAAACTGTATTTGATACAAATTGCATGAAGCCCAGATTTTTTTTTTTTTTTACTCATGGCCAGTGAGTTTCAGGTTGCTACCTATAAGCTCTATGTTTTCTCCAGTTGTTACTTTTTGTTCCTACTCCTCATTCTGGGTGGTTCTTCATCATGCATAGAACAGTGGGCTAATGATAGACTTCCTATTTGGAAGTCACTTGAAAGTCTTTTTCAGAATAAAAAAAATTATATCCCTGGTAATTCTTTTTTTTTGTTTGTTTATTTATTTGAGAGAGAAAGAGAGCATGAGAGAGAGAGAGCATGAGCCGGGGGGTGGGGGAGGGGCAGAGGGAGAAGTAGACTCCCCGCCCAGCAAGGACCCCAGGATCATGACCCGAGCCGAAGGCAGATGCTTAACCATCTGAGCTACCCAGGTGCCCCATCCCTGGTGATTCTAATGCATGGCCAGGTATAAAAACCACAGCCATGTCTTTTATGAGAGACCCTTCTCTAGGGTCACCCTGAAAACGGCCAGTGTCCATCTATACTCTTTCTCCTAGCATTGACCTTTTGAGTTTCCTAGAGTTACGTGTGCATACTTCATTTGTGAGATATAGCAAAAAGGTCACAGACTTGTACACATGCACACTATTTTAATTCTTGCCTCCATCACTCACTCAACTGTACTAACCTTGATAAATCATTTACTCCAGTAAGTCTGAGTTTCCACATGACATGACATGAGATAACATATGTAAGCACCTAGCACAGTGCCTGGCATGTTACATACTTAGTACATGTTTGTTCCCTTAACCTTTTGCATTTTTCAAAGCTTAGATACTTGGAGCTAAGGTTATTTCTTAAGGATTGATTTCCATTCTGACCCAGAGGGAGGCTACATTCTTGTCCCAGACACTTTAATCTCTCAGTTCTCAAGTCATGTTTAATTGGTCCTTCTAATGAGGTCTGGGAAAACAATTATCTATAAACTATTATCTCTGAATGGGCAAAATCTTTAAAGTGCCCACAGGGAATGGACCCTCAAACTGTCAGTTATACAGACCTTAAGATTTTCTTCATGCTCTTAACATGACAATGAGCCCTCATCCATTTTCAGGCAAAAAAAATCTTCTAATGAGACTGCATACTTGGTTGCTGCTCCAGCATGTATGTTCATTCTTTTTGCTCAGAAACTTTACATTTCTATAACATGTACACTTTTCATGAGCATTCTAAGAAATATATAAAAAACTGTACTATAGTACAGATAATATAAAAACTAATAACTCATTAATGTAATTTAGATATTATGATTATCATTTAATCTGTATTATTTAGAACAATATACATGAGAATATTAAGTAAAGATATATCCAGAACTTGACTTCTTTCTCTACCAAACTATCATCCCCCACACTACCAGCCTGCTCTCGGCCGCCATTGTCTCTACCCTGGATTATTATAGCAACCTCCTAACTAGTCTCCCTGCTTCCATGCCTGTCCCTCCACAGTCTGCTCTCAGGAGAGCAACCAGAGGGATCCAACTAATGCATAAGGATAGATCCTGTCATTCCAACCCCAATGGGATCCTTACCTCATCTGCCCCTCTCCTCTCTCCTCATCTTTCTCACCTCGTCTGCTGCTACTCTTCCCTACTCACACCATTTCAGCCATGATGGCCCCTTTTCTCTTTCTTTCTTTTTCTTTTTTTAAAGATTTTATTTATTTATTTGACAGATAGAGACACAGCGAGAGAGGGAACACAAGCAGGGGGAGTGGGAGAGGGAGAAGCAGGCTTCCCGCCAAGCAGGGAGCCCGATGAGGGGCTCGATCCCAGGACCCCGGGATCATAACCCGAGCTGAAGGCAGACGCTTAACGACTGAGTCACCCAGACGCGACCCCCCCCCTTCTCTTTCTAAAACACACCAGCCACCAGCCCTCCACTGCGACGTCTTTCTTGCTGTTCTGTCTGCCTGGGAGGCTTTGCCCCAGATGTCAACATGGCTGTTACTTTCACCTCCTTCAAGCTGTTGCTCAATTGTCACCTTCTCAGTGAGGTCTTCCCCACCACCTATTTAACATCAGAAATGTCCCTTCCCTCCGCCCCCACACTCCCAAGGCCCCTTTTCTGCTTAAATTTATCCCTTAGTCCTATCATCTTCCAACCTGCTCTGTTACTGCTTATTTTTTCTTTGCCTCTCCCCATTAGGACACAAATTCCACAAGGCCAAGATTTTTGGCTGCTTGGTGTATTAACATACAACACTGAAGACAGAGCCTGGCACACAGTAAGTGCTCAACAACTATTTCTTGAATGAATAGAGGAACTGTGAAACTTGCCAATGAATATGCTTCTCAATCGTGATGGAGCCAACAGAGCTCTCTTCGGTCTCTTTGCTGTCTTTCCCGAGTCCACGTGTCCCTTCAGTATGTCATAAAGGTCATAAAAGGAAAATAATTTTTATTATCCTTCGAATTAGTTTCCATGGGAACTCATATCATCCAACTGAAGCTGCCATTTAAAAAAAAATGCTTTTGAAATTGACTTTTAAGCAGTTCCTTGATCACACAAGGAAATCGTGATGTTATCATCATATTATCATCACAGCTGGCTGATGGTTTTGTTTTGTGGTTTGTCCATTTTTGTAACCTAAATGATATTTTATTATCTATACTCTGGTTACTTGACTTGACTACAAATGATTTCTGGCTCTTTTCAGAATTCAAAAGATATTCTCAAAGAGTGGAATGATATGCCATCACTGAGAGCAAAATGCTTCTCAAAATATGAGTAGATCTTTAAATACTTAAAAATCTAAAACAAAAAACAAAAAAACAAAACACCTAAACTTTTGAATCAAAACTGAAAGGCAAATAATAAGTTGAATTTATTTGTACAAGTGTGACAAAGATCTAAAATATAAAAGTTCAGACGAATCTACAAAAACCAAAAAACAAAAACCCAAGACTCCAAAAATGGGGGCTTTATCAGGATAGAAAATTTACAAAGGCACAAGTACAACTGATTACTAATTAACAAACACAAAAAAGACTTTTCAAAGTCGCAACTAACAGGGAAAAATAAAAGCCCATCACAAATTAAAACAAAACTTAGAAACAGTTGCACATATCAAATTTAAATTTTCTTTTAAAACTCAATCATGAGATGGTAATATTAGGGGAAACGGGATAACAGATACAAGAGAATTCTTTTATTTTTGTAACTTTTCCATACATTTAAAATTAGTTCCAAAAGAAAAAAAAAAAAAAGATGGATGCTCTGTTGTGTTTCATTGCTCTGTCTATCCCTGCATTGACTCCATACTCCCTTAATGATTATGTGTTACAATAGTCTTGGTATCTGGCATCTGCCTTCTTTGCAATTGTCTCAGCTATTCTTTTTTTTTTTTATTCTTATGTTAACCCCCATACATTACATCATTAGTTTTAGATGAAGTGTTCCATGATTCATTGTTTGTGCGTAACACCCAGTGCTCCATGCAGAATGTGCCCTCCTCAATGTCTCAGCTATTCTTGACCCTTGGCGTTCCCATACAAAACGTAACAACAGCTTGCCAATTTCTGCAAAATCACCGTTGGGATTTTCCATTAGAATTACAATGAATTTATTGGTCAGCTTGAGGAGAATTAGCCGTGCAAAGTAGGGACTATACCAACAACATATTGGGTATATATCTGCCTCTGTTTAGGCTCCCTGAGCTCCTCTCCCAGGTCCTGAATATCAGGTAAAGCTGGGCCTAATCAGAGCTTGGATCCCTCCAGATTTACTGTCTTGTCTGTTGGGTGTACAGCCTATTTTTCCACTTGGAGTATTCGCTTATGATAATATTTTAATCTGGTGTGGAAAATAAAGCTTGTCTTTGTGTCTTCTAAACCAAGTCCCATTTTAGCAGGTGTGTGTATCATGGTGTAGAGTAAATTGATGACTCTGCTTATGCTGACTCTGTTTAGGAGTAGAGGATGTGGATTAATTCCAATGTGGTAGTCAACAGCAGAAACCTAGCTCAAAATAGCTGCAGTCAAAAAGGGAATCTACTCTTCACATAAACATGCAGACAGCTAAATACAGGGCTCAAAGGATGTTATCAGCTCTCTGGATCTCTTATCTCTGCTTGTCTCTGTACATTCCCTATACATTCCCTGAGGCTGGGATAGATGGCCACGAGTGAATTTAACCTAAATTATTCTTATAATTCTCCATGCCAGAGGAAGAGGGTCTTTCTCTCTCTCCCTCCTTGTCTCCCTCCCCTCTCCCCTTAGTACCCATATATCAAATCTGAGGGAAGACTGACTTTCCTGCTTGGGTCATTTCCTGCACCAATCACTGTGGACATGCGGATGGAGGACTTGACTGACCTTTTTTGAATTGGTATATACTGAAGGGCAGGCAGTGGGGTTGGGGGAGGGACCATCACCAGCCTCATCTGAATCTTAAGAATGGGTTCCCTACAGTGTGATCACTGAATTGTAGGATAGTTCTATTTTTAATTTTATGATAAACCTCCATACTCTCTTCCACAGTGGCTGCACCAGTTTGCATTCCCACCAACAGTGCACAAGGGTTCCTTTTCCTCCACATTCTCGCCAACACTTGTTTCTTGAGTTGTTGATTTTATCCATTCTGACAGGTATAAGGTGATATCTCATTGTGGTTTTGGTTGGCATTTTCCTGATGATGAGTGATATCGAGCATCTTTTCATGTGTCTATTGCCTGGGTATTTACACAAAGAATATGAAAACACTAATTTGAAGGGATATATGCACCTCTATGTTTATTGCAGCATTATTTACAAAAGCCGAATTATGGAAGCAGCCCAAGTGTCCATTGATAGATGATGGATAAAGAAGATGTGGAATAGGGCGCCTGGTGGCTCAGTTGGTTAAGCAACTGCCTTCGGCTCAGGTCATGATCCTGGGGTCCCGGGATCGAGTCCCACATTGGGCTCCCTGCTCAGCAGGGAGTCTGCTTCTCCCTCTGACCCTCCCCCCTCTCATGTGCTCTCTCTCATTTCTTTCTCTCTCAAATAAATAAATAAAATCTTTAAAAAAAATAAAATAAAATGCATGTGGAAATGCAAGTGATCTGGGATAGCCAAAACCAAAAAAAAAAGAAGATGTGGAATATTATTCGGCCATAAAAAAAGAATGAAATCTCGCCATTTGCAAGATAACATGGGTGGATCTAGAGAGCATAACGCTAAGCGAAATAAGCCAGTGGGAGAAAGACAAATACCATGTGATTTCACTCATATGTGGGATTTAAGAAACAAAATAAATGAACAAAGTAAAAAAAAAAAAAAGAGAGAGACAAACCAAGAAACTGACTCTTAACTATAGAAAACAGTTACCAGAGGTGGGTGGGGGATGGGTGAAATAGGTGAAGGGGATTAAGAGTACACTTATCTTGATGAGCACTGAGTAATGTATGCAACTGTTGAATCACTATATTGTACACCTGAAACTAATATAACACTGTATGTTAACTGTTCTGGAATTAAAAAAAAAAAAAAAAGAATGGGTTCCCTTCAGCAGAGAGGAGTTCTGTTTCCAAAAGGGAAGAAAAACTGGGTAGACGAGAAGAGCATAGTGAAGTTACAAAAGTCCTGGCCTTACTTCATAGACGCATGGCAGTGTCCAACTGCCTCTCCTTGAGAGAGCTAAGTGTATGACAAAGTAAGGTAAAACACCTTTTATGAAGTATTATAGAAACAAAAACTTGCAGAATCTATGTAAATCTTAAGCACTGCCTGAAAAATAAGAGAAGTTTATAATCTAAAAACACTGTAGAAATCCTTTTCTATTTAGGATTTTAATCTGTAAGTGCTTAAGACTATTTCCACTGCTGATGTGATTCCCATGAGATGTCAGCACTTTCCCACTGCAGGCTGAAGAAGGTACTCCTAGCAGGTGACCAAAAATCACCACTCTGGGCAAACCCTCAATTTCCCATCACTTTAGTGACCACAACCCGGCTGCATATTAGAATCTCCTGGGAAGCTGTTCAAAATTCCGCTGCCCAGGCTATAACCTGATTTCGAATCTCTGGGATTGGGACCCAGGGTTCAGTATTTTTAAAGCTCTCCAGGTGATTCCAATGTGTAGCCCAAGGTTGGTACCGCTGACTCAGTTGATGGGCAGCCTGCATGCTGACTCCTCCTAGACAGGCCTTCTTTCACCATGGGGGGGAGCGGGTCTTAAAACACAAAGAACTAAGATTTAATCATGACCTTATAGAAAATGGTCAAGAAAGGAGCTCTGTATGAGTTGGTAGTAGGCCATGAATTCCAAAGAAGTTCATGGGCTAGATTCAATTATTTATGGTATTCATGGTATATTTTAAAAATCGAAATAAAATCATAAAAATCTGGATTTTTATCTTCTCTTGAAAAGTTGGAAGATTGGGGAAATATTGGGCAGCAATCAATCAGCCACTGTTGAGTAGATGCTGTGTGCTCTACAAGAAATGTGCTTTTTGGTTTGTCCTGGTTTTCACCACTCTCTTAATATGTACAGACAGTTTCACTAATCAAAACCATCTGCCTAGCCTTTCTGGGCATTTGAGTTTACAGCCACTTCTAGGTGCTAAGCCTCCTTGTAACCTGGGCAAAAATAAGTCTCTATAGAACATAGCCTAATTCATTAAAATTGGGTTCCCCACTGGGATAAAGGCCTTGCAGTAAAAAAGTGTTAACAACTTGTTAACAAGTCGTCACCCTGTTTATTATCCTGACCTTTTCCCCTGCATGGAAATCTTTCTTGAGTGACTGTCAGAATAGGTCATAGAGATGCTAGGTTCCATATAGATATAGAGATATGTTGATGCATATGTACTCATAGATGTAGATAAAGATGTCTATCACACCTTTAACAAGACTTCCCATGACTATCAAAGGGCCATAAAAAGGCACACACTGATCTCAGTGCTTCTCTTCTCCATGAAGACAAAATTAATACCTTAAAAGGGAATTGATTCAATTCAACTCAGCAACAAGTGATAGCATTTGTATAGGGCATTCCAATTAAAAAAAGAACCTTCTCACTTGTCATCTATTTGGTCATCACAGAAGCTATGTGAAGAAGGCTTTATTATGATTTGCGATAGAATGATTTATAAAAAAATATATATTTTGCCATTCAAATGACCCAAATATATTTCTCAGATATATTTGGTCTTCATTCACAGCTCCTGAAGATGCTTCAGAGCCACAATGGTGAAATGAATGTCTTGCTATTAATAAAGGCAACTTTTGGATCCCACCCAAGGGTGGGGGGGCTGGTCGCCAGGAGGACTAACCACATGATTAAAAGGTTGGAACTTTCAGTCCCCCCCCCCCGCCCCCATGCCCCACATCCGGGGAGGGGAGAGGGGCTGGAGATTGAATCAGCCAATGGCCAGTGACTTAGTCAGTCATGACTATTTAATGGAACCTCCATAAAAACCCAAGATCACGGCATTTTGGGCCTTCTACAGAGAGCTACATGCTTGAGGAACCAGAACATTCCAGAGTGCCACCAAGCCAGGCCCCAAACTCCACCAGGACAGAAGCTCCTTTGTGGAACACTTCCCCTACTCCTCTCTTCATCTGGCTGTTGAAACTGGTAAATGTAAGCAAGTGTTTCCTGAGTTCTGTAAGGGACTCTAGCAAATTAATTTAACCTAGGGAGTGGTCATTGAAATCTCCCATGTGTAGGCAGTCAGATAACAGCCTGGGGTTTGCAACTGGGATCTGAATGGGGGTGAGGGCGGCCTTGTATGACTGAGCCCTTAACCTGTGGAATCTGATGCTATTTCCAGCTAGATCAAAGCTGCATTGAATTTAAAAATATATCTATATGAAGGAGGGAGACTGAGGAAAAGGGAAACTAAGTATAAGAATGAACATACTGGGGGGCCTGAGTGGCTCAGATGGTTAAGCATCTGCCTTCGGCTCAGGTCATGATTTCCACATCAGGCTCCCAGCCCAGCGGGGAGCCTGCTTCTCTCTCTGCCTCTGCCTCTCCCCCTGCTTGTGCCCTCTCAGTCTCTCTCCCTTTCAAACGAATAAATAAAATCTTAAAAAAAAAGAACAAACAATACTTTAGTACAGACTTGGAATTAATAGTTATAACATAATTCTTATCAAGTTCCTGCCCCTCTTTGGACACTAATCCCTGTAATTAGAATTTCTCTTCTCTGTCCATTCAGTTATTTGTAGGTTTATTGATTTGCCACCCACTGAGTTAATCTTACCCACTGTCCTTGTGTTCTCAGTTCATTTGGTGAAAAAAACATGTACCAGGCAGAGTGAGGTTTCCATTTTATTTGGCTTCCCAAAATAGTTCCAGCATCCCACATTGCACAACATGATTAAAGGCAGTTTGATGGAGTAGCAATTACCTTCATTTGAAGTCAAAAGACTTGGGTTTTATTCCTAGTCCTGCCCCCTACAATGTGGTCTCCAAGGACAAAGTCAATAACTTGAATGTGAAATTAGCAAGACGGACGAATGCAACTTTCTGTGGCCCCCTCACTACCAACCAGCCTGTACTCCTGAAATACCAACCTCACCAAATGCCTCCTATTTTAATTTTTACAGCTTCTTCTCCTACTTCTTTCCCCAGCACTTAACTGTAAGAGAATAAATATGAAGTACAGTAGAAACATGCATCAGGGACCAACCAGATGTGGACAAAGACATGTGTGCACCTGCTTTGGTGATGTGTTTTAGTTGAAACGGTTCTGACAGCCAGGCTCTGAGGCAGGGCACAACTTGCCAATGTTCAGTGACTTGAAGGGACTCCAGTTGATTTTTAAAAGGATGCACTTAGGCTGTTCTGCTCTAGTGAGCAGTTCATTAGGCTTGAGATGCCTGTGAGAATTGGGCTGTGACTTTGTGGAAACGTTGTATAAAACCAACAACATCCTTGCTGATCCTGACACCTAGATGATATTTATCAGGAGAATTCTTAAGTTGATTGGCCTCAGTGTTTTTTAATTGTCACTTCTCTATATTTATATTATGAATTTATTTTGCTTTCAGTTAAGTAATTTTTCCTCTCCGAAGGGGAAGAGATTTTTGTTTTAGATGAGAAAGTTCTGATTTAGTACTTCCTGTCTCCTATTGACAGGTGTCACAAGAAGTGAATCCACAGAGACGGCCATTACCACATGTTGCTACAGATTCTAGGGTGTGCATATGTGTGTGTGTGTGTGCACATGTGTATAAAATGTTCATGCATATCTATGACTCAGTCACCGTCAGGTGTGTAGGGAGTGCAACATTATTTTTCTATAACTGAACTTAAATTCCATTTGGGATTGCCATTCTTCTGGTAATGGAAATGCAAACTCAATGTACGAGCGCTATTTCATTCTCTCTTTCACCTGTCTAGAAAACTTATTGAGTGCCACAGTATAGGAAGATGGAATCAGGTGTGTATTGTCATATATCAAGTTGACTTCTGTAGTGATCAGGGATAATCATCAAAATATATTGAAAATATCTAAAAGTCAAAATGGCACAGACACAAGAAATCAAAATGGACGTCTATAGTAACTAATTAATACAAGTGAACAGCACATACCAATGACCTTGCCCTTCTGGTCTTCAGCTGTTGCTTCACCCAAACCACTGCTATGGCCTTTTGTCCCCATAGAAAAGCCTCTTCAAGTTTCTGTGCCACATCCAAGTGCTTCCCAGGAGCATTAAATATATTATATTACTTTCATCCCCCTTTGGGCCATGGAAACTGTGTTTTCTGTACTGCTCCTTAGCACATGGGCCTTGCATCTTCCTAGATTCTACTCAAGAACTGGATGAGAGAGGGGGGTTGATTTCAGAGGGCTACACTGCTCTTTATTTTCCCTTTATTATCAAAGTTTAAGTTGGGTTTGGGGCGTCTGGGTGGTTCAGTTGGTTGGGCATCTGCCTTCAGCTCAGGTCATGATCCCAGGGTCCTGGGATTGAGCCCCGCATTGGGCTCCTTGCTTAGCAGGGAGCCTGCTTCTCCCTCTCCCTCTCCCTGCTTCTTCCCCTGCTTGTGTTTTATCTCTCCATCAAATAAATCAATAAAATCTTAAAAAAAAAAAAAAAGGGTTTAAGTTGGGTTTGGACCAGGTTACAGGTAGGGATCAGGTACCCGAAATGGTCAGAACACAGACAATTTTCAGAAATCTTAGCTTCTAGTTTTATTTTATATTAAATTTTCTCCTCCTAAAGAATCTAAAGAATATTTAATAGGGGGCACTGTAGCCTGGCTCTTCATATATATTCTCAAATATTCCCCAGATTTTGTTTAGGACAAAAATTTTATTGTTTGAGTCCTTCAAGGATCTTTGCCTTGGTTGTTGACAATCGGGGTCATTTGTCTACTGTTTTGTTGTTTCATACCCACCGAGGCAACAAATGTTGCCCAATATGCAGGAGAATGTTCACAGCATAATAAAGAATATCAAGGATGGATCCTTCTCTTCTGGCCTCTTTGGTCTTGGCCACAGAAATGAGATGACCAAGGGGCCATCATCATTTGTAAAGTGTCACAATAAGACACACATGAAGGTGTACCACCTTTAGAAGTGGACCTGCAGCAAATGTGGAAGCAGAAGAGAAGGTGTCCCTGGAGGGCCAAGGCTAAGAGATGAAATGCCACCAGGACCGGTCTTGTGAGGCACGTAAAAATGGTATGCCATAGATTCCAGCCTGGATTCCGTGAAGGAACCACACCTCAGCCCAAGAGGGCAGCTACTGTGGCATGCAGTTCATCTAAAGGATTTCAATGATGAGTTGCACAATAAGTGTTCTGGTTTAAAAAATATATCCATAGCAAGAATGGCAAACTTACTGGCTACTGTATATTTCAATATCCACTATCTATGCTTGAGGCTTCTGACCCATCTATCAAGTCTATACACGGACATCTCAAGCACAAGAACAGTCTTCCTTCTTGAGAACCCCCCAGCTTTGGGCCACACTCTTAGGAAATTCTTTGTTATAATGGTCTGAAATCTGTCTCTGTAAAACTTTCCTAAGAATATTAAAATAAAGAGGAAAGAAAACAACCAGTTACTCCTGCGTTATCACTTCTCTCCAGGCCTCCTTTCAGATACTCTGTTTTGTTCACCCCCTTAGCCACCCAAAGGCAGGACTACATGCCAGTACATAGAAGTTGACTCTCGGGAACCACAGCATTTTGTGTAGCTCTTCTGCCGTCCAAATTCCTGCCGAAATTCCTGATTAGCCGAAATTCCTGGTCTGGGCAACCAGCTTTTGATCAGTATGATTCCTTTGCCCATGAAAGGAGTCCAAGCCCACTGGCACATGTTGGCGAGAGGTAACACGTTGGTCATTGGAATTGGAAACCCTCCACTGGTCATGAACACGAGGCTCTGGGAGCCAGACATGGTCCAGCTCTGCTTGCAGCTCAAGCCTCTTCCACGCTGTTTCCCCTGTGCCCTCACCATCCTGGACACTTTGTGTTTTCGATTTCTCTTCACTCACCATGCTTCCTTGTGACCCAGGCCTTTGCTCTGCTGTACCCACTCCTAGAAAAGATTTTTCTTCTCCTCTCTACCCAGAATTACTCTCCTTCAGATTTTAGCTCAAATGCTCTATCCTTGGGAAGCTTCCCCAAGTTCCTTAATGAGAACCTTTAGTTCTTGTTTTTTTTTTTTTTCTTTTAGAGTCACTGATTTATACTTCTTTGTATGATTCTCAATTTCTCTTATTCTATCCTTACGGTTTATCATCCAGCTGACACATGGTAGGTGCAGATATTGTTTTTTTTTTTTTAATTTTTAATTTAAATTCAATTTAGTTAACATTTAGTGTTTTATTAGTTTCAGTCACACATAGTTTTTGCATGAATGAATGAAAAGTCCATACCTGTATGTATGGACCCACTTACTTAGCAGGTCTTTCTCTGCTCTCTCCTCCCTCTCTTTATCTCCATGTTTCCTTTTCCTCTTTAATTGCAGTGCCTGCTTCCAGCAAGCACTGGAATCAAAGAGATGGTTAAATCTGTGTATTTTTTTCTTCCTTAAGGCCAATTACAGGCTGTGGTGATGATTATTCTATGGAGTCAGCCAGACTTTGTTTAATGAGCAACAGGAATCTGCAGGGAAATACTACTTCTCAGGGTTTGAGTGAGGGATTGCAGCAGAGGGGTTGCAGAAAAAAAGACGGGGTGGGCTGGGAATGAAAGAAATCCAGTGGAAATTTTTTCCCAAAAGTCATTTATATTGCTTTGTAATATTTACAATGTATCTTGTCATTGATGCCACCAATTAATGGAAGAAAGGTTCTCGACAAGTTTGTAATAACAAGGGCGCCTGGGTGGCTCATTAGGTTAAACATCTGCCTTTGGCTCAGGTCATGATCTCAGAGTCCTGCCCCACGTCAGGCTCCCTGCTCAGCAGGCAGTTTGCTTCTCCTTCTCCCTCTGCCCTTCCCTTCCCCGCTTGTGCTCTCTCTTGCACACTTTCTCTTTCTCTCAAATAAATAAAATATTTTTTTAAAAAGTTTATAATAACAAACTCTGCTCTTGTTCATATTCTCTATCTAAAATGTAGCATACTTCAGATTAGATGTCGTTACAGATCCCTTAATTTACAACTTCCCTTCAGATGCAGCCTACTAAGTTACATAAAACATTGCTGAAATATATCTTCATTTTTCATGGAAATCACATATGGCAATTTGAACATCGAAGGCAGGCTTAAACCAGTTCTTGATTATATATTTATAAGTGGTGGTATTTTTCCAGTATAATTTTTTTTTCCACAACACATTTAGAAACCCTACCAAGAACTAATATTCAGGAAATATTTATTCTGACCAGTTGTCTCTTTAGGAAGGTATGATTAGACATTCACTTGGCATGATTTTAAATGCTAATCTTGTTATATTGGTCACAAAAATGAAACAAAAGAAAACAAATTTAAGCTTGAAAAATGATGGCAATTTGGATATGAACAGTTTGCTATAATTAAATATGGTAAAGATAAGAAGTAAGAAACATTTATAGAAAGATGACTTCAAGTTTTTGGGGTTTTTAAATATTTACTCATTCAAGACACAGAGATACAGAGGGAGAGAGAGCACGAGCAGGAGGAGAGGAAGAGGGAAAGGGAGAAGCAGGCTCCCTGCCGAGCCAGGAGCCGGATGTGGGGCTCGATCCCAGGACCCTGGGATCATGACCTGAGCCGAAGGCAGACTTCAGTTTTAAAAGCAAGTTTATTTGAAACTGAACAAAAAAAATAAATGAGGCAGAGATTTATGATACAGGCATTTTATCCATGATAACACAATCCATGTGATCAAGAATCCATATACAAGTATGGATATGGAACACTGCAAATAATTCAATTATGCAAAACAAATTGAAAAGGCATTAAAATCACCATCTGAAGGATTGGTCACTTTAATCTTTTTCCAATACTGTTTATTTGAAGGAAAGTCTGTTTTGATGGTTTCTATTTTTGTTAAGCAAAAAAAAAATATGAAACATAAAGAAGCAATGGTAATTTGTTTAGTGATTTTGTTCAGCACTGATTTGAGAAGGATGCTGTTGAAGGCAAAACAGTTTGACTTTGAAATATTGTTTCTATTACTTGGGTTTCTCTTGAAGTAATCTGTAAAGGTAGTTTGTGATCCAATCATGAATTCTGAGGGCCTAAATGGACTGCATCTCCCCTCCCCCCGCTTTTTAAAAAATCTCTCCTCTAGTTCATTATGAGGTGAGTTAGAACAGGTGATCAAGGTGAAGACCAGAAGTAGGAGAATGGGCTTTTGGAGGCAGGGCACAGTGGAAAGGTTGGAGGGGACAATGACAAGGTAATTGTGTTAAGAAATGCAATTCCTACATTAAAAACGAAATTGCTGTTGTTTCTCCCTGTTGTTTGCTCCCGCATTCCCTGTTTAAAAAAAAAAAAAAAAAGTGAAATTTGTGCCTTAGCCATGAATGCCCAACCTAATGAACATATTTCGGATAGTTCAATGACCTCTCTGTAAAATAATTGGTGTCTATACAAATGACATTAGGTAGCTCTGCACACTGCTCCCTGTTCTGAGTAAAGTCAGGAAATGTATAATTTTTTTCTATATAGGTCAAGATTGCCCATTAAAACACACACTCTCTGCTTGACTTCTATTTTTGAAAATTATCTAGTATTTCCAACTACATGTTTTAAGGCAGAAATACGTTTCAGCAAAGCTAGTGTGGTCATAGCGAGTCTACCTGGTATACTGACTGAATAGCAATTTCAAATGCTAAGGCCCTATCAAGTGAGAACAATGGAATGTGTGACTTGTTTGGGATCACGAAACATTAAAATACAGGTACTAGAGTAGAAGATCAATTGTCTTCTCTGTGATTTGTTAGGCTGACCTTTTGACTGAAGAAGTCCTAAGGAAAACCAGACTAATGGTTTTGCAGGCTCAAAGAAAAGGAAATCTCTAACCAAATCTAAATCACATGAACTAGGGCACAGAGTTATTTTGCACAATTGCATTATTTCCCATTGAGTAGACACTAAATTTTTTTCCCTTTGTTTCATTTTTTTAAACCACTTCTAGCAGGAATAGAAGACAGTGGTAGCATCCATCTCTTCAGGGACAGCTGGATACCCCTTACACTTATGAACCGAAACGAAGTGAGAAAGATGAATCCACCTCTCTCTAACCATAGCCTGCACCAAGACTACTGCCCAGGGAATTCTCTAGGCGGACAGATGAGTCCATGAGGCTCTGTGCTGCTAGAAAAGTGGAATTGGTGAAGTGGGCAGAGACAGAGTCATTCAGTAATGTATTTTTTAGTTCATTAAGTGTCCATTGTAGACCTGTTATCTGTCAGACTCTGAGACAGACACTAAGGAGGCAGAGTTACTCAGACAGACACAGAGCATGCCCTCTTGGGGTTTACAAGCCCAGTGGGAGTTGTTAACCAAATAAATTACATTATGAGGATAAAATTGCAACTCTTGACAAAGAGTGTGAAAGAGAGGAAGGCCCATTCAGCTCAGGATTTTATAAACAATGGTAATTCCATTACTTGTTTGGTGCCAAGAACATTGGCCACTTTCAGAATACGTTGTAAGATCTTGGAAAGGGTATATATATGTCATTGTCTGTCCTTGTCTATGTGAAGGCTGCATGATTGAATTGGTGCAAAAGTACAAGGAAGTGGAATTATGTAAATTTGCTACTGTCTGGAATAAAATAAAAATTGGGGGAAGGAAAATATTTGAATTTTAATTTTTAATTGATTAAAATTATTTGCATTGGGCACAGCACCACTTCTCAAAACTTGGAATCATATTGAATACCACACACCACTTCATTTCTTTTTCCATATTGATATTCACATAGTACTTGTTTTTTACTAATTAAACAGTTTTATTTTGAGGTCATGGTAGATTCACATGGAATTGTAAGGAATTGTAAGAAAAAGACCCTTTAGCCAGTTTCCGCAATGGTAACATCTTGAAAACTATAATACAGGATCACAACCAGGACACTGACATTGATACAGTCAGGCTATGGAATATTTATGCTAACATAGGATCTCTCATCTTGTCAAATTATAGCTCCGCCCACTTTCCACCAACTGCTACCTCTTCCTTAACCCTTGGCAGCCACTAACCTGTTCTCCATTCCCATAATTTTGCCATTACAAGAATGTTATATAAACGGAATCATACAACATGTAACTTTTTGGACTGGCTTTTTAAACTCAGCAAAATTCTCTGGAGATTCATTGAGGTGTAACCTGGTATAGTTACTTTGGAAAACAATATGGCAGATTCTTTAAAAACTGTAATCTCAGTGATGGCATCTATTGCTTGTTTTACTTCATTCAGTTGAAATCATCCTGGCTCTTGGTACTATGATTTTTTAATGAAACCTGGATATTTTTGTATCATGTTATGAGATTCTGGATCTTGTTTCAACCTTCTGTTTAATTGGTTTTCTCTCTCTCTGCTCTGGCAAGGGTTGGGGGAAGGGCATTGTCTGGTTACCACCAGGCAGAGGTAGAAGTCTAGGTTCTCCACTTGGCCTCCATTGACACCTGAGGGTGGGTGGAGAGCCCTTATCGCTTCTGGGTTAGGTGAGAATTCTGGCTCCCCTTGGGGTCTCCACTGATCTAGGGTGAGTTTGGTCTCATTGCTGCTGGGTGATGCTGAATGTCTTGAGTCTCTGCCAAGCCTCCTCAGACACCGACCCTCCCCCAAGTGGTGAGGGGTAGGAATGCCTAATTAGGGCTGGGTGAGAGATGGAAGTACAGGTTCCCCATGTGATCTTCACTGACACCATGGAATAGGGGGGTGGACCTCATCACCAGCTGGGATGGTAAGGAGACAAAATCCTAGCTCCCTACTTGGCTTTATTGGACACCATTTTGATGGGAGTTTGGGGACGTCTCTTACAACCTCATGAGTATAGAAATCTAGACTTCTCACTCCACTTTTGATTGCATGAGTGGAGATGGGCCACAGTTTTCTCTATGGAATTAGACTGGACTTGAGCAGTTACTTTCTAAAAGTTTTCTGTGCCCCAAAGGTGACCCTTCCCTGGTCTTTTGGCTAAAGAAAGCAGACTTTTTTCTTTTTTTTTCTCTTTCCTTTCCTTTCCTTTCATTCCTTTCCTTTCCTTTCCTTTTCTTTTTTCTTTTCTCTACTTTTCTTTTCTTTTGTTTGTGCTTGTTGGCATTTACAGGTTGCTGGCTTCTGTATGTTCCAAGTATGGGATATATGTGGTAAAAAGAAAACCCAGGGAACTCACTTGGGACTCTCGATCCCTAGCTGGCCTGTTTCTTCTCTCCACCTTTCAGATCTTCTTATGTTTGTCTTATGTATAATGCCTAGAGGTTAACTGTACTTAGTGGAGGAACAGGGAAAGGGATGTCTACTCCATCTTCCTAGAAGCAGAAGTCAGTAAATTTTTTTGATTAATGTATTTTCATTCAAATTCTCTCTTCTTGATTTCAGTAAATAAGAGTCTAA
Source organism: Mirounga leonina (assembly GCF_011800145.1). NCBI lineage: Eukaryota > Metazoa > Chordata > Mammalia > Carnivora > Phocidae > Mirounga > Mirounga leonina. Next base: position 101,040,678 of record NW_023270268.1, read on the forward strand.
ATAACTCAGAAAGGAACATGGGCACACTCAAAATATATACCCAGAATCCAAACACTTTTCATCTTCATCACTGCTACCATTGTGGTCCAAACTATCACCATCTCCCATATAAATTATTGCAGTAATCTTACGATTGCTTCTCCCCTTGGTCCCTACTATTTATATTCATTACAGTAGTCAGAGTGGCTCTATTAAAACTGTAGTTTGATCACTGTGCTCAAAATCTTCCAAGGGCTCTGCATCACTAGAGCCAAAATCCATATGATGGCCCACAAAACCCTATACATTCTGCATCCCCTTTACCTCTTTTGACTCATTTCCTCCCCTCACTCTGATGCAGTCATGGTGGCCTCTGTGCTGTTCTCACGTGTTGGGCACATTCCCACTCAGGAGTATTGCAGTTGCTGTTTCCTTCATCTGGAACATTCTTGCCCTGGATATCCTTATGGATAGCTTTACACCTTCTGTAAATCTTTTCTCAAATGTTACCTCCTCAGGTCTTCCCTGATTACCATTTTTAAAAACTGCAACTATGGGGAAAAGACAGTTTCTTCAATAAATGGTGCTGGTAAAAGAATGAAACTGGACCACTTTCTAACATCATATGCAAAAATAAACTCAAAATGGATTAAAGACCTAAATGTGAGACCTGAATTCATAAAAACCCTAGAAGAGAGCACAGGCTGTAATTTCTCTGACATCGGCAATAGCAACACTTTTCTAAATAGGTCTCCTGAGGCAGGGGAAACAAAAGCATAAGTAATCTATTGGGGCTACATCAAAATAAAAACTTTTTATACAGCAAGGGAAACCATCAACAAAACAAAAAGGCAACCTACTGAACAGGAGAAGATATTTGCGAATGACATATCCAATAAAGAGTTAATGTCCAAAATATATAAAGAACTATATATATCAATACCAAAATAATCCAATTAAAAAATGGGCCAAGGACCTAAATAGCCAAGGACCTAAATAGCCATTTTTCCAAGGAAGACATACAGGTGGCCAATAGGCACATGAAAAGATGCTCAACATCACTCATCAACAGGGAAATGGAAATCAAAACCACAATGAAATATCACCTTCCATCAGTTAGAATGGCTAAAATCAAAATGACAAGAAATAACAAGTGTTGGTGAGGATGCCGAGGAAAAGGAATCCTTGTGTACTGCTGGTGGGAATGTAAATTGGCGCAATCACTTTGGAAAACAGTATGGAGGTTCTTCAAAAAATTAAAAAATAGAAATGCCATATGATCCAATAATTCCCCTATTGAGTATTTACCCAAAGAAAATGAAAACACTGATTCAAATAGATATATGCACCTCGATGTTTATTGCAGCATTAGTCAAGATAAGGAAGATGTGGTGTGTATATATCAAATATCACACAGCCGTAAAAAAAGATGAGATGGAACTAGAGGGTATTATGCTAAGTGAAATAAGTCAGACTGAGAAAGGCAAATACAATATGATCCCACTCATAAATGGAATCTTCAGCAACAACAACAACGAAAACCAGATGTATTAACAAACAAAAAGCAGAATCAGACCTATAAATACAGAGAACAAACTGATGGTTGCCAGAGGGCAGGGGTTGGAGGGTTGGGCAAAATGGGTGAAGGTGAGTGGAAGGTACAGGCTTCTAATTATGGAGTAAATAAGTCACGGGAATTAAAGACACAGCATAAGGAATACAGTGAATGACATGATGGTAGCGATGTAATGGGATAGATGGTAGCTACACTTGTGAACATAGCCTATTGTATAAACTTGTTGAATCACTAAGCTTTACACCTAAAACCAATGTAACATTGTGTGTCATCTATGCTCAAATAAGAAAAATAAAACTGCAACTATCCATCACTCCCTCAACCCCACATGTCCTCCTCTCCTGCTTTATTTTCTCCATAGCAATTTTCCTTCTGTTCTGCCATATAAGTTAGTTATTTATTTGGTTTATGTTCTGTCTCTCTTTATTAAAATGTAGACCCCGCAAGGGACAAGGTGTCTCGTTACGCTATCTCACTGCTGTTTTCTACATCATGAACAGTGACTGGCATATACTAACTGCTCCATACATTTCTGTTGAATGAAGAAATGACCTGCATATCCAGGCTTTGTTGAGACAGAAACAGCTTCATGACAGCAATAGCTCTGATGGTCTGACTGACAGCAGCTCTGGTGACACAAGGTAAATTCTAGTAGATGTTCCTCTAGATGCATTTATGCATGGATCTCTGTTCTAGTGTTGTGTCACTATATTTGTTTGAAATTCTTTGTCTCTCTGTGTCTTTCTGCCTCTCCCTCTCTAGACTCTCTACCAATTATATGGTTTTCTCTATTTCTAAAAAAAATGACAAGATCAAATCTGATTGGTCCAGTGAATTGTCATCATGCCTTGGCAAAATCCTTATAACAGATCACATTGTAGGCCAGCAGGTATGGAATAGCCTTGGGTCAGCCATGGGTCAAGAGGTATAGTACATGACTACTGCTGGATCAATCACCTAAGGCAGTTTTCTCAAAAGCAGCAAGTAGATAAGGCAGAGGCCCAGACAGGAGGAGATTCTTCTCTAATAGGCTAGGCAACTCTGTAGATTTGCAAAAATTTTTATAGATTTAAATATAAAATCCTCCAATTCTTTTTCTGACTATGATATCTGTAGACAAGCTACTCAGCCTACACCTTAGAAAAGTGGAAACAAAATCATGACTCACCGTTTATCAAAGGGATCCCTGACCTTTTTGACTTTCTGTCCAGGAGAGGACTGAACACCTTGAAGAACGTAAGAATCTATGCAAGAAATAGCAAATAGTTTCATTTAACTCAACTTTTATTTTTGAAATGAAATTGAGTTTCAATCCAGACAAACAGAAAGGCTTTCCCCTTAGGTTTATACATTGCCAGAAAAGAGATAAAACCCTTTGTTTTGCTGCATATCTTGGAGGGGCCCCACAAAACCCTTGCAAGTTCTTAGGTGCTATGTCTCACGTATTATGACTCTACTACGGTGCTTTTCTTTTTCTTTCTTTCTTTCTTTCTTTCTTTCTTTCTTTCTTTCTTTCTTTCTT
>NW_023270268.1:101043764-101076626 GCF_011800145.1 Mirounga leonina
CTTTCTTTCTTTCTTTCTTTCTTTCTTTCTTTCTTTCTTTCTTTCTTCTTCTTTCTTTCTTTTTTAAGATATTATTTATTTATTTGACAGAGAGAGACAGCGAGAGAGGGAACACAAGCAGGGGGAGTGGGAGAGGAAGAAGCAGGCTTCCCGCCGAGCAGGGAGCCCGATGCGGGGCTCGATCCCAGGACCCTGGGACCATGACCTGAGCCGAAGGCAGACGCCTAAAGACTGAGCCACCCAGGCGCCCCTACTATGGTGCTTTTCTGAGCTGTCTTGAAGAGTACAAGAACAAAGAGAAACATCAGAACCAACTCCTGCCTAGCATGACAGGTAAGGGACGGCAGTTTGGAATCGGTGTGGATTTTGGACTTTCGTAGGAATTGTTTTCTGGCCCAATTCGGGGAAATACTGTTTCCAGCATACAGGGCATAATTGGACTCATTGTATAACCTCTCACCTTTCATATAACATGATAAACACGTTGTAAACAAACTGTTCTGTGACAAGCAGCTTTTGAAACACACACACACACAAAGATGAAAAAAAATTAAGCATATTTTCTTCCCTAGAAAATTCCTATCACATCTAACAGCTGTGGTTACTATGTTGTTTGGGGGGGTTGTCCCCCATATCTAGAGCTGAAAGGAAAAAGCTATTATAGATAAACCATGAATAAATTACTAAAGCCCAACGAATCAGTGGAATGTTTTAATATGAGTATATTTAATTTTGGAGAAATGGGACCAATTTCAAAAATCAGTAGAAACTTTTGTTTTCACTTTTCTTCAGAATCTTTCCCTCTTCCTTATTGAACACAAGGCATTGATTATTAAACATTTATTTGCTTTTCATCAAACCCCTCCAAAAGTAGAGTCAAAGAGTTTGCCTTTTGCCAAACATAAGCAGGTGCCGTTAAGCCGAATGCATATAGAGATAGCTCAGCTTTTTCTGTTCTACCTTATGGAACATTCCTTTATAATTGAGTGTGCTTTTAATTCCCCTGATTAGAGTGCAACATTACCCAAATTGAAAGGAGAGAGATTAAATAGCAGCATGTCTGAGCTAGATGAATTATCTGCTGATGAGAATAGAATGACAAGCGATTGCCATGCTTTCTCTCTTTATTTGTCCAATTATCTTCACTTGTTTAATTATCCTCGCTAGAAAATGAGGCCAATAAAATTTTCAAGACAGAAATTTGTATTATTTTAGTACAGCTTATATTGATAAACATCAGCCAAATAAAATAATCAGGACACAACAATGTCAACATTTAGAAAGTTTTATAATGTTGCTTTGTTAATACTTAGCACACGGATTGCTGGAGCCATCTGAGGGATGGTGAATCTGGGGCAATTGTTAAACAAAAGCCTTGAAAGAGGTCGTGCTCCATATTTTTGCCTTTTCCCCTTCCCTCTGGCTCTAATAATACTTCGAGGCTATAAATTCCTGAGAAATGAAACCCCAAGTTGCCCAGCAGACAGAATGAGAGAAGAATGTGACTCTGCCCCCTTCTGCTAACAAAGCACCCGAGGCTTCGATGTAATTCAGCAGTGCAGAGTGGATGGTACTGCACTGCATGGAGCTTCTTGAGGGCAGAGAATGTGTGACTCATCCCTCTTCATAACCCCAGTGCCTAGAATGGTGCCTGTCACATTGTAGGCAAACAATGCAGTTTCGGCAAAAGTGAATACCTGTCGGATGAATTCTGTTTCTTATTCTATATTACAATACTCAGTCTTCTCTTTTGATGCCCTTCCTCTGTCAAGGAAGGATTACTTTATGTCAGCTCTCTGGTACAGAATCAGACTGCTGGAAAGTAGGGCAGTTGTAAGAAAGTGCATGGTGTGATGTATTTCTGTGAGAAGCCCGATTCATTAGGGCTGCTGTTTCTGAGTAGATCAGACGGTCTAACTAGGGGTCTCTGCAGGCGGTAGTAATAACTACACGAGATTGGATAAAATGTGAACCGCTTTCATTCTTGAGTTTTTTATTGGCATACTCCAAAGGAGGGCTGGTCTTCAAATAAAATGATGCAAAATCAATCAACTATTGAAAACATTAATGTACCATTGTGGTAGAGAAGGGATGAATTTGTTCTACAACACTCTGGGACCAGAAAAGGTATATTGTTTTATTCAGGTAAATAAAATTACTTCTGGCTTCATGCCTTTGTTTGTCAAGGTTGTGTGAAATTCAATTCTGAGTATGTTCTGGGAGGCCCCTCCACCTCCCTAGAGGGAGTTTTTCATATTCATACTCATGCAAATACAAGTAAATTCAAATATATGTATATTCTTATTTCTTCACCCGGACTGCCTTATGCAAAAGGCAGTATACTTTATGCACACTTATACACTGTGTTTTTTAAAAAATGTTAACATTTCCACACCAATGTACAGAGCATGTCCTTATTCCTCATTAGAGCCCTCACAGTATTCCATTTGGTGGCAGTCCCAGGGCTCCAGGAACGAGACTCCTCTTGTTTTCAGACGTTCACTACTGCAGATGATGCCGGCATGTCTGCCGCATGGAAATATCCTTGTGAACATACCAACGTATCCACAGAATCAATTCTTAAAAATCGGAGTCCTGTGTCAAAGAGCAAATGCACTTGTAATTCTTGTGTTACCCCCGTGCCCCCCAGCGTGCACTCCCCCACACTCTTCCTCAGCTGTGTAGGAGAGTGTGGCTTTCCCGCAGGGAGACTGGAAACTATGGAGTCAATTTCTCCCACAGTGATATGAAATCTTTTACTTTTCTGTTTTTTGTTTGTTTGTTTTTTCTGTCTGCATATGTTTGTTCTTATCCTTTTAAGTCTCTTTCTGTATTTTGGTCATGAGAACATCCTTTGTGTTCCTGATATTGTTTCTGCATGCCTTCTCTCTATTCTTAGTCCATTCAGCGAGACAGGGTTTCTCAACCTTGTCATGTTGGGTCGGATGATTCTTTGCTTTGGGGGTGATCCTGTGCACAGTAGGGTGGTTGGTGGCATCTCTGGCCTGGACCCAGTACATGCCCGTAGTGCCCCCCACCCCAGGTTGTATTTCCAATTACAGTCTGTCTGCGCACTTTGCCAAATGACCCCTGAGAAAGAAAGGTTGGCGAGCGGGGAGCAAAACTGTTCTCAGTGGCAAACCACTGATCTAGAAGATTGGCAGTATTAGGCCTTCTCGAAGAATGAACTTTGGTTTTGTTAATTCCATTTTTCCTTTCTGTTGCTCTTCTTACCTTTGTGTGTTTTTTTTCTGTTTAGACTGATTGATATTTATTTTCCAACTTTTTACAATTGATATTTTACCCTTCCGTTTTCACCCCTTCTTTTTTTTTTTTTCTAACATAAGGATTCAAGGCTCTCCATTTACCTACAGTCGACAAGAAGTAGAATTATAGTTTGGATTTAGCGTTCAGTTTTGACTTTAATTATTTCCTCTTTTATCCATGGGTTACTCAAAAATATGTTTTATCATTTCCAAATTTATGGATTTTTTAAACGTATTTCTTATTAAAATTGATTTCTAACTTAGTTTCATTGTCATGGAATATGTGTAATTCTGATGCTTTGACGTATATTGAGACTTATTTATGGCTTAGGATGTGATCAGTAATTTTCATAAAGGTTCCATGTGTTCTTGAAGGTAACGTCCAGTTGCTGAATATAGTCTTCTATACAAGCCCTTTATCCCAGTTCCTCACAAACATTTCTGATCATGTCTTACCAGGGTAAATGAATGAGGTTGGTTGTGGGGTCAGGTGAGACAGATCTGTCAGGGTGGAGACCCCCAGCCCACTGTCAGCTCTCTCTAGAACAGGGGCAGAAACTTTCACAATATAACAGTTTGCCAGAGCACAGCAGCTTACAAGTTTTGCATTAGGTCAATATTGACTATGTTTTCCAAATCTTTCAAAGCCTTACTGATTCTTTTGTGTATTAATCTATTAATTACAGACAAAGTTGTGTTTCAGTCTATTATTTTTATACTTTCTCTCTGCAGTTCTGTAAATTTTAGCTTTATAGATGGTATTACGTACATACAAACTTGAATTCTTAAATATTCCTAGTTAATGTTAACTTCATTAATTGCAGTGACCCTTTTATCTCTAGTATTGCTTTCTGTTTTCAGGTCCATTTGCCCAACATTAGGATAACGATGTCAACTTTCTTTTATGTTATTTGCTTATTATATTTTTTTCATTCTTTTGTTTTCAACTTTTGTATCCTTATATTTTGTTTATTTATTTATTAAGATTTTATTTATTTATCTGAGAGAGAGAATGGGAGATAGAGAGCATGAGAGGGGGAGGATCAGAGGGAGAAGCAGACTCCCCGCTGAGTAGGGAGCCCGATGTGGGACTCGATCCCGGGACTCCAGGATCATGACCTGAGCTGAAGGCAGTTGCTTAACCAACTGAGCCACCCAGGTGCCCCTATCCTTATATTTTAGATATACTACTGGTAGGCAGCAGGGAGGTGAACTATTCATCCATTTTCATAATATTTGTGAAATATTATTCCTGATAAGTTGATAGACTCATTTCTTATTAAAACAAGAAAGCTGCTGTCATAGGCTTTAACTTTTTCCATCATGCCAGCAATTCTTTTCCAATATGACCTACTAATCTTCCAAGTATTTATGTTGTTTAAAAGCACTGAGATATCAATTATAATAATATTACCAGGTCAAGTAAGATAACCAAGCAGAATTGTAAGTTTCTTTTAGTATTGTTACAGGGTATGGTAACAATCTCTAAAGTCTTCAGAGTCTTACAAGAATCTTTTCTGATACTTCCAAGGACAAATTTATATTAATAGGAAGAACAGTACAAGTTGGTAACAGTTATGAATATTCACACAAGTCTCCTTGTTACAGAGGAAATAAGATTGATATTCTTTTGAGCATTCTCAATTTAATACCTTATCAGATCAGACTCCTTGAATGTGTTTTATGACGCAGAAAGCTCTCTCTGTCTGTAACTTCAGGAGAAAGGGGATATCTCTTCATCTCTTTTAGACTCTTTTTGTTAATTGTGAAGACTTATACTCTTCTTTAGGTGAGGCTCTGCTAACTTCATTACTTAGCCCAGAAAGTCAAAACCAGGCCTAAGATCTCATTTTTATTTGCAGAGGTGGAATAAAGGATGAATAGGATTTTACTTATTTACAGTGAAAAATGGTGCATCCAGAAGTAACCTTGCACATTCTGATTTTACAGATGAGGAATGTGGGTGCCTGGGTGGCTCAGTCATTTGGGCATCTGCCTTTGGCTCCGGTCATGATCCCAGGGTCCTGGGATTGAGTACCTCCTCAGGCTCCCTGTTCAGTGGGGAGCCTGCTTCTACACCGCCCCCTGCTCATGATCTCTCTCAAATAAATAAATAAATAATCTTTAAAAAAAATGAGGAATGTGCTGTTTCTCATTGAATGCAATGACTGCAAGAATGACAAAATTGGCAGGCAAAGGTATTTTCTTCTTAAGGTAATCCAAGGTTTAAAATTTACAGAGCAGGGAACACTGAAGCACTCCTGGTAAGAGGGGCTCATTTCTTTGTTCACCCAAGTGCCCTACAACAAGAGGCTGCAGACCTGCCACCCGATTAGGATCTGGCTGTCCCCCTTCTTCATGCCTTTCTTCTCACCTGTATTGGAGTTGAACTCTGTAGGCCACTTCATTTATATCATGGCTGGAGACATGTCTTCCAGGGCCTGCTAGGTTGAATGAATTAGGTCAGACTAATATCAACTGGACGGTTGAAACTACAGCCAGTAATATTGTCCTTAACAATTTGATAGTGAGATTTAGAGAGTGAATGAAGTATAAATAACCAAGGGATTAATTGTTGGTCTTTTAAAAATTGGTTGTTTCGTATTTATTTAAAGTATCTGTAAACGTCTTGCCAAATATTTTCTTTTAAGGGATCTCCTTAAGGCACAGTTTGATTCTTTTGATTGTATGTCCTCTGAATTGGTGAATATATTAATTAATAATGATGCAAATTTAGTTTACATTGTCATATATATATTCTAAATTTTAATGGTGAGGAACAAGTTTATGCATTTGTGAGGAATTTTAATACCCATCTTCCTGCAAACTGGTTTTTAAACATCTCTAAGAATATTCTGAGCAGTGTGGAATAGATTCAGTCTGTGAAGAAAACCACCATGGACTCCACTCTGCTACCCCCACCGCACACCTCATGACGTCATATTAACATGTCTTCTTACCTCTTGGGGAAAAGTTAACTAAAAACTGAAACCAAGATATTTGTGGGTATATTAGCTAGATTAGGTCCACCCACAAGTAACAGAAATCTCAAATAACAATGGCTTAAATAACACAGAAACTTCTCTCTCACATTGAAAAAGCTGCAGGTGGTTGGTCCACGGTTGGTGTGTTCCATTTGGGAGGGAGGTAGGCATTTCTTATCTTGTTTCTCTGCCATCCCCAGCCTATGGCTTCTTTCCTGTGATCTAATATTGCTGCTTAAATTCAGTCACCATGTCTTTCTTCCAGCTAGAGGAAATGAAGGCCAAAGAAGGCCACACCAAGCGATAGGGGGAACGTTGTTCCTGCAGCTATGCATTCAGCATCCATTGTACTGGACAAAGTTAAACAGGCAATGAAGACTTTATTCAGGACTATTGCAATGAAGGAGGAAAAGTGAACTCCACTCTACTGAACCAAAAAACTGGAGAGATTTTAAAAGCTGGGTGGAGGTAACCTTAGGCCACCTGTGTTTATTAATTGGTCTTACTCAAAGGAAAAGTCAACTTTCTCTTATCTTTGTGGCAGGGGATAGTTTTACAACTTGGAGAAAGGTACCTGCTGAAATTAAGCTTCTACCCTCCCATGGACACTGGGAAATAGTGGCATATTTTCTTTTGATGTTCACATTGCAAAGAGACCAGGTCCCTGGTCATCAAACTGCCAAGAGGCTTTTAAGGAATTTGTATATATTTCAAAGGAGGCAGAGGAATAATTTGCAATTACAACTGTTTTAAAAGAAATACCCTAGGAAAAGGGAGGCTAAGGGTCTATAGTCAGGAAGAAATCTGTCTAAAGTTTGTCAAGCTGAGAAAAATGTTAAGGCCTTCATGGTGACTAGTTAAAAATCAAGATTCTGTACTAAGGAAGAATGGGAGAATGGAAATTGGAGGACGGCTGGCAACTTGCCCCAGTTGGCTTGATAATTTTTTCTCTCAGTTATTTGAAGAAAAATTACAAAACACAATGATGTTTAATTCAATAATTAATTTCATTGGTAGAGTTCAGGTACTACTACGATTTGAGTGGTAAAGATTTTGTGGGTGTGGGGGACCCTACCAGTGTTCTAAAAATTCATTCTGTAAAGTTGACTTGGATTTGTGAAGTAGAACATTTGCTAAGTGATCTCCACGTATGGAGCTACTCTCTCTTCCTTCTGTAAACAGACTGACTTTTGGCCACAGCATCAAAAACACTCAGACCATTAGATATTCTCTTATAACCTGCTGAATTTCCTCCACCCCCAGTGTGGTATGCTTTCCAAGAGTCAGTGGTGTTCCTTTCTAAAGTTGATTGTCCTAGCTGTACTTGTTATTGTAGTTATATAAGATAATTTAATTGTTAAACAATTAAGATAATTAATTGTTATGTTTCCTAATGAAATATAGGTGTGGATGGAGCATTTTCTTTGATAATTCAGTTTGGTGCTTTACAAAGAATCAATAAACATGACTTGCTTAAAAATTGTTGCCAATTTTGATGGTAGCAATACTTACAAAATACTTATAAAAGTCTTAGAAAAAAGGCCAAAAATCTGGAGAGATTCTGCACTTAGATTTCATCACAAATGTTTTAAAGTTTTATTCCACTAAAGAAACTAAAACTGGGGCTGTAGACAGTGAGATATATGGCATGGAAATCCCATCATAGATGTTCTCAAGAAAAAGTCTTGGTCGTATGTCAAAAGGTTAATAAAGAAAAGCTTATACATTTGAGGTTAAAATGTTTATGGTACTTTTTATTATTCAGTACTTAATTTTAAAAATTAATCCACCAATTACTGCTTCAATCAATTGAGATGAAGACAGAACAAAATAAAAGCTCTACTAACTGTCCAGTTTTATGACAAAGAGAGCTGTCCATTGCATCAGAGGTGGCCAATGACACTACTGATTGAAATGCTTATTCACTTTTCATTTTGGTTTAAGTACCAAAGATTTCTCTAATGTTAAATGAGATAAATTTAATCCCCCCCAGATAAAATGGGAAAATTGAGCACAAAATAAGGTTTTAGCTTTAATATTGGAATTTTTTTGTGTAGGTTAGTTTTAAGTTTTGTCTTTTATGGGGCATGAGCATGACTTTTGTATCCCAGATCACCAAAATGATGACTTCTGTCTTTCAAGGTATTTAAAAACAGGTGTCATTGATAAAATACTTGCCTGTAAAAACACTTTGATATGAACATTTTGTGGTGGATGACTTAGTGTTTATTGAGAGCAACAGACTGTCATTTAAGTGGACTTACATTTGGATTTGTCCTAAACTGGAGAGGCTCTTAGTGTGTGAAAGCTACCATAAATGGTCATTATTTTTCAACATTTTAAAGAAATATTTTTAAAATTGGTTTTAATAATAGTTTTGACTTTAAATAATGGAAACCCAGTCTATTGGAAGTAGAGAGAGATTAATTATGACCAAAAAGGTGGGGTATAGGATAGTCAAAAATAGGGCTCAAAGCGCTTGGAACCAACTGAAGAGATCATTAAGACATCACTACTTCACAGAGCCAGCTCTGGACTTAGATTGTGTGTTCAAATATTTTTTTTTCTTTAAATATATTTTTTTAATTCATCTGAGACACAGAGATACAGAGAGAGAGAGCAGAGAGTAGGGGCAGGGGGAGAGGGAGAAGAAGGCTCCCTGCTGAGCCAGGAGCCCAACATGGGGCTTGATCACAGGACCCTGGGATCATGACCTGAGCCGAAGGCAGACACTTAACTGACTGAGCCACCCAGGCACCCTGTATGTTCAAATCTTGAACCTACAATTTATCTGTGCAATATTAGGCAAGTTAGTCTTCATCAGTCTTAGTTTTCTCATCCGTAACATTAGGATTTAATAGCATCCATCTTTTAGGGTTTTATTTGACTAAATTAAGTATGAAAGTAAGCACTTAGCCCAGTGTCTTGCACTTAACAAGTTTTTAATATTAGTTGTAGTTGTTGTGGTGGTGGTTATCTGATTAGTCTGATTGGTTATGGAGTCTTGAACCCCACTCTCTAGCAACTATCATCTTGTTAGTTTCTGTACTTTGTAATTGTGTCTTGCTTCCCAAGGCCCCATTTCCACTTCATGGCATCTTTATGGCTCTGCCTTCAGTAATCACTGTTCAATTTCCTGTATACAGATTGGTTCAGAAGATGAGTTAACTGTCTTGATTCAGGTATCCACCTCTGATCCAGGCAGCCATGACTTCTTAGGTAATAGAAATGCAAGTGGGTAGGGTGTTTTCCCACAGAGCAGGTTAAAGGAATGACAAGCAGCACTAAGAGAGCACCTCTACTGGATATGTATTCTTTCTTGTTCCCTTCTCTAAATTTTGATATGTCCTGTTTTTAGTGTCTTAATGTAAATTGTCTGTTTTATTAATCAAGTGAAGGCAAAACCTCAGAGAGAGATTTAAAGCATATTTCAAAACTAATCACCCTACTTTTACTTTGCCAGAAATAAGCCCTTTAATACCAAAGGGAAATGAATTATTGCTCTTATTCTTGAGATTTGAGTTGAACTTTTTGGAGCTTTAACATTCTTAGTGAAAATCTCGAGAGTTTGGAATTCCTTTGTTTTCTAGTCACGGATTTTCTCTTTATTCCTGTCTGTACATTTTTTTCTTAGTTGAAATGTGAAAGCTTATAATGAGACTCCTCTGGGACATAGTCCTGAGAATTGCCACAGGTAAAGTATATATATTCCCTTAATAATTGCATAATGATCAGTAATTCATAGCTTACTAATTAACATTTAAAAGACTACAAGTTCAGTTACAGAATTACACTAAATTACACTAAAAATATATTGTATAATTACACTAAAGTGGAGTTTTCCTTCTGGTCAAGAAGAAATTACATGTTGGACTTACCCTCTCACTTGGATACATATACCCTCCCACCTTAAACAACTACAATCCAGACAAAACATATGAAACAATGGCACTCAAGACATTGAACATCAGGCAAAGAAGGACAATGATCTCTGAAAGATGGGAAGTGAGGTGAACTCTACTGTTGCCATATCTTGTCTAGAAAAAGTTTTCAGCCCTATAGCAGGCAGACGGGTTGTGGGTATTGTCCACTGATTGTCAGAACTGAGAAGATGAATCTTCATGTCAAGAGAATCCAAGAAGGTGGAGTACTGGAGGGGAGAGAATTGTACATAGAACTGTGGAGATGTGCAAAGAGTCCCCCTCGAGTATTTAGCTGAATACTAATCAGTGCATGCATGTAAGAAAGCTACCAAAAGCTTGGGGAAAAGACCCACCTAAAAAAGATGAGAGAAAACAGTCCCCATGGTTCACACAAGATTGGGCAGAATACCTGTTTTCCACAGCCAGAGTGGAACACCTCATAATTCATGAGGGCCAGAGCAGATTTTAAACTAACTTAAATTTGGCCTACTGCTGAGGCAAGACCCTCCTCTGGACCTAACAAAGTTTTAAAGCAAGACTCTACAGGGGTGGCTCAGTTAAGCGTCCAACTCTTCATTTCGGCTCAGATCATGATCGCAGGGTCTTTTGATCAAGCCCAGAATCAGGCCCCAAGCTCAGCACAGAGTCTGCTTAAAATTCTCTCTCCTTGTCCCTTTGCCCCTCCCCCATTCACATACACTCTCTCTCTCTCAAATAAATAAATAAATCTTAAAAATATAGATGTAATGAGCACTGGGTGTTATATAAGACTGATCAATCACTGAACTCTACCTCTGAAACTAATAATATATTATATGTTAATTAATTGAATTTAAATAATTAAAAAAATAATATTTAACAAAAAAGAATTTGAGGTCATAATGTTTCCTCTGAATTCATCTTTACTATAATGCATAGGTTTTTAGATGTATTCTTTACTTCATTATTTTCTAGAAAATCTGCTATCCTAATTGCAATTTTCTCATTGATCTAGAAGTTATGTTAGAAAAATGTTTCATGGGGTGCCTGGGTAGCTCAGTTGTTAAGCATCTGCCTTCGGCTCAGATCATGATCCCAGGGTCCTGGGATCGAGCCCTGCATCAGGCTCCGCCAGAAGCCTGCTTCTCCCTCTCCCATTCCCCCTGCTTGTTCCCTCTCTCGCTGTGTCTCTCTCTGTCAAATAAATAAAATCTTTAAAAAAATAAAAATAAAAATGTTTCATAAGGGCGCCTACGTAGCTCAGTTGGTTAAGTGTCTGCCTTCGGCTCAGATCATGATCCCAGGGTCCTGGGATCAGGCCCCACATTGGACTCTCTGCTCATTGGGGAGCCTTCTTCTCCCTCTCCCTCTGCCATTCCCCCTGCTTTTGCTTTCTCTCTCCGTCACATAAATAAATAAAATCTTTAAAAAATGTTTCATAATTTTCAGATAGTTGAGGGAATTTGGGGATCAATCTTACTGATTTCTAGTTTCATTGACCTATGATGCACATATGTCATTTGTAAAATCTCTGCTTTTTATGATTTATGAGTTTCCACTGTGGCTAATACATTTGGTAAACTTTCCAGAGACATGTGGAAAGGATGTATGTTCTTTATTTCTGATGTTAAAAATTCTAAACATACCTATTAAACTGAGGATGTTGATTGTATTACTTAATCCTCTGTATTATGAGATTATTTGTTTACTTAACCCATCGAGTTTTTTAAATAGTATATTAAAATGTGCAACTATAACTTTTTATTAAATTTGTGTGTAGGCCCTAGAAATTTTTTTTTAAGATTTTATTTATTTATTTGAGAGAGTGAGAGAGAGCATGAGAGGAGAGAAGGTCAGAGGGAGAAGCAAACTCCCTGCTGAGCAGGGAGCCTGATGTGGGAATTGATCCTGGGACTCCAGGATCATGACCTGAGCTGAACTGAGTCACCCAGGCGCCCCTGTAGGCCTAGGAATTTTTACCTTAATATTTTATATATATTCTGTATTGTACATACTATAGATGTATAATATTAATTAGTGCATTATTTGTAGCTTTAAAACAGACTTTTAAGTTACATACTAACGTACCTTATCTTAAAAAAATACTAGGAATTTAAAAATGTAGGAAAATATAACCCATAATGGGGAAAATAAGTCAGTTGAAACTCAGAATGACAGATGATAGAATTAGTAGATAAAAACATTATAACAGGGGGCGGAGCAAGATGGCGGAGGAGTAGGAGACCTGGATTTCGTCTCCTCTCAGGAATTCAGCTGGATAGGGATCAAACCATTCTGAACACCTACAAACTCAACAGGAGATCGAAGAAAAGAAGAGCAACAACTCTCTCATCAGAAAAGCGACCACTTTCTGGAAGGTAGGACGTGCGGAGAAGTGAATCCGCGGCGATATTCGGGAGGATAGATGGCGGGGGAGGGGCCTCCGTCGGCCGCTTCTGGCAAGTGATAGAGCGCGGAGCACAAAATCGGAACTTTTAAAGTCTGCTCCGCCGAGGGACGTCACTCTGGTGGCTAAGCGGGGGGTGGAACCCTCCGGGACAGTGTGGTCTCAGGACCCTCGGGGTCACAGAAAGACCGGGGGTGCCTGAGTGTGGCAGAGCTCCCAGGTAACGGAGCAGGGAAGCCGGCTGCAGAGGCGGAGCCCAGGCGCGGGCTCTCAGCTCGGGGTGGCCATAAACCGTGATCCGCGGCACAGTCGGGCCACTGCTCCTCCAGCAGGGACCCGACAAGCGGCCGATCGGGGAGACTCACCTTCCTCCCCCGGGAGGAGCCGCGCGGGAGCGCACCGCAGGGATCTGCTGGGTTTGGACACTCCACCCGGGGTCGGGCGCCGGAGATAGAAATGCGCAGTCACAGGCCGGATGAGCACGGAGTGCAGCCGGAGACTGGGGAGAGGGGAGTGACTGACGGCTTTTCTCTGGGGGCTCACTGAGGAGCGGGGCCCCGAGTTCTCGGCTCCTCCGGGGCGGAGATTGGGAGGCCGCCATTTTCACTCTCCGCCTCCAAAGCTGTACGGAAAGCTCGCAGGGAACAAAAGCCCCGGAGGGCAAACCCGAGCAGCTTACTTAGCCGGGAGGGGGCAAGGGCGGGGCAATTCCGCCTCCGGCAGAGACATTGGAAACCACGGCAACAGGCCCCTCCCCAGAAGATCAGCGAGAACAGCCAGCCAAGACCAAGTTTACCGATCAATGAGAACGGCAGAACTCCAGCGCTAGGGGACTACTGCACATAGAAATCATGGCTTTTTTACCATGATTCTTTAGTCTTTTAAAGTTAATTTTTTTTAACTGTCTTTTTTGTCTTTTTATTTCTTTTTGAATTTTTCTTTTTCCCTTTTTCAACCAACATCTTATCAATCCCTTTTTAAAAAAAAAAAAAAAACATTTTTATTTTTCATTTTTAGAGTCATATTCTATCCCTTCATAATAGTTACCCATATTTTTGGCTTATATATATAAGTTGTTCTCTCTTTAAAATTTTGAGATAGTTTCTTCTAACAGATTAAAATATACCCTAAATCTCTAGTATATGGTGTTTTCTATTCCCCTGCCTGATCACATCCTCTCCCCCCCTTTTTTTTCTTTTTTTTTCTTTTTTTAAAACCTCTTCTTTCTTTTTTCAAACAACTTCTTATCAATTCCTTTTATAAAATTTTTTATAATTTCCATTTTACAGTCATATTCCATCCCTTCATCATATCAACCCTTATTTTTGTACGTATATAAGTTTTTCTTTCTTTAAAATTTTGGGAGGCACTTTCTTCTAAAAGAACAAAATACACCCCAAATCTAGTGTGTGGCACTGATCTATATACCATATAGATCATATTTGATCACATTCTGGTTTTTCTTTTGTTGTTGTTGTTTTGTTTTGTTTGTTTTTGTTTTTATCTTTATCTTTTTCTTTTTTTTCTTTTTCTTTTTTCTCTCTTTCCCTTTCTTATCCCACTGCTTCAGGTCTTTTCTGATTTGTTTAGAGTATATTTTCTGGGGATGTGGTTACTCTGCTAGCATTTTGTTCTCTCATTAATCTATTCTCCTCTGCACAAAATGACGAGACAGAAAAAATCACCTCAACAAAAAGAACAAGAGGTAGTACCGACTGCCAGGGACCTACTCAATACGGACATTAGTACGATGTCAGATCTAGAGTTCAGAATCATCACTTTAAAGATACTAGCTGGGCTTGAAAAAAGCATGGAAGTTATTAGAGAAACCCTTTCTGGAGAAGTAAAAGAACTAAAATCTAACCAAGTAGAAATCAAAAAGGCTATTAATGAGGTGCAATCAAAAATAGGGGCACGAACTTCTAGGATAAATGAGGCAGAAGAGAGAATCAGTGATATAGAACACCAAATGATGGAAAATAAAGAAGCTGAGAAAAAGAGAGATAAACAACTACTGGATCACGAGGGCAGAATTCGAGAGATAAGCGATACCATAAGACGAAACAACATTAGAATAATTGGGATCCCAGAAGAAGAAAGAGAGAGAGGGCCAGAAGGTATAATGGAGCAAATTATAGCAGAGAACTTCCCTAATTTGGGGAAAGAAACAGGCATGAAAATCCAGGAAGCACAGAGAACCCCTCTCAAAATCAATAAAAATAGGTCAAGTCCCCGACATCTAATAGTAAAACTTACGAGTCTCATAGACAAAGAGAAAATCCTGAAAGCAGCTCGGGAGAAGAGATATGTAACCTACAAGGGTAGAAACATTAGATTGGCAACAGACCTATCCACAGAGACCTGGCAGGCCAGAAAGGACTGGCAGGATATATTCAGAGCACTAAATGAGAAAAATAGGCAGCCAAGAATACTATATCCAGCTAGGCTGTCATTGAAAATTGAAGGAGAGATAAAAAGCTTCCAGGACAAACAAAAACTAAAGGAATTTGCAAACACAAAACCAGCCCTACAGGAAATCTTGAAAGGGGTCCTCTAAGCAAAGAGAGAGCCTAAAAGCAACATAGACCAGAAAGGAACACAGACAATATACGGTAACAGTCACCTTACAGGCAATACAATGGCACTAAATTCCAACTATCTTTCAATAGTTACCCTGAATGTAAGTGGGCTAAATGCCCCAATCAAAAGACACAGGCTAACAGACTGCATTAAAAAACAAGACCCATCGATATGCTGTCTGCAAGAGACTCATTTTAGAACCAAAGACACCCCCAGATTGAAAGTGAGGGGGTGGAAAACCATTTACCATGCTAATGGACACCAAAAGAACGCTGGGGTGGCAATCCTTATATCAGACAAATTAGATTTTAAGCCAAAGACTGTAATAAGAGATGAGGAAGGACACTATATCATACTTAAAGGATCTATCCAACAAGAAGATCTAACAATTGTAAATATCTATGCCCCTAACATGGGAGCAGCCAATTATATAAGGCAATTAATAACAAAAGCAAAGAAACACATCGACAACAATACAATAATAGTGGGGGACTTTAACATCCCCCTCACTGAAATGGACAGATCGTCTAAGCAAAAGATCAACAAGGAAATAAAGACTTTAAATGACACACTGGACCAAATGGACTTCACAGACATATTCAGAACATTCCACCCCAAAGCAACGGAAATCACATTCTTCTCTAGTGCCCATGGAACATTCTCCAGAATAGATCACATCCTAGGTCATAAATCAGGTCTCAACCGGTACCAAAAGATTGGGATCATTCCCTGCCTATTTTCAGACCACAATGCTTTGAAACTAGAACTCAATCACAAGAGGAAAGTCGGAAAGAACTCAAATACATGGAGGCTAAAGAGCATCCTACTGAAGAATGAATGGGTCAACCAGGAAATTAAAGAAGAATTAAAAAAATACATGGAAACCAATGAAAATGAAAATACAACTATTCAAAATCTTTGGGATGCAGCAAAGGCATTCCTAAGAGGAAAGTATATAGCAATACAAGCCTTTCTCAAGAAACAAGAAAGGTCTCAAGTACACAACCTAACCCTCCACCTAAAGGAGCTGGAGAAAGAACAGCAAATAAAGCCTAAACCCAGCAGGAGAAGAGAAATAATAAAGATCAGAGCAGAAATCAATGAAATAGAAACTAAAAGAACAGTAGAACAGATCAACGAAACTAGGAGCTGGTTCTTTGAAAGAATTAACAAGATTGATAAACCCCTGGCCAGACTTATCAAAAAGAGAAGAGAAATGACCCAAATCAACAAAATCATGAATGAAAGAGGAGAGATCACAACCAACACCAAAGAAATACAAACAATTATAAGAACATATTATGAGCAACTCTATGCCAGCAAATTAGATAACCTGGAAGAGATGGATGCATTCCTAGAGATGTATCAACTACCAAAACTGAACCAGGATGAAATAGAACACCTGAACAGACCTATAACCACTAAGGAAATTGAAGCAGTCATCAAAAATCTCCCAAAAAACAAAAGCCCAGGGCCAGATGGCTTCCCAGGGGAATTCTACCAAACATTTCAAGAAGAATTAATACCTATTCTTCTGAAACTATTCCAAAAAATAGAAATGGAAGGAAAACTTCCAAACTCATTTTATGAGGCCAGCATTACCTTGATCCCAAAACCAAACAAAGACCCCATCAAAAAGGAGAATTACAGACCAATATCCCTGATGAACATGGATGCAAAAATTCTCACCAAAATACTAGCCAATAGGATCCAACAGTACATTAAAAGGATTATTCACCATGACCAAGTGGGATTTATCCCTGGGCTGCAAGGTTGGTTCAACACCCGCAAATCAATCAATGTGATACAATACATTAATAAAAGAAAGAACAAGAATCATATGATCCTCTCAATAGATGCAGAAAAAGCTTTTGACAAAGTACAGCATCCTTTCCTGATCAAAACTCTTCAGAGTATAGGGATAGAGGGTACATACCTCAATATCATAAAAGCCATCTATGAAAAACCTACAGCGAATATTATGCTCAATGGGGAAAAACTGAGAGCTTTCCCCCTAAGGTCAGGAACGCGGCAGGGATGTCCACTATCACCACTGCTATTCAACATAGTATTGGAAGTCCTAGCCACAGCAATCAGACAACAAAAAGAAATCAAAGGCATCCAAATCGGCAAAGAAGAAGTCAAACTCTCACTCTTTGCAGATGATATGATACTTTATGTGGAAAACCCAAAAGACTCCACCCCAAAACTGCTAGAACTCATACAGGAATTCAGTAAAGTGGCAGGATATAAAATCAATGCACAGAAGTCAGTGGCATTCCTATACACCAACAACAAGACAGAAGAAAGAGAAATTAAGGAGTCGATCCCATTTACAATTGCACCCAAAACCATAAGATACCTAGGAATAAATCTAACCAAAGAGACAAAGGATCTGTACTCAGAAAACTATAAAATACTCATGAAAGAAATTGAGGAAGACACAAAGAAATGGAAAAACGTTCCATGCTCATGGATTGGAAGAACAAATATTGTGAAGATGTCCATGCTACCTAGAGCAATCTACACATTCAATGCAATCCCCATCAAAATACCATCCACTTTTTTCAAAGAAATGGAACAAATAATCCTAAATTTTGTATGGAAGCAGAAAAGACCCCGCATAGCCAGAGGAATATTGAAAAAGAAAAGCAAAGCCGGTGGCATCACAATTCCGGACTTCCAGCTCTATTACAAAGCTGTCATCATCAAGACAGTATGGTACTGGCACAAAAACAGACACATAGATCAATGGAACAGAATAGAGAGCCCAGAAATGGACCCTCAACTCTATGGTCAACTAATCTTCGACAAAGCAGGAAAGAATGTCCAATGGAACAAAGATAGTCTCTTCAACAAATGGTGTTGGGAAAATTGGATAGCCACATGCAGAAGAATGAAACTGGACCATTTCCTTACACCACACACAAAAATAGACTCCAAATGGTTGAAAGACCTAAATGTGAGACAGGAGTCCATCAAAATCCTAAAGGAGAACACAGGCAGCAACCTCTTTGACCTCAGCCAAAGCAACTTCTTCCTAGAAACATCACCAAAGGCAAGGGAAGCAAGGGCAAAAATGAACTATTGGGACTTCATCAAGATAAAAAGCTTTTGCAAAGTAAAGGAAACAGTGAAGAAAACCAAAAGACAACCGACAGAATGGGAGCAGTTATTTGCAAATGACATATCAGATAAAGGGCTAGTGTCCAAAATCTATAAAGAACTCATCAAACTCAACACCCAAAGAACAAAGAATCCAATCAAGAAATGGGCAGAAGACATGAACAGACATTTTTCCAAAGAAGACATCCAAATGGCCAACAGACACATGAAAAAGTGCTCAATATCGCTCAGCATCAGGGAAATCCAAATCAAAACCTCAATGAGATACCACCTCACACCAGTCAGAATGGCTAAAATTAACAAGTCAGGAAACGACAGATGTTGGCGGGGATGCAGAGAAAGGGGAACCCTCCTACACTGTTGGTGGGAATGCAAGCTGGTGCAGCCACTCTGGAAAACTGTATGGAGGTTCCTCAAAAAGTTGAAAATAGAGCCACCATATGATCCAGCAATTGCACTACTGGGTATTTACCCCAAAGATACAAAAGTAGGGATCCAAAGGGCTACGTGCACCCGATGTTTATAGCAGCAATGTCCACAATAGCCAAACTGTGGAAAGAGCCAAGATGTCCATCGACAGATGAATGGATAAAGAAGAGGCGGTATATATATACAATGGAATATTATGCAGCCATCAAAAGGAATGAGATCTTGCCATTTGCAACGACGTGGATGGAACTGGAGGGTATTATGTTGAGTGAAATAAGTCAAACAGAGAAAGACATGTATCATATGATCTCACTGATATGAGGAATTCTTAATCGCAGGAAACAAACCGAGTATTGTTGGAGTGGGGGGTGGGGTGGGAGGGATGGGGTGACTGGGTGATGGACACTGGGGAGGGTGTGTGCTCTGGTAAGCGCTGTGAATTGTGCAAGACTGTTGAATCTCAGATCTGTACCTCTGAAACAAATAATGCAATATATGTTAAAAAAAAAAAAGAAGAAGAAGAAGGTAGCGGGAGGGGAAGAATGAAGCGGAGGAAATCGGAGGGGTAGACGAACCATGAGAGACGATAGACTCTGAAAAACAAACTGAGGGTTCTAGAGGGGAGGGGGGTGGGAGGATGGGTTAGCCTGGTGGTGGGTATTGAGGAGGGCACATTCTGCATGGAGCACTGGGTGTTGTGCACAAACAATGAATCATGGAACACTTCATCTATAACTAATGATGTAATGTATGGGGATTAACATAAGAATAAAATTTAAAAAAAATTATAACAGTTGTTAGAGCTACATGTGATATGTTCAAGAAGTGAGAAGAAAGGTTAGACATGTATGACAGAGATGCGAAAATGAAAAAAAATTACTCAAGCTGAATTTATAGAGATAAAAACAAATTGTCTGAGATTAAAAAGTATCTATCTTGGATTACTGGCAGATAAACAGTTTAGAAGCAAAGATTAGTGACCTTGAAGACATAGCAAAAGAAACTATCCAAAATGGAACACAGAGAAAAGACTGAAATAAACATATCAGTGAAATGTGGGAGAATTTGCAAGTGATTGAAGAACTTGAAAATGGGGGGGGGGGACAGGAAAAATATTTAAAGAAATATTGGTCATATTTTTCTCCATATTTGATGAAAACTATAAATACACAGAATCAAGATCCTCAACAATCTCCTAACACAAGACACATAAAAACAAACAAACAAAAACTACTCCAAGGCATATTGTTTAAAACCAGTGAGAAGGAAAATCTTAAAACAATCAGAGAAAATAAGAAATAACAGAGGGACAAAGACAAATATGACACTACATTTTTTCTTCAGAAAAATGTAACTGAGAAAGCAGTATCTTTAAATTACTGAAAGAAATATATAGTCAACTCAACCATAAATTTTTTTACCCAGAGAAAATAGCTTTCAAAATGAAAGCAAGTAGAGACTTTTTCAGATATGTAAGAGCTGGAGGCATTCATCACCAGCAGACCTGTTCTAAAAAAGGGTTTAAGAAAGTCCTTTAAGTTGAAGAATAATGATACTAGATAGAAGCCTGTATCTACACAAAGGATTGAAGAGTTCTGGAAATGTTAACTAAAGGGATAAACATTACTATATTTATTATTATTTAAATTTTTTAAAAAAAGAATTGGCCTTATTAAAGGAAATAACAAGGATAATTCCTTATTAAGGGAAAAATAGTAACAATGTGTAAAATAAATAAAACCCAGAGCACAAAAGTCAGAAGAAAGAGAAGTACACTGTCTTAAGGTTCTTATACTATACCAAAGTAGTAGTATATCATTTGAATGTAGACTGTGGTAAGTTAAAGATGTTTATTATAGGGGTGCCTGGGTGGCTCAGTCAGATAAGCATCTGCCTTCAGTTCAGGTCATGATCCCAGAGTCCTGGGATGGAGCCCGGCTTGGGGTTCCCTCCTCAAGTGGGGAGCCTGCTTCTCCTTCCCCTCCCTGCTCTCTCTTTCTCTCTCCATAAATAAATAAAATCTTAAAGAAAGATGTTTATTATAAACCCTAAGCAATCACTAAAATGACACAACAGATTTCTAACTAATAATCCATCCATGAAGATAAAAAAGAGTCATAAAATAATACCAATGTACAGTTGGCCCTTGAACAACGTGGGTTTGAACTGCGTGGGTTTGCTTATATGCAGAGTTTTTTATTTGATAAATAAAGTACAGTATTGTAAATGTGTTTTCTCTTCCTTGTGATCTTCTTAATAATATTTTCTCTAGCTTATTTTATTGTAAGAATACAGTATATAATACATAAAACATACAAAATATGTGTTAATCGACTGTTTATGTTTATTGATAAGGCTTTCAGTCCACAGGAGGCTATTAGTGGTTAAGTTTTGGGGGAGTCAAAAGTTTTATGTGGATTTTTGACTGTGTGGGGGGTTGTTCCTCTAACCCTTGTATTGTTCAAGTGTCAATTGTAATATAGAAATCATAAAAAGAGGAAAATATGAATGAAGAATAGAGGAGACTAAGAGAAAACAGAGATCAAGAGTATTGCTTTGAACCCAACCATATCAATCACTGCATTAAATGAGAATGGTCTAAATACTTCAATTAAAGGACAGAGATTATCAGATTGGATTAAAAAAGCAAAATAAACTATATGCTGCCTATAAAAATGCATTTTAAATAGAGAGGATATAGAAGACTTGAAAAGCTTGATCAACCGAGTTAACCAATTGGCATTTAGAGAATACTCTATCTAACAAAAATAGACTATGCATTCTTTTCAAGTGCATATCATCATTCACTGAGATAGACTATATTCTGGGCATCAATAAATTTAAAAGGATTCAAGTCATATGTTTTCTTACCACAGTGGAGTTAAATTAGAAATCAATAACAAAAAGATATCTGGAAACTCTTCAAATACTTGGAAACTAAATAATACACTTCTTTTTTTTTTTAATGGGATAAATGAACTGGATTTTTTTTTATTATGTTATGTTAATCACCATACATTACATTGTTAGTTTTTGATGTAGTGTTCCATGATTCATTGTTTGCGTAAATAATACACTTCTAAATAACCAATAGGCCAAAGAAGGAATCAAAGGGAAATTAGAAATATTTGAAATAAAAATAACAACACAATATATCAAAATTTGTGGGAGATTTATGAAAACAAATGCCCATTTTAGACAAGAAGAAAAGTCTCATTACTGACCTCAGCTTCCACCTTGAGAAGCTAAAAAAAGAACAGATGAAAATACAACAAACAGAAGAAATAATATAATATAAACCAGAGGGCAAATTGATGAAACAGAAAATATAAAAACAACAGAAAAATTATGTGAATGGTAACTGGTTCTTTGAGGAAATAAAAAAGTTGATAAATCTCTAACTAGACAGATGAGGGGGGAAAAAGAAGCATCAAAGAGAAGTTAAATTTACTAGATTCTTCAGATATTAAAAGGACAATATTGGAATATTTTGAACAACTTCATGCTAATAAATTAAACAACTTAAATGAGAGGGACACATTCCTCAAAAGACACAAACTACCACATTCACTCAACAGGAAATAGATAACTTGAATAGTCTTTTATTTATTAAGGAAGTTAAATTTGTAGTTAAAACCTTCCAAATTATCAGTCATCAAGTACATTTGATACGTAAAACTCAAAATATTGAGTGGAATTCAAATGGTATAAACCAGAGGCAAAAAATGCAAATATCTTTAGGAGCTAGGTCAATAATATAAGTGAATGATGTAGATTAGTTATGGGAAAAAGTAACTGCCAAAAATACAATCAAACTTTATTTTTACTGAACCATGGTATGTATAGAAATGTAACACAAATACATGATAGCAAATATTTTTAAAATTTAAAGTCAATATATACTTATTAATTATTATTTCTTATGTTTTCATGGTTTTTCTCTAAAATCAGAAACCTGATTCTTATTCTTCTGCCCTTAGACATTAATATTTTTTGGATTTTTTTATGACATTGTGGACAACTTGAAATATTTTACTCTAGCATTGACATTTAATTCTATGCCAGTTCATAATGGAAAACAATTATTGACAGAAGTTGGTACTTCCAAATATGGATAGAACTCTTCCATACATGCTCTTCCTTCCTCTCTCTTTACATGGGTCACTCCTCATTGTTCAGTTCTCAGAATTAAAATTTTCTCTTCAGAGATGTCCTTCTCTCCATTATTATTTCTCATTCTATTTTCTTAATTATATTTTTTTTACTAGTACTGATACTTTATTAACCTGATACTCATCTTTTCTACATGTTTATAGTTCCATGGGGACAGGGCCTACCTTGTTTTACCTCTGTTTCCCTCGTTGTACACGAGTGTCTAACTTAGTGCCTACACTACACTGGGAGCTCAACAGAGAACTGAAGAAGAATGAATGAAATCCACTAAGCTCTGGTTAGAGGGCAGGACTGACAGCTCACATGTACACTGTCCTTGGTCAGTGATGACTTGAGACCCAATTAAACTTCTATTCCAAATGGAGAAAGATAACAGAAAGATTTTTTTAAAAATAACTTTTTGGAGGGCAGGTTAGGAATTTAAGTTGGACACATACCTTGATCAAACTCTTGACCTTTTAGAAATATATTCTATGGATACTCACCATGTACACTTTTTGAAGTAGCAATTCTTTTCCCAGGCATTTAGCCTCGAGAAGTCAGGTAAGTACTTACACCCGTGTGGAAATGTATTCTCATTGAAATATTATTTGTAAAAGTGAAAAACAGAACTTGAAAATGAGCTAAATGTACTTTCAAATTATTTGAATAAATTCTAATGTAGTCATCCGTGAGATGCTATGCAGGCATTGAAATTATAATATGTAACTGTATTTAGTTATAGTTAAAAAAATAAGGAAAATAAATCACCAATATATTAAGTGGGAAAAGTTTAAATAATATGTGTAAAATAATCACTCCCTTTTTTGGTAAAAGAGAAAAAAAGAAAGAGACAACTGATGTATGTACATATGGAAAGTTGCTCATAGTAATTATCTCTGGCTAGTGGAATATCCAAATTCTTTTTTATATCTGTTTATTGTTATAAGGAGCATGCATTAACTTTATAACAATTTTAAAAAGCAATAAAGATACTTCCATGTGGGAACAATACTTCTTAAGAAGACTCTTCCACTTCTTGTAGAAATATATTTAATGTCCCATGTCTTTCAATCAGAAATTTCTTTCAACTAAGGGGTGTTCCATGGATGAAAAAGGAAAAATATTTTTTTAAATGGTGGCTTTTATTTTTCTTTCAACATGTTCTAGAGTATACTTATGCTTAAAACATTTTTTTTTGTTTATTTCACAGGGTATTAAATATTGTTGGTGAAGTTGTGACTTCGTAATTAGGTTCAATTTGCAAACTTGATTTTATTTTACATTTTACTACTTAGGCATTTGGTAAGCAAATTCAAATAACTAATTTTCATGGCATTACATTTGGTTTGCAAGAACATAAGCTCTGGATAAGAGGTAAGCCACCATCCCACTAATAAATGATTTAGATCGTCACGCTCCCAAATCTTGTGTCATATAGGGATTTTTTTTTTAAACATCTCCAGTAAGAGTGGGATTATTGAGCTAGATCATAGTCCAGCTAGTTTATAGATTCTCTCTTTGCATGAATCAATCCAAACAGTCTGATGGGATCATCATGAACATTTTCCTCTATTTCCTGGCTCTCGAGTGGGAAATTGTCTACTGAAGTGGTTTTAGAAAGGCTGGCATCCACAGCATGTAACTGCTCATCTTCATCCTTGTCTAACAAATAACTATTCTCTTTCTTGGGCTTCCTGTGCTTCCCCTTACAGTTGTGATCCAGTGAGGCATAGAACATCTGTGGTTCCTCAGTTGCCTAAAAAGAAAGGCATGTTAACTTTTTGTTGTTATCTCATTCTTTAACTTTGATGACTTCTGGGAATTTCTAAGATCTATGAAAAACAAGCAGCTTGTTTTCTGGGCTTTGGCTACCTTGTTTTGCCAAATTGGCCAGGTAGGATGACAACAAAAAACAATAGTCAACTCAAGACTTTTGAGTAGAAAAATGCTTAGATGAAATTTTTGTGTGTGTATTTTTATTTTTATACGCAAAATATACATGAACATTTTAGATGGACTCTCATGTGCCTCTCCCCCTGACTTCACCTTAGGTAGCTCTTGCCCTGTGTTGCTTTCACCAAGTGACAATACTCCAATTTGTTAAGCTGGGAATAAACATAATAGGAAGGAATTTAATGAATCTCAAAATCTATTTTGCATATGTTTAATAACTGGTCATTTGATGGTACCCACAAAAATCCCCACTTTTTCTACATTTTTGAAGTTCAGAAGTATAAAGTATAAAGATTCAGAAGTATAAAGATGACAGTATCCATTTTTGTGACTGGCATCTGGCAAAAATTATAGTTTTCCATCTTCCCCTTTTATTTCCTTCTTGCCTGCCTGTTCCCAGGTTCCCTTTGAGCTTGTTTCAGGCTGGGTTTGGAGATCTTTATTTCTGTACTTATAACTAAAAGCATTTCAAATAATGTATGTTTGGTCAACAGTTGGTCAACTTTATCAAGTGTTGCAGAATTCAAAGAATGTGAGTCCTGAGAAAGGATCACAGATTGTACATGAAGAGTCACTTGTGACTTCCAGAGAATGGTTTCAGTCGAGTGTATGGGTGGAAAAAATATAGCCAGGAGTAAAAGATTGTGTATCTATGGAAACAGTAGAGGAAAGTAAGAATCAGTTTAAGAATTAAAGAGAAACACAGGCAGAAGGCAAATTTTGTTGTTTTGTTTGTTTTTGTTTTTAAATATTGGGGTGATTTTTGCATATTGATAGGTAAATCGTAATGATTCTTTAAAGAAAAAAAACGAAAATGGAGACAAATTAAATAATTGAAGGTGCAAGATCTTGAAAGCAATGGAGGAAATGATCAAGAGCATAAATTGGTATTGGCTTAGGAAAGGAGAGTGGATACTTCTGACATAGGAGGGAAAGGCAAGATCAGTGGGAGACTGGAACATGAAGAGGAGAGGTACAAGCTCACACTTGTATCCCTCACTTTGTTTTATGATACAGGAACTCTGTGGACTCATTTTATTATTAGGTTTCCTGATGAACTCTTCTTAGTTAATGGTAGACATAGATATTGAAATTACAACTACTGAACTGTGCACATCATTTTTAAAGGGCAAGGAGTTTATTTCTTTTCCCAACAAATAGTCACTTTATCCATAAAGCTTTCTGCATAATATTGTAGAGTGCTCTTGTAATTGACCAAAGTAAGTATTGTAGTAGCAAACCGGGTAGTGGTTTTGATGATCATGATCATTCTAATAAAATGGAATTGAGCAAATATAAAGAAATTATGTTTAATTTGTGAAACTAAATTTGTGAGAAGGGTATAAAAGAATAAATACTAATCTCCTTAGAAGTATCTTTAAATACATAATTTATAAAATAGCAGGCTTTTAAAGACATTTTAAGCTTTGCACAATTTCCACTTGAGTAAAACCCAGATGTACCACAATTCATATGTACTAAATAGCAACTTTTATTATGAATTTTCAGCTCTTTTACAATTAAGGTGCTGTGAATCTCTACATTTCAGATGGTGTGGTTATATTTTAGCCTTCTCTAAGAGGTTTCTCTTTATTATATTGGATTTAGCAGGTATATTAGAACATGCAGGTTTTCATACCTTTTATCTAAAAAATTTTTTACCATTAATCACACATCAGGTGACAGATTTGTGCATCAGAAAGTGACTTCATAATCTGTTTAAACCTTACCACATCTTGGTTTCTTAAAAACTTCAAGAATTCTGATTTCTTGGTGGATTCATATCGAGGAAAAGAGAAAAATTCTATCTTAATGGGAAGTTTTCAAGATGTGACCCATCTTAGGGAAGAAAATATTTTCTGTTAGGACTAAGTTTAGATTCTCTTTCTACTTAGTACCTGAGCGCTTTAGGGCAAGTTTTTCATCCTTCTCAAGCCTCTGTCAAATGGAAGAAATAATGCTGTTTCCCTCATAAAACTCTAAAACGATAATACATATAAAGAACATATGACAAGGCCTGACACATAAGGACCACGTAGAAGATGCTGGCTGGCCCTCTCACTATTTCAGGGAGTAACAAGAGAACACATAATTGAAGGGACAAGATCTAGGATGGAAAGGAAGAACTCTTTTAACAAATTTATAACATTTCAACAGCATGTAGATGAAGAATTGTGAATGGTTTCTGATGAAGTCAGTGCTATGTCTGAGGAGGTGGAACTGATTGTGGTAGGAAAAGGAAAAACTATCTGTTTCTTCTTGGGTTTTCATATGTTTCTGCTTGCATTTTTATCTTACCTCACCCTGCACAAGCCATGTGAAAATCTCTTGCCATTAACCCACAGCCATAGAACTTGTGTTAAAATTTACACTCATTTGCCTTATAAAATAGAAGTATGGTCTTTTATATCCAGCTAATTTATCTTTTAACTAAAGCACTGTCTCTTTCTCTCTTCTCCTTCCTTCTCCCCTTCTCCCACTACCCCCATAAATTCCTGACAACTAGGTCTTATGAGCATTATATATGTGTCAACTTTTATGTTTATCTTTGTGATGTACATAATTTTTTTCAATCTGAAAGAAAAAGCTTAATTGTTAAGAAGAGAATCCACTTTTTCCTTCAACCTATTGGCTTTGTAATGGTACAAAATTTTGACTTTTTGCGTGTGGTTCTGAGTGCCGTTTATTTGCCTTTGAGGTTCCCTTTAGAGCTCAGGTCCCAGAACTTGACACTGATCTGGCCTGTAAAATATCAGACTGCTTCAGATGTGAATCAGAATGTGCTGCTCTTATATTCTTGAAACATGCAGCCGTGCTGTGATCTAGGCTGAGCTTGACCCTTAATACAGACAACGAAACTCACCTGTGCAGGTGGGGTGGCTTCTTGCAGTTCATTTGTATATCTCTCTGGTTGAGCTTTCATTTGTTCATAGCAATTTTCATCCACTGGTTCTTGAGAATTGAAAAGATCATGATTTACAATGAAAAAATGAAAAAAATGCTGGCACAAATAAAAATACATGACCCAAACCACACTTAGCTGTATATGTTAAATCCCCAAGAATCATTCGGCTTGTTTTTTTTGTGGAGATGCAAAAAAGTAAGGAAGCACAAACCATTTTCCGCAGATCAGAATGTGAAGAAGTCTTTTACCCCATGGAGTTAATAATAAGACAAAAGAAGGTCACTTGGGATAAAGACTAGATCATATTAATTTATGCCATTGCAGGACATGATGGGCTCAACTTAAGCTTCCATTTGGATGTTATAGAGATCCCATGTGTTTGCTTCTATTTGGGTGCGATTGCAAATGGTGCACAGTGGTACAGCGCAGTGCACATGTGCCGATGATTGCAATTTGGTCATTTTACCCACGAGTAAGAAGTTTTACTCAGAGGCATTTAAACACCTCTATTTTTGAAAAAGAATGTTTAGGTCATGTTTTTTGTCCCATAAATCAGTGACAGCACATCCAAGATGTTTGGGGGGAGGGGTCTGGAGCTCTGTAATGCTGGTCCTAAGTATTTAGGGTTTCTGTGCAGTGTCCAATAGCCAGCAGACCTGCAGTCATTTCATCCTGTGGGGACATGCTTATTAAACCATCCCTCCCTTTCTTCCCCCAGATGTGCCTGTTTGAAAGGGAGAAGAGAGAAAGTGACTTGTAGGATGGCCAGTTGCCTGGCAGAAATGTGGATGGCATTGATTTGATCCCATAGAAAAAAAGATATATTTACTACAGTGCAAGTTATCTTATAATCATTCAACCCTTTCTGAAAAGCAACACAGAAGAATGATATTTCTCGAAGCATGGTCCATGGAAAACATATATTAGACTTATCTGGAAATTTGTTAAGTAGCAAATTCCTAAACCCTATTCTTAAAATTACTAAATCAGAACATGTGGGTGGCACCTATGCTCCCTTAGATATGGAAATTGCAGATATGGTGGGCTTTGTATCACCAGAGTATGGAAGAATTGAAACCTCAAATATTACAGGTAGGCATGATGATTCTGCAAGGTGAAACAGGAGGGCAAATTATTTTTAACAGGATAGTCCTAAAAAATAGTTCTGATTTCTCGGAGTCTAGAGATTAGAAGATACTTTAAAAGGAGGGGAAAGACAAAGATTAAATACATTTTTTTAATTAAATAAATTTTGAATCCTTTAATATTCTCACATTCCTAACTTTAGGAGAATTGCATATACAGACATTTAGATAGCTTAGATTTGATATACAGAGATTCAGAGAGTTTAGTCCATTTCTGGAAATCTCTGTTAACCCCCAATTCACGAATGAAGTGAAATGCTTGCGGGTGCAAGGATGGGGTTAAATGCTAGCATTTAGCCTCCTGGCTTCTCTCATCAGAACTCTGGGATCAGATCATGATTGTCTGCTTTAAGGAATTTAGTGGCATTTTGTTTTGGGGTGGTTGGGATGTTTCAAGTAATAAAGGATGCTGGGAATTGAAAAGTACTTGTTACCTAAGAACAAAAAATGTATAACCTAGTCAGTAGTAATTTAGTTCTTCTCTTTCCCCACTTGCCATCAATGTGGCCCTAGGTTCTCTGCTTAACATGAGCAGTTAAAACAAGGGAAACCAGAGAACATGCTCCTTGTTTCAGATTATTCACTGTAGATTTGCTTTTGTACAGAGTGCAAAGCTCTTTCCCTGAGCCATTTTCTGTTCTAGAAATAGCTTTATTTCATAGAATTGTGTGTGTCAAAATTCATAGTAATAGAGTCTCCTGTATTCACATTTCTACTACAGTAAAATGAAGAAAATATAG
This sequence comes from Mirounga leonina, assembly GCF_011800145.1. Classification (NCBI taxonomy): domain Eukaryota; kingdom Metazoa; phylum Chordata; class Mammalia; order Carnivora; family Phocidae; genus Mirounga; species Mirounga leonina. The sequence continues at coordinate 101,073,357 of NW_023270268.1, forward strand.
AAAAACAGGATGTTGCAATACAATTTATAATATGCAGCTTTGGAATATATACTAAATAATATGCTAAACATTATTGAACCTATGGTTACCATTGGGATATTTAAATGTGATTGCAACCAAAAATAAGCCACCTCAAATGCTGTGGAATTAAGGGGATGGATATTAATTTATAGATAAATATAATTTTTGGAAAAAAAAAACTTACCTGGGACTATGTCATCTAAGTTACCATAAATTGGTGTATCTTCAATATAATAGTCATCCTCCCTATAATAATGAAAAATAATTTATCTTATTAGAATCCACTTAACACATAGTTCTTAACTAATTTCTCAGCTAAATTCAATATATGATTGCATGTTCTTGTTTATTCTCAGCCAACCAAGGTAGATATGTTTATGTACAAGTGAATGGATGCAAAAGTACATGAATGCCTACATGCATTGTGTGTGTATATACATTTGAACAGGTGTTTTTGGGCCTTTCAGGAAATAACAATAGCAAATACTTACTTAGCACTTATATTTGTCAGATGCTACTTCAACTGCATTTTCTATATTCCTTTATTCCATTCTAACAAAAATCCGACCAGACAGGCACTATCACATCCCCATTTTATAGATAAGGAATTTGAGGCGCAGAGAGGTCATGTAATTTGAAGGTCAGAAGAAGAGTAAGTGGCAGAGCTGGGACTAGAACTGAGGTTATCCGTACTCTTACCTGTACATTGTACTGCCAGTTTACTTGCCCAGAATATCACTCTGAATAATCCCCTAAAACTATGTTTACTAAGTAAATACTAACTGAAAATGATGCTTAAAAAATACAAGACCAAAGAGATACTACAGACCCAGCTTGGCAGATGTCCAGATGTCATAAAATGATTGATCACCTCTTATTACATCCAGATGTGTGTTAAATGTTTTATATACATTATACCAAAGTCCTAGGGAAATTCTGCAAAAATATTATTTCCCACTTTATAGATGGGAAGTCTGAGAGTCAGATAGATAGATTAACATATTTTCCCTAGCCTTATGTGTAATGCCTGCAATAAGTACCAATTCTGAAAGCTTTTCTTTATGCTGGTGCTCACTCAGCCCTCACAACAACTCTGAGATACTTATTTTTTTTTTAAATCCCCACTGTGCATATAAGGAATTTGTAACTCCTAGAGTTAAATTGTCCAAAGACAAAGACAGTAACTAGCAGTGCTAGGATTGTAATGCAAGTCTGGTCCAAAAACCCTGAATACTGTTTGCTCTTGATGTTCGATTAAATTTCCTTACAGCTTCATCTGAGAAACCCTTTTAGGATTAGACATCCTGTCATTGTCACCAGACGACAATGGCCCTGGTGACCAGCTTTCACAATGGCAGGCTGGGAACAGAGGAACAGATCAGCAGTGAGACTGGCATTTCATAAAAGAGTAGCAACTGCTTTAACTTTGAGATTATGATCACCGAGAACTGGAGGAATTGCCTGCAAAGAAAAAACACTTAGCTCAAGGCATACCACCTATACTACTCCCTATGCTTCTGGAAGAAGACACAGTATGTGTAAATAGTAAGTAGGTGTCCTAAAAAAAACAGATCAAATGATACTTGGGTGAAATGGCTTGAAAAGTCCAGATGCTGGCATGTATTTCTTTTCTCTGATAACAAAGGAACTCATCTGTAACCTTTCCTTCCATCAGTAATTCAGTACAGCTTAATATTGGGATGTGGAGTAGTTCTTGTTCATGGTTTTTCTCTGGCTATGCAGAGAATATAATAGCAAAAGGTGAAGAATTTTTAATAAGGCAATCCATCCATTTTCCTAGCTCACACAGATAACAGATACAACCTGCAAATGATAAATCATGTCCAAAAAATGAATATCATTTCATTCCCTATGAATGAAAATAAGATGTGATTTATAATGCAGTGCCTTGTGTCTACAGGCAGGTCTCAAATGATTAATCATCCCAAATAAACTATTATAAAGGAACAGTTGCCTAACCAACAAATTAAAAAAATATATTTTTACTTAGCAATGCCAAACAGCTCCAGCCTATTGCAAATATCTAATAAACTTTAAGCACAAATGTCTGGCAGTGTTTTATGTGGAAGATCAATTACCATGAAAAATAGATTAATAAATAAGCCATATACCAGAGGCGAGCGCATTGCTCTGAACATGTCTGAAATGGCCCTCTGACCAATAAGCACATTTACTGACACTCCAAAATTTAAAATAATATTAATTGTATCTTTTAGTATTTTCTACTTTCACATATATTTTTCTTAGTCCCTATTTCTAAAGTTTTAATTTCATCGTCATTTTATTGTGAAGTCCTTTTAGAAAAATGCTTAAATACTTCATAATCTAAATAGATTAAGTGAATTTAATTTTTAAAAAATCATTACTTCTATCTGAGTGGCTTTGGACATAAATTCTCTGAGTTTCAATTTCCTTATTTATAAAACAAGTTTATTAAACTATTTAATCGCTATTGTTCTTTTCAACTCTGAAATTCTATGATATAAATGTAGGGCTCCAATATCCAAAGAAAAATGAAAGATATTTCTACAAAACTAAATAAAGCTATTTTAAGCGGCTGGAAAGTTGTCAGATTGAGGAAAGAGCAAGCTTAGGGGTCTGTTAGAAATTGTTTTTGGTGTTAACCTTGATTGGCTTAAAAGGTTTTTCTTTAAATTGGCAGATATATATGCTTGGGCTCCATTGGGGTATAAATGTTATTTAAAGCCATAAGAAAAGATAAAACTACTTTCTGGAAGGAGTATAGATAGAGAAGAGGTTCATTAGATGAGCCCTGGGCACTCTGATGTCAAAGGGTCAGGAGTCAGCAAAGGACAAGGAGCCACTGGCAAGGAGGAAGACTATAGATGAGAGGACCCAGAGCCTGGAGAAGTAACTGTTTCAAGAAGGAGAGAGTGTCAATGTGTCAAATGCTACAAGATAGACCGCATGCGAAGACACTAAGATTTGACCATGTGGATTTCACTGGTGACCTTGACAAGAGCTGAGCTGGCAAATTATGGAAAGCAGAAAATTGAATAGAATAGGTTCAAGAAAAAAAAGAGGAGGAGAAGCCAGCAAATATGGGCAGAATGTAGATGGAAGCTTCATGTTTTACTATAAAGGGTACAGAGCAAAGGAGAGGTAGCTGTAGGCAATCTAGTATCAAGAAAGCTTTTTTTTTCTTTCTTTCTTCTCTTTCTCTTTCTTTCTTTCTTTCTTTCTTTCTTTCTTTCTTTCTTTCTTTCT